>NC_064424.1:37037500-37365937 GCF_023375975.1 Astyanax mexicanus
AAGCAGGGAACAAAATTATAAAACAGTTCAATCAGTCTACCACTTTCTGTTACAGGTCAAATCAGCCTGGTTTGTAGTAAAGTTATTTTTAGCACACTTTTTAGCCAAATAGTACATTTCAACTGTAATTAAAATGTACGTTTGTCGAAGTAGATTTCCAAAAAATATTTTATTACAGTTTACTACAGAAAATATTTTATTACAGTTTACTACAGTTTACATTCACACAATGAGTAGGTCCTTAGTAATAGTTGGCAGTGAGCATAATTAGTTAAGATTAACTCTTAATTCAAATATTGCTTGCTGTTACACCTAATGTGCAGAAAAGACTTGTTACTACACTGTAAACTACTGTAAACTTAACCCCTTAACAGTAGAGAGAGGACAGACAGCTTCTCCAAGTGTCCTGTAGGAGTCTCCTAAGCCCTCAAAGTTTTCAGAATGTAAATAATAACTTAAATAATAACTTAATAACTTAATTTACTACAGAGAAAAAGGGTTTTGTATCACCTACACTTGTAGCCTGAATAGAGGCTAAGGCCTGCTAAGGTATTTTTACAGTATACAATACAAATGTCAAAGTAGGTCTCAGATTTTAATTTAAGTTCAAAAGTTTACATTCTTTGTAATACTTACTAGTAAGACTGTGTAAATATGTAAATATCAGTTTGCTGGTATTTCCATTCACTGAAACAGTGAGATTGCATGCAGATCACAAGTTAATGCTCTACACTGATTTAATCTACAACTAATCTACCCCAAGATACTTGGATGCTTAGATGTAGACATAAGTGAGACAGTAGTTTGAGGTAGAAAATAACCATTAAGGGTTCTATTACAGGCAATTAAAGCAGAATGGGACTACGTGGATTGCACTGTATACAAATTACATATAATGTACATATTAGCTACAGTGTTGTGCCTCATTGCTTTTTATCTTTAGCATACACTTTTTTCCTTCTGTGTATTCTGATGACATGGAATCTTACATGGTTCATTATTTTGTCCATTTTATTAGTCCATTAAAGTCCACTCTTTCGCTTGCATCTTACTAAACATCTTGAAATAGTGCAGAAATGGATTTATTAAAATATAATCCAGTGACAGTGACAGGAAAAACCCTGTTTCTCACAGCTGGAACAGATCAGACTCTGATTTAAAGTAGAGAACAGAGAACACTTCCTGTGGAGAACCGATCAGAAGGCAGTCTCCAAGACTCCAGATTGTGTTGTTTGCAGTGAGCATTAGCGTTCTCCTCTCCTGATGCTCCGTGCTCCTCCAGGGCTTTTCATAATCGACTCACAGCACGGCAGACCCCTGTTATAGCCCCCGGCTGTGTGTCAGGCGTGGGTGTTGGCACTGCAAGCCGTGCTGTTGTGACTGTAGCGTGGCATGCGGTGGATGGAGAGCATAACATGCTGGAACACAGAGGTCAGAGGTGCATCCAGTTCAGTCCCCTTTCCTACCACAGCTTCTTCAACAGGAGAATCTACAGGAAGATCAGGAGCTGTGTCGGCTTCAGCCGGGGTAAGTGAGGAGTAATTAGGTGTGTTTTTCTCTTACGTTGGTGATACAACAAGACAGATTCAATGCACTATTACGCAACATTATGTATCAGTTGAAAGATTTTATCAAAAGAGATCCTGATTTAGGTGTGATACAACATATACAAAAAATGAGTCCCAGTCCACAAATAGCCTTTTCAGTTTATTCAATGAATCTATCAGACAAAACTGTTTTTGGAGTTTAATTGATAATGAAAAATTAAGTACAGTAAATGAAAATAGGAAAAAACACTGAGACTGAGACGTAAACTCCGGGCTGTTCTCATCACCCGCAGTTCCACCAGTCACAACTGAGTGGTGTACATCCTCAAGCTTGACCTGGCTTAAGATGATGACTTACTCGATGTACCTGTTCTAACTGGCGGCATACGTTTCCATCTGGTAGAATAAATAGACAGTGCTTGTGATGCTTACACACAGCTCAGATCATCCACAAAATACTGATTAAATGACCCACATATTTATAGTTATTATCTATTTTTTCACCTCTGCTGATCGAAAATACATTGTGGTTAGGAGTTTTTTTTTGTGTGGGTGATATATTGTCTCAGAATTGCAATAAACAATTTTATTGTCATTTTAAGACCATTTCGTGCCATGGATGTGATCATTTAATAGCATACTAATTTAATTATAAAAACATAATTACTGTTTAGAAAATATCGTGACATGCTTATTTGTAGTTCTAAAATTACAGACTGTTCTGTTTCTCTGCATATTTTCCTAATCCTCCTGTTCTTCAATGGTCAGGACCCTACAGGACCACCACAGAACAGCTACAGTATTATTTTTAATAGCTGCTCTGTGGTGGTCCTGTGTTGTCGTAAGCACTGAAAAACAGTATAAAAAGGGATAATAAATTATGCAGAGAAACAGAAGAAACTATAGTCTTTAATGAAACAACTACAAAGTGCTTCTATATGATCCTGATTTTCTCTGCCTTAAACTCAAGAACTGACACTTCACTTGCTGTGTAATATCCTGACTCCTTGACAGCTGCCTCTAGAACAGTGCATGGAGTGCTAATGGTTAAAGTGGTGCTTTTGCCCTTACCCATGTGACAGTTTGACCCCTTCCACACATTCTAGTCCAATCTAAAGTGTGTACCATCTGGTACCACTGGTCTTTGAGTGAGTTTGTGTCCTGAGACCCGGTTACTTCCTCTAGTCTGAAGCGTCCAGGAAGCTGCTTCTAATCCCCCAGCGCTCTGGCCACATGAGCTGCTCCAAATGGGAATCACACTTTCTTTTTCTTTCTTTTCTGCGGCTGAGTGGGGGGCAACTAAAGGGTCGAGGCAGGAGGAAGGCGGTGGGGCAGGAAGTCTTTTATTTAATCTCTCTTTTCTCCTCTAGAGCAGATTGTGTCGGGGCTTTGTTGGGATACATATTCTGCAGCTGAACGCTCTCGGTTGTGGAAGGCTGGTTTGGGGTAGCTGACTGGAATAGCGCTCAAACCAGGCTCTGTTAACTTCACACACTTCACCACAGGGTTTTTACATTAAGCTTTCATGAGAGGAAAGACGTCTGTGTGGTTGTTGGCGATAAACCTAATCTCATGATCTCCAAGATTTGTTTGAAAGAGTCTCGATCAAGTGTTTTAAAATGATTAGAATACTCTGCAGTTGGCACGAAAACATGAAAAATACCCTCTATACACTGACAAGACAATAACATTTCAAGACAAAGCTGTTGGAATGGATAAATGAAGTTTATTATGTGTAAATGTAATGATGTATGTAAGTCATAACAGTATTAGAGAAAGACAGGGTTTATTAGGTAAAAACAAGAAAAAGAGACAGACAGACAGTCAGTGTGAGCGACCGAGAGAGAGCGAGAGATGGAGAGAAACTGTACGGGCTACTGACCCTGTGTTCACACTAAAAAGATGTGTGTGTGTTCAGTTTGAATGATCTGTGTTTCTGTGGCGTCTCTGCTTGTGTTCTCTAACTTCAGTCAGAGCTAAACTTCTCAGCGCAGGCTAGGTCAGTAGCGAGTTGTTAATAGCAGCACTGCTACAGCTAAACTTTCCAGGTTTTGTTTATTGGTTCCACAACTCTCCTATAGACTGCCTGTGTACCGTGTATTCTGCCTGTGTTTACACTTACCGAACTGTGACCCCCGTACCGCGACGGTTCATAAAGAATACACGTATCGTTACACCTCTCTCTACCACCATAAGATCCCAAACAGAACCTGCATTTGTTGCTAATGACAATATGTTTATAGTCTGTAGCAGTCTAGATTTTTCTTTTTAGAAAAAATCTGTTTTTTCTCTGGCCGGTAAACTCAATATGTGTAAACTTTGCAAATGTCTAACTATAGCATGTCTAACTATCACTTACCAAGAGGTACACTAGCTTAAAATAGCCTTGGACATTCTTTTTAGTCATTATTGTATTTGTAGTAATTAATTTACTTTTAATTACCATGTTTTGCAGCAGTGATTTACAAAAAGTTAGTTTTTCCATTCGAGTTCTGTCTATTATTGCTTTTTAAACCTAAGCAGGTAGCTACCCAGACTAACCCACAAAATCATGTCTGTTTCTTTTGTTTCAGGAATTTTTGGTCAGAAGCTGGAGGAGACAGTGCGGTACGAGCGACGCTACGGGAACAAGCTGGCACCCATGCTGGTGGAGCAGTGTGTGGACTTCATCAGGCAGTGGGGTCTACAGGAGGAGGGGCTATTCCGCCTGCCAGGCCAGGCCAACCTGGTTAAGGAGCTGCAGGATGCCTTTGACTGCGGAGAGAAACCTTCTTTCAACAGGTATCTCCCCAAAACGCATCTATCCTCTAATATTGTGTTTCTGATAAAGTGCCAGAGAGTAAAACACAATATGGCCAGTAAGAAGAAAAATAAAGTTGGTAGGAGTTTCTAATAAAATGGCAAGTGAGTAAAGTGCAAAGTGTGTGATGTTTCTATTCTTGTGTTCTTCCCACCTCATCCCCAATTCTCTAACTCCTCTATTCAAGAGTATTACATGGAGCTCCATCATTCCAGAGAACACGGTTTCACTGCTCCACAGTTTAATGATTACTAAGGTGGTCTATAAATGTTTGGCTTTGAGACAGGGTCTGTGCCACTAGAGAGAGAGGCACGCTGCATATTTAACACACCACTGTGAAAACATCACTGGGGGTGAAGAGGTATGAGAATAAGACTGACTGGGTTCTGCCCATATGGTGCGTTGTTTAGTGTGTGTGTGTGTGTCTGCATTTGTGTTATAGAGACATGCAAAACTCAGATCAGACCACACACACATTCTTCAGAAGCTGGAGGGATGGTGAAATGGCAGATTGTAAGTTTCAGGGTGGAATTCTGAACCATTGCTGTAAACACACCCCAACAGTTATTAGAAATGGGCCAAACATTTATTCCAGAGTAAATTTTAAATATATTCATTTAAAAATGTTTTTCATGTCTTTCCATGTATGAAAGATCATTTCTTACCTTATTGAAATTTTTTTTTTTTCAGTCAGGTAAAAATAAAGTGGTAGCACTTAATTTGAGTGGTCCATTATTGATGCCATGTAGACGCTAACTTACATTCAACTAAATGTCCAATAAATGCAACTTAATTCTTAGTTGAATGTAAATGATTCTCTATATGTAGCCCTACACCCAACACTAACCTAAAAGCACTTCTAATGGACCATCCAAGTAAAGTGATTCCAAAATAGTTGCACTAAGAAAGAAGTGTGGGATAACAATGCTATTCAGAAGGAAGATAAAGATTACCAGGATTAATATATTTAAAAACTTTACACTGATATTGGCATTTTTTACTGAGCGATACATCAAAATAGTATGTAACCCATGTGTGTAACATAACACACCTGATGTCTCATCATTGAGTAGTAGAGGCAAAGTTTCTGTGTCTTCAAAGCAAGCTTTTGAGACAGCAGCAGTTTGTGGATGAGCACTGTCCTGTTGCTATAGCGCACCGGCATGTAATGAAGACCAAAGGTGATCTGGTATCATACCAAAGTGTCAACATGACAAATCTTTGATCTTGACGCTAACCATTCATTGGTCATCTCCACCAAGATAAAAGCAGGACTCATCACTAAAGATGACCATGCCATTCTAAATCCTTAATGACAGTCTGGCACGACAACCCAGGTTTTAAATGTATATGTAGTACATACTTCTTAAAGTTTATTCTATGTGTAGCACTCGTTATGTGCAACGCAGCAGCCACATTAGCTAGTTCACAAAATATCAGAAATTTTATACAACAGTATTACAATAGAAAAATATATAGGCAGTAAATCCGGGGTTGGACCAGTATCAGAAGACTCTTTAGATTCGCTCGGAGGGCTTTGATTAAAATACAACAGACCGGGATATTTATACAGAGTTCAAGATGCAGGTTATTTATTAAAAGAACAAAAATAAATAAAACGTACCTTTAGTGACTATGAAGAGAATATGGGTGTGGATGAAATTAAATGGGGAAAGGAAAAAATAATAAAAAGGGGATGTGGCTTAATTCAATGGGGCTTAATACTGTAAATTCACTGAATGAGTTAATAAACAAAACAAAAATCCAAAACCTCAAAATAAAGAAATACAGTCATCTATGCAGTATCAAGTAAATCAGAACACAATCTGCTCAACAACCCTTACAGAACTCATTTACTAATCACAATCTTCTTTGTGAAACAGCATTTAAATGTTCAAAAAAACCCAACAGTCCCTTTTTTTTTTGTTTGTTTCAGTCCGTGTCTCTTCTTCTTTTTTTTATGATTTGAGTTTGCTATTGTCAGAAAAAAGTGTGTCTCTTCACTACCCGGGTAGACTACGTTTTTTTAGAGAGTGTGTGTGTGTGTGACTCTGCTCCTCTTATCTGTTTCCCTCCTCGAGGCGCCGTTGGGGCTCGGGTGGCGGGAAAACGCTCGCATAGGATTCTGGGGATCGTAGTTTCAGGGTTGGCTCGCCATCTTGGATTTGACAAGTTCACTCGTTTCTCCCGTCTATTAAAACAACCGGAGTCTCCCTCAATCAAACAGCGCAAAAGTTTATCCAACTCGGTTGATAACTAAAAAATCTCCAACGAGGGTACTTGTGTATCACTGTAGTACAGTTTAAACACCGTCTTTACTCAATATTTCCTCACACACAAAATGGACATTTATCTCCAGCTCCGTGCAGCACACACACGCTGGGAGAGAGCAAGGTAGAGAGAGAAGGAGGGGGGTGGAGAGAGGGGAGAGTGGGAGAGAGGGAAAAGTGGGAGGGGTCTACACACAGGCTCCTCAGAATGGCTTTACCCAAAGAGTGCTTATTTTACCAGGGTTACATATGTCAATATAAACAAATGTTTGCTTCACTTTAATGTGCTTTTACAGTATCCTGTGTGTGTGTTTCTGTTTGTGCAGTAGTACAGATGTACACACTGTAGCATCTCTGCTGAAGCTGTACCTGCGAGAGCTTCCTGAGCCTGTGATCCCCTTCTGCAAATATGACGAGTTCCTGGCCTGCACCAAACTCCTCAGCAAGGACCAGGACTCGGTGAGTGTCCACACAACCTGTACGCATTCAGTACATACTAAACACACGAGGGTTACAGCTATGTCAAAGGCTAGGTCCACAATGCTAGGATTTAAGTTAGGGACCATGTGTGCACAGTATGGTGCAGCAGAATGTGGAAATGTTGTTTAGCTGCAGTGTACATGTGTCTTGTAAGTGTTCAATATTTTAAATTGTTTTATCAACAATATAAATGGACCTAAAATACCCAATGATTGCGCATTTAAAAGAGCTCTGTTGCGCAAGTAAAACACAAGTTTAATATCAATTTACAATGTGAAATACAGGGCTGTGTGTACTTCTTTGGCGGTGCTGTTTTGCACGGCACTTCACAGCACCTCTCATGCCTCCATCTTTCTGTCTCTGAGGGTGCTTTCAAACCTACCTTGTTTGGTCAGAACTTTTTGACTTTCCTGTTTAGGTCTAAACCAAATTGCAGGAGTGAAAGGGCCGTAAACTGTGGGTCAGACCAAAGAATCAGACTTCCAAAAGAATCCATCCAAAAGAGGTGTTCTCGGTCCCGTTCTACTCATCTATGGTCTTTAAAGAAACCAGAGAAATAAAGAATTGGACAAAATCTGACTCTTCCTCATAACAGCTGGCAACTCTCTGAACTCATAACTACATACTACAAACCAATTAATATAAAATATAATGAGACTCCGTCCATGATGAGAACAGGATGGAGTAAAGTTTTTTAGTCTGCTCACTAACAGACCAAATTTATACAATGTAACAAATACATTAACCTTGGTGTGGACATTAGTCCGGACTTTCAGGTTTGAAAATGGCAGATGTAGAATTTCCAGGCCAGGGAACTGCCAGACTGGAGAACCTAACCTTACATGTGACCAACTACAAAATAAGGACATGACTCCACTTTACATTTGTGAGGCTTTGTTTTTAAAACAGACTTTCATCTTTTTTTACCACTTTAAATTAAACAGCTGTTTCTATCTTCATTAAAAGGTTCTTCTCTTCAGTGCTCTATGCTCTATAGGTGGGCGTGGCTATGAGTTTTTGTGTTCTCTATTTTTTTTAAATGTAGATTGGCTTAATGTTATATGTTGGCTGTGTGGACTGTGGAAGTGAATAGTAGACTGTGTAATGTTAATTTTATTTACATTTTACTCAAAGCTGTTTTAATAAAGCAGTAGGGTTATTATATTGATGATACAGGACTTTTAAATAGTGTGTCAAACTATTTATTCCCTTTTTCTTTTTTTAGGGAATGAAGGAATTAAGAAGACAAGTAGAAAGCCTACCTCTGGTGAATTATAACCTGCTGAAATACATATGCAGGTACTAAATATTTTGTATTTAATCTCATTTATATTAGAGGTTCCTACCCACTGGACTTTACCCAGTTCAAATGTAAAGGTCTGCGCCACTGTTTGGGTTTTCGTGACTTTGTATTTGTTAATTCTGTTGGTTTCGTTTCACACTAAAGTATAACTTTTCTTAAATGCCAGAAGCTCTTATGTGTTTGTGCACTCATCATCAAAGGAATTGTGGGATTCCTATTCTATTGCTATTCTGAAGTGAAATCATTCATACAGAAGTAGTGTGTAATGCATGTGTAACACAATATTCCAGACATCTTAGCATGGAGTTGTAGAGCTTCCTATTTTTTACTGTAATGAAGACCAAAGACCAAATTGCACCCTACAACATGACACCAGGCCAAAGGTGTAAAACGTATTTACATTCATTTCTTAGATAGAAGTGTAAAAATACTTCTGTTGAAGTTAAGGTATCAACTCAAGCTTTTTACTCAAGGAAAAACCAATTGTCCCATTCCGGTGAGTGTTTCTAACTGTTCCAGCTGAATCCAGATTAAGCGGAATGAATGTCTCCCTGCAGGTTCCTGGATGAAGTGCAGTCGTATTCAGGAGTGAATAAAATGAGTGTGCAGAACTTGGCCACGGTCTTCGGGCCAAATATTCTGAGACCCAAAGTGGAGGATCCAGTGGCAATAATGGAGGGTGAGGCATTTCTCTGAAGAGTTGGAGGAGAAAACTGCTGAGCAGTGAATTAGATAAAAAAAACTTCCATATTTGTTTCAGTATTCAGTGTGCTTATATATTGTTATTTTAAACTAGTATTGTTCATTTGATTATCATTTTTAAATTGCATTATATTATTTATTTACTACAATAAATTATTCAGTGTTCACTATTAATTATTTTGTAACAACTATAACCGAATAAAGTTTAAATATTGTGAATCAGCTATGAATTATTTAGTATTCAGTTTGAATTAGGAAGTGTCCACTATGAATTATTCAGTAGTAATGTATTGCTTTAGATTGCTGTTCTGTGTGTTTGGGTTCAGAAGTTCTGAGCTGGTTGTTGGGTTCTGTGTGTGTAGGTGCGGTTCTGGTGCAGCAGTTGATGGCGGTCCTCATCGGTCAGCACAGCGTGATCTTCCCACCGGACGAGGACAGCAGTCCCGGTACTGTGGAGCTCTGTAACAACAACAACCCCTCCAAAAGGCCCACCGCCGGCCAGCTCCAGAACAAAGAGAACAACAACACCACCACTGTCCGCCACTGCACCTGGGAGACCCCCGACTCACCCACCCGCGCCACCCTGGACAACGGATCCCCCCGCTCAGGAAGCCCCCGGAACGGACCCACTGCACCACGCTTCGAGGTGGGACTGAACAAAATGAGACTCGCTCGTAGTTCACAATATTATTAGGATATTTGAGCCACAGTACTATTCAGCTGCAATATTCATACAGTTTTGATTACTGTGTATGGCTGCAGTGTATTGTGATTTAAACTGTTAATTTTAATTGTTGAATTTACATATTTAATAGATATATTTCTGTAAAAAATTGATGCAGAGTGATGGCGTTATCCACAAAACTGTCTGTCCTAATAAAATTGGTAAATTACATAGTAAAATATTTACAATTAAGTAAAATATCAACATTTTGGTTTAAATAATGCATAGAAAATTTAAAAAATAATTTGTACAACGTATTGTATAAAAAATAGTTTATAGAAGATACATTTATAGTAGATACTTAATAATATTCCTGATTTTACGACGTTTCATTTTCTGATGTTTTACTTGCTATACTTACATTTATTCTTTGCAATCTGTTATAATGAATTCTGCTCATGTAAAATTGATTGCATAAACTGTTTCAGCAGCTAGGGCTTATTTGCATATTGTGGCCATTGTGGGATATCAGTCTAATACTCGTTGATTAGTTACTGATCCAGTGTTTGTTATTTGTTCACCCTCAGTTTGAGGTGACGCGCAGTCCTCCTCTGATGGTGAAGAAGAACCCAGCACTCAGTAAAGGCAGTAAGGGCATCGTCACCAACGGCTCCTTCAGCTCCTCCTCCTCGTCCTCGGCCGAGGCCGGCCAGGAGAAGTGTCAGAACCAGGCGCTCACCAGCACGGGCACACTACAAGCCCGCCGCACCAAGATGGGCGTGCAGAACGGGGGTGTGCGGATGGGCGTGTCCAGCACCGACGTGGTGAACGGGACTGTGATCGGGCGCAGTAACGGACTTTGGTCTCCGCCTGGTTGCGTAACACTGCGTGAGGAAAAGGGGCGGGACGGCTGCGAGCAGCAGAACCGCTTGTCCACCTACGATAACGTTCAGGTCCAGCAGATGACCTCTGGCCAGCCGTGTCTCAGCAGTAGCAGCTGTGAGGACAAGCAGAGCGTGGACAGCGCCACCTGGTCAACGTCATCCTGCGAAATCTCACTACCCGAAAACTCCGCCTCCTGCCGGTCCTCCACCACCACCTGCCCAGAGCAGGACTTCTACACCGGAGCCTTTGAGGACCCGCTGCTGGACGGGGCGGGGCAGGAGGAACGGCGGGACACTAATGGAGGAGTAGGGGGAGGGCGGAGCAGCAGGGGGACGAGTAGCAGTGAGAACAGCGAGGCGGCGTTTCCTCTGAGTAATGGAGCGAACAGCCACAGCGCCCTCCACAGTCTGGTGGGCAGCTTGAAGCAGGAGATGATGAAACAGAAAAGCGAATACGAGGCCAGGATTAAAAGGTGAGACTCTATTTATACATTTTTTTAATACATTAATTATCTTTAGAGTTTGTAGCTTTAGGCCAATCCCATTTCACCTCTTGGCCCTACCACTTTCCCCTACCCCTTCTTTTGAGTGTAATCCTTCTCCTTGGAACAGTGGTACAAGAGGAAGGGGTGAAATCTTACACCCTAAGAATTGGGACTACCCTTCATTCACCCGATACGTCATCCGGAGCGCTAAAGTTCAGCAACCTAGCTGCTGATTAACTAGTTATTTTTAGGGCACTGTATGTCTTCAGAAAGCGAGGCGGTGGTGTAGAAATTAATTGTTATTGTCTAGTCCTTAATTACTTTGTGATGGGGAGCTTTAATTAGCTTTTATTTTATTTTTCTGTTCTGCTTTAAACGCTGCAGCTTCTGCTGTCTGTTGCACCATTTAAGGTGGAAAGTTAGCTAGCTATCTAGTGAGACAAACTACTAGATCTTTTTTTTTTTAAGTGCTAAGCATCAGTTTGTGTTGCCATCTTACCAGTGATTCTCATACCCCTTCGTTTAAAGTGTGCCTCTCAAAAATCTCTGGGCTAACAAGCCCTTTCTCCATTCCCCTACCCCTCCAGCCTAACAAGAATCTGGACACCCCTACCCCTTGGTGTGCACGCGTGGAACAGAGGGGTAGGGGTAAGGGGTATTTTTTGCTCATTCTTCTTTGCAAAACAGCTCAAGCTCAGCCAGGTTAGATAGAGAGCGTCTGTGAACAGCTGTTGTGGTGGAAAAATAATGACAGGAAGAAAGAAATATTCAGAGTCTCTGAGTCTTGATCAGAATGAGTAACAAGATTTATTGAGAAGCCACACGTAATGAATACAGAGTGAACTCCTCCCTTGCAAGAGTGCCAAGCTCTCTTTATACCTTTTAGATCCTCCCATCCCTTACTTCCCAATTATGGGCACAGTGCCACCATTGTGACACGTCAACTTCTTCTGACAGGTGGTATGACATAATCCCTTAGTGAGCATATCAGACTGGTTCTCAAAACACCGCAAGCAGAAGGAAAAATGACCCTGGCGCCAGAATTGTAGACAGAACAATCCGTGACGTGCACACATACATAGACACACACTGCTTTCCCCAGATAGAAAAACTCTCACTCAGCATCTTAGATATGCTCCTGAGTACACATTATCATCGCATGGAACAAAAAGTAATATCATTAATAGTCGTCATTGTTTATGAATCATCACACGTCATTGATTATGAATCATTTCAGTAAACACTTTCCATCACACTCCCCCCTTTGATTCTGAATCAATAATAATTTTTTACAGATAATTTTCTTTACCTTCATCAAACAAAACGGTCCAGCCTAAATGCAGTATCTAACTCTATTGTATCTACTGTAACTTGCAGGAACTGGCCTTTCTTCTGCATATGGCGGAACAAAAATTAATAGATATATATTAGAAAAGAGTAAAAGTACATCAACAAATAAAATCTCGATAGATCAACACATTTGCAACCCAGAGAGAGAGAGAGAGAGAGAGAGAGAGAGAGAGAGAGAGAGAGAGAGAGAGAGAGAGAGAGAGAGAGAGAGAGAGAGAGAGAGAGAGAGAGAGAGAGAGAGAGAGAAAGAAAATAAACTAAAGCCAGTCGAGGGCCAGAGAGAATTCCTCATACTTCATCCAAGCAGTTATACATTTTGCAAATGACATGTGATTGTACAGAACTTATCAATATGATTACGTCAGCAGAGTCCAGTTAACAGCATGTTGTCCAGTTTTAATGACGTGATCCGCTCCAGCCTGTCTGAGCAACAGGTTCTTATCATGATGTTGTTCAGCACTGTGTCCTTCATGAACACAGCAGACAGTCCTTAAGTGTCCTAAAGTCTGTGAGAAGATGAGACAGAGGAAAAGAGTGGATGTAAAGATCTTCTGGCTATCTGAGGAGAGGTTTCCAGCACTTCACTCAGATAACTTGTTGTCTCCTAGTTCATATGCACTGGTCCCAGAACAGCAGAACAGCAGTGAAGCTTCTCTGCCACTCAGGGTCACATTCTCCTCACAGCTCTCACTGTTGATGAAAACACTCTGACCTTCCTGATTCCTGAAAAAAGTAAAAAAAAAACCCACCTCCAAAGCCTTGTCATAGTGACAGTTAAAAAGAGAGCAGAGATCATAAGGTTATTAAGTGAATTATAATGTGAACAGTAAAAATAATAACTGTATATATAAATGTATAAAACATTTAAGAATAAGAGTGTGAAGGTGTGGTTATCTCCAATCACACCCTTCACTCCCCCCTTCTAGACCAAATGGAATCATCCAAGATTCCATGATGGTCTACATAACGCCTAAGAAGCCCCGGGAGTAATGACAAGTGTCCGCATACAGAGTATGAGAACAAGTGTTTCTTCATCTCAGCTGTGGACATGCTGGGGCCTATTGCACACCAGTCCCCACGCCGGACTCTCCCTGCCTCGTCATGCCCACCATGGATCTGAGAAGATTCATAAACAAATTTTACTACATTAACTTTCTCTCTTTTTTTTTTTTTTTTTCCAGAATTACAACATGAAGTTTAAAAGTGTTAAAATCAAGTCAATGTTTTTCAACATTGTCACTGTTTTCGCTCTAGACTATAGAATACATAGTCTCAACATTTATTTATCAAATGCCTTCATATTTTCTTTTAACCTTTCACATTGTCTAATTTAATCTTCAACCACAATAATGTATATATTTTTTATACATTAATTAGACATTTTCTTACACTAGATGCTGAGAAGCTGATCTACACCTTTGTTTTGATTAGAGTATTGTAATGCATTATTCTCTGGATTACAATTATTATTCTCTACAATTTACAAATTACATTGTGGTCAAAATGCTGCAGCTACAGTTCTAACTCACACACATAAAAAAGAGAGAAGATTATTTAGATTGGATTTTAATATTCATTTAGTGTAAAAAGTGTAAAAATCTCTTAACTGCTTAGCAGCTAAGTATATATCAGGACTCCTGACAGATCGACAATTCCAGCTCATTTGTTGAGAACATTTAGCGTTGCATTCTGTATTTATGCACCAAAGATTTGTAACTCTCTATCAGTTTATATCCATCAGGGATCACCCAGTTCTTCCTTTGAAGCACATCTAAAACTTATTTGTGCACTTCAGATTAATCTTAGTTTTATTTATTTTAAAATAGTTTGTTATGTGCCAAAATTCTTAATGCCAATCTGTAGACAAACAATCCTCAACTTTACACATACTCAGAAATCCTTAAAGCATTGTTCAGAATATTTAGTCTGATTAGTGCTGTTATTTGAGGGCGAACACACAAAGAGCATAAAACACCCCCTTTTTATTTTAGTTATTAAGTAGAGAGTTCAGTTCTTCCAAAACACTGATGAGTATGATGCAGTCAGTGCATTTCCTCTATATCCTTCGTAAACTTATTTTCCATCTGTTAACTTGAGTCTAAAAACATTTGGCTGATGTTAGAATTTAAATGTGTGTGGAGTTGTGTCCACAAGCTGTTGTAGGCATGGTCCACCTAAGTTTAGACTAACTAGTTCCTATGACAGTGATTTTGAAGCTATGAGCTGCAGTGGTCCTGTTTGAAGTTATTGGCCTAATATTTATTTTCCTTGTTCAGTTCCAATATATATTTTGCGAACTGTGCTACCTGTAAATTAATTGCAAAAAATAAAAACATATTTAAGTTTCACTTGTTTGGCATAGTTGCAAGACTGTTAGCTGGTGGTTTAGCAAGCTAGTTATTATTATATATATTGAATTAATTTAGCATTAATATTAATGCACATATAAGAGAAAGATTTCTATCTTACCCTATATATATATTTTTAAAAAACCTTTGGAGCAAGCAAAGCTCTTTTTGTAGTTGATAGTCTACATTGATGTATTAATAAGATTTTAAATGGTTGATTTTTTATTTAAGCCAGCATGCTTGGTTACTTTAGCTAGTTACAACTACATCTGAGTTTATATGTATTAATTTTGTCAAAAGCCAGTAAACAACTTCCCTTACATAAGCCTTAATGGAGATGATTGTTATTAAAAATGTTTTATACAAATCATAGTCATTAGGCAACATAAATTACATAATGTAAACCTAAAAAAAAAAAAAAACTTTCCAGTGAAAATTGAGGGCCAATGTGTGATAGGCCTTTAATGTATTAATCTGCCCAGCAACCATGTTTGGCTACTGTTTACAATGAAATTAAAGATTTTTCCCTGAACTAGATATTATTTTTAATTCATCAAAGTTTTTGATGAGAAACACTATTTAAAAGAGAAACCAAAAAAGCTAAAACCTCCCTTTTTTTTTTTTTTCTTAAAAAGAAAGGTAAAACAGTCATAATTTGAGTCACCACCAGATTTAAAGTTTAACCAAACATTTTCTACATGAGGCATAAACATCAAAAATTAAATAAAATCACTCCTTTTAATGGAAAAAAGTAAACAGGCATAAAAATAAAAAATCTGGTCTCACGTCTCTGTTGCTGGCTCAGGCTGAGGGGTGAATCCACTGGGCTGATTGGCTGCTGGGGGTGGGTGGTGTTGATGGTTGAGCAGGTGCTGTCTGAAGCGGTCTCTGATCGCTCAGTTCTTCCAGATCTGAAACCAGTTTCCTGGACCAGTGCTGTAACATTTCAATCACAGCAGGTCCGGTGAAGACGCAGTCCAGCCATCGACCGACAGCTGGACCAAACACAGTCTCTCATCTGAGACTCTCCTCATGAAGTGCTCTGGTTCAGATGATGTTCACAGTACTGTTGCAGAGGACCCTGTCTCTGAGGGTCAAAACTCCTGTGATGAGCACCACCCCCGCCTTCTCAAACACCCAGAAAACAGCACTGAGCAACAATCAGTCAAAAGAGAAAAAATCCCTCCAAAAAAAAACTTTAAAAGAAAAAAATAATAATAAAAAAAGAAATCCTGAAAGGAATTCTAACATGGTTAAAAATTGTTTAGCCTCATGAAATAACTAAAACAAAAATTATTTCCAGCCAAACGATGCTTGATATTTCTAAACTGTATAAACATTAACATTATATTGTTGTGCTCTGATGGGGACTCAAAATATAGCCAAGAATATGCAAGCAAGTTCTTCATTGCGAGAAATAGAAAACATATGGAAAGCAAAACAAAAAGCTCCATTTTTTTTTTTTTTTTTTTTTTTTAAACATCTGATGTCTCCTTGTTTAAAAGTCAGAAAGAGAGACCCAATTCACTGCAGCTCGTAATAGATACAATATTAAGTTTGTCAAATTAAAGCTTTCCAAAGAAAGTAAGATCTTTCCTTACTGGTTTCTAAAATCTACCATCCTCATTAAGAGAATCAAAAGATCAGCATAGACTGAGATACATGAGAACCACTAGAGAAATTAGATATGTGTATTCTTTAAATCTCATTCAGCTGAGACTGAGCTGAAATCAGTCTCAATAAAAAAGAATAATAATAGAAAAGGCCTAAACCACATGAAGACAGAAGCTGTGTTCAGAATGGCTCACTCATTAACTCTTTCACTATGTAGCATTTTCTATTTACTAAGCGAATTATGGAACAACCAAACAATAAACCATGTTTGTCCTGCTCTGAGGACGTCTAATACAACAGCACTGCATTGCATTATAGTATATTTTGGAATTTCTAAATTTTGTGATGCATTAGGTTTTTCATAGTGAACTATATAGGGAACAGAATGTACTGCTGCGGTTTTAAACAGTACTGCAAAAATGGTTTTACACTATATAGTGCACTATTTCTGGAATAGGGAGCGATTCTGACACAGCCACACACACATTATATTCATCATTAGATTCGCTTACAGAATATCAGAGTTAGACAAATGTTAGAAACATACACACTTACACACACGCACAGACACACACACACACACACACACACACACCAAATGTGATAGAAGATAGCAGAGAAGAGATGTTTTGTCTATCTCTCTCACTGCTTTATTCAACACACGCAGAAACACACACACACACATTGTATCAAAAGCCTGGAATCCTCATCTCTTTTCTGTTTCAATCAGGGATGACTTTCACAATGTGGACATTTGTACATAACTCATCACTACTATTTAAACATGAAGCAGTCTCACATATTCACTAAACTGCCATCCTCAGAATTCTACAGCATTTTCCATAAAGATAATGAAACATGTTACATTGAACAGTTCCAGCATGGCTCAATATTCTGCCCTACTTTAATATATGTATATTGGGTTAATATGCTAATGATTCCAAACCTTTGAACAACACTACATAAACACACACACACACAGACATACACATATAGTCTTGGCTCATTTGATTGAAAAGAGCTGCGTCATGAATTTTTGGATTAAATTTCAATTCTTTAGTTACTTGGGATCCCATTTTTGTTCTCTCATTCGATTTTAATGACTCAGAGTAATTTAGCCCCAATAATCACGTCTCACCTTCCTTCTTCTATCCCTGCTTAATACACAATCAGTACCCTGTACTATTAGTATTATTTTATGCACTCCTCCCCACGGTCCCGGGACCTATACTCTAATGACACGTCTATCAATAGAGGCCTCACGACCAGGCTAGTCTTCTCTTTACTTTAAAGATATATTTACATACATCAATAAAGGCCTCACGACCAGGCTAGTCTTGTACACCGTCATGTAACTATTCACTGTCCAGGGCGGAGTGCTGAAGGAAGGATGGAGGGGAGTAAATTAATTTAAGAACAATTGTTTACATTTAAAATTTCCTTAATGAGTAAATTAGTTAACCTGTCACTCACCACCAATGTTTGTCGATGAGGCCTGGATTTGCGAATGGGGGGGAGAGGCCGCACTTACCCCCGCGGTACTTGTCCTTTATTCTGTGGAATTTTCCCTTGCTTCTGGGGCCCAGCTGTTTTGCTGGAGAGCGTCCTCGGCAGGTGCTAGTCTCTCCCCCTCCGCCGCAAGACCATGCTCATCCTGTTCCGTGACGCCAAATTGTGGTGGAAAAATAATGACAGGAAGAAAGAAATATTCAGAGTCTCTGAGTCTTGATCAGAATGAGTAACAAGATTTATTGAGAAGCCACACGTAATGAATACAGAGTGAACTCCTCCCTTGCAAGAGTGCCAAGCTCTCTTTATACCTTTTAGATCCTCCCATCCCTTACTTCCCAATTATGGGCACAGTGCCACCATTGTGACACGTCAACTTCTTCTGACAGGTGGTATGACATAATCCCTTAGTGAGCATATCAGACTGGTTCTCAAAACACCGCAAGCAGAAGGAAAAATGACCCTGGCGCCAGAATTGTAGACAGAACAATCCGTGACGTGCACACATACATAGACACACACTGCTTTCCCCAGATAGAAAAACTCTCACTCAGCATCTTAGATATGCTCCTGAGTACACATTATCATCGCATGGAACAAAAAGTAATATCATTAATAGTCGTCATTGTTTATGAATCATCACACGTCATTGATTATGAATCATTTCAGTAAACACTTTCCATCACACTGTTTTCATGTCTTGCTACAGAAGCCCAATGCAATTTAGGTCAGGACATATTCAAGATTTAGTTTCACATTCTTACACCATTGGAGTGATAAAAAATTACTGGTCATTAAAAAATAGCAGATGACACTATAATAGGTAAATAATAAGTAGGCTTATGATACTGAGTTTATCCAATAGGTATGAATGAGTTGTGAAAGTTTGTGTACGCTTGTTATGTGTAAATGGCAACACTACACTTGTTAGACTTAATCAATCACCTGGTAAGTTTCCAGCAACCATTATTGACTACAGATTACATTTTTTATTTTATTTTATTTGAATAAAATTTAAAAAACCATTAATCATCTTTGTTCTACTTCAGAATAATGTGCTACTTTGTATTGATCTATCATTTAAAATCTCAATAAAATACATTTCAGTCTGTAGTTGTAAGGTGACAAAATGTGAAAAAGTTCAAGGGGTATGAATAGTTTTGCAAGCAACTGTATCAAACATTAGATCTCATCAGTGACCCATTTAAAGTCTGTGCTTTTAATGGATTAAAATGAGCTTGAGGTAGTAGGGGGACAGGAAGGTTGGTAGGATAGGAGTTACAGGAACATGCACCAGATGGAACAGGAAATTTTATCATGTCTCATGGATGGTAAAGAACACTGCACTGACCTGTGGTATGTGTATGTGTGGTCTCTTGCAATGAATGTGGATGTGATTTCTGCCAAAGAGCAGAAAAAGCAGAGAAAGTGTCAGTTATAGCGCAGAAAAACGGGGCAAAGAGTCTAAAAGCGGAGAGAGAGTGTGCAGTTATAGTGCAGAAAAATGGGCCAAAGAGTCTAAAAGCGGAGAGAGAGTGTGCAGTTATAGTGCAGAAAAACGGGGCAAAGAGTCTAAAAGCGGAGAGAGTGCGCAGTTATAGCGCAGAAAAACGGGGCAAAGAGTCTAAAAGCGGAGAGAGTGCGCAGTTATAGCGCAGAAAAACGGGCCAAAGAGTCTAAAAGCAGAGAAAGTGTCAGTTATAGCACAGAAAAACGGGCCAAAGAGTCTAAAAGTGGAGAGAGTGCGCAGTTATAGCGCAGAAAAACAGGCCAAAGAGTCTAAAAGCGGAGAGAGAGTGCGCAGTTATAGTGCAGAAAAACGGGCCAAAGAGTCTAAAAGCGGAGAGAGAGTGCGCAGTTATAGCGCAGAAAAACAGGCCAAAGAGTCTAAAAGCGGAGAGAGAGTGCACAGTTATAGCGCAGAAAAACAGGCCAAAGAATCTAAAAGCGGAGAGAGTGTCAGTTATAGTGCAGAAAAACGGGCCAAAGAGTCTAAAAGCGGAGAGGGTGTCAGTTATAGTGCAGAAAAACGGGCCAAAGAGTCTAAAAGCAGAGAAAGTGTCAGTTATAGCGCAGAAAAACGGACCAAACAGTCTAAAAGCGGAGAGGGTGTCAGTTATAGCGCAGAAAAACAGGCCAAAGAGTCTAAAAGCAGAGAAAGTGTCAATTATAGGGCAGAAAAACGGGCCAAAGAATCTAAAAGCAGAGAGAGTGCACAGTTATAGTATATTTAAAGTGGTATATTTCATTATTTGTTTTATTACAGAGTCGGTGGCCCGTGACTTCAAATATATTTCTCCTTCTGGCCCCCAACAAAAAAGATTGGACACCCCTGCCCTAGGAGAATCGAGCGAGTCATTTTAGAGTACTTTGTTCTTTGTTCCAGCTCACAGTATTTCAATATTTATCAAGTGGAGGCACAAAAAATCATTTTTGAATCTAACACAGCTTTGTATGCAAAAATTGACAGTAGTAGTTATTAATCATTACTGTAAATTCACTGTATTGTAAAATATCACAATACTTTGAAATATTGATATATTTTCTTTATTTACCAGTCTCTCTCCCATTCTCTTGCCCTTTGTCTCTAGTCTGGAGCATCGTAACGTAGAGCTGGAGGCGGAGATGGTGACGCTGCGGGACGAGTTGGAGCAGGAGAGGAAGAAGTTCACCATGGTGGAGATCAAACTACGCAACGCAGAACGGGCCAAAGACGACGCCGAGAAACGCAATGAAATGCTGCAGAAGGAGATGGAGCAGTTCTTCTCTACCTTTGGAGATCTGACCACTGACCCTCGCCGGCCAGACCGAGCCAATACCATCTGGATCCAGTGAGCGGCAGCGGCGCGGACGGGACTGAGGACTGTAGCGTTATGGTGCCAGTAGGGGGAGTATACAGCCACTGTTAGGACACCTGTATACTCTTCAGAAACGATCTAGGACCAGCTTACTTACGTTTTAATGGCTCCACTTGGACAGACTGTGACTGATATGTCTGAGTGAAGCCCAGAGCCAAAATCCTACCTGGACCATCAGAACTGGACCAGTCCATAATGGTGTAATAAGATTATAACAATCGGATATACCAGTCAAAAGGGAGAAAAAGACTGTACCATTTGAATTAAAAGAAAGGGAGGTCAAGCGAAGACAACCCAAAGAAGAAGGATTATGGGTAATTCAGTCTTTTACCAGACTTCAGCCTTAACAATGGAGTGAAAAAAGAGCCTACAGAAGAACCAAGAATGTCATACCTTTAGTTTGTAATCCAACCAAAAATTTCCTGTTACGTGTTCTGATTGTGTATTCTGTGTATATAAAGCAAAAAAACCTGGAGATGGAAAGATGTATGTATAAAAGCAAGCTAAGATATTTTAATGTACGTCTGATATTTAAACTGAGAATTATCACATTTTATTTGTTATTATACCGAGGTCTTTCCCTGCGCTTAGTGTTTTCTTCGTTTTTTATCAACTACAGAACGGTACAGAAACAGCTTTGAACCTTGTGTTGTTGATGTTAGACTCTATGATTTACACAATGCAGAGAATACAGACAAAATTAAGGCTTAAAACAGACTTCTAATATAAAAAGGAACTTTTGACTAAAATCAAAAAACCTGAAGGGAAAAAACAAATTGAAAATAAACCCTCTGTTCTTAGACTCGGTTCTAGATTTAATCACCCAGGTAACATGCTCATGTGAGGCCCCATCTGGATTTTACTTTCCACACTTTATGGAGCTTAAAATCTGATGTGAGTATTTGAATCTGCATTTTTTGAAATATTAAATAGCTTCACCTAAACCCACTTAGCCCACTGTAAGTCCACTTGTGTATGTGTAACAAATATTCAATAGTTTCCACTATTTTTATTGAAGACAATGTGGTAACTTTTTACTACAGTACAGTACAAATATTACACCAAACTCATATCAACCTCTGAACGACACTATATGTAACCTATAGGTTTGTGGACAGCCCTTCTAATGAGTTCAGTATTCTAGTCCAGTCTAGTTCCTTTTCTCTGAAAACAGATAAACATGAATTATTGGCACCAACACCAGGCATGAGCTGGAGGAGTATAACCCCAGTATTGGGCTGTAGAGCAGTGGAACTGTGTTCTCTGGAATGGAGTAGTTTTGGATGGGATGAGTCGAGGAGTTGTGGTGGTGATTATCTAACACTCTCACTGACTTCACTAATTAAGCTCTTGTTGCTGAATGCAACCAAATCCTCAGAGAAATGCTGTAAATCCATAATAGTAGAGCAGAATAAACTGGTTTACTTTTTATTTGATTTCTGAAGAAATGATGTACAATGAGCAGGTGTCCTAATACTTTTGACCATATGGTAAAAATATGTAAAAATTTCCCCAGAGAAATTGTGATGAAATCTGCCTGTGATAAGGCTTTTTTATACTAGCAGCAAGAGCCACGTCTCCTGCTAACCCAGACTGAAAGAGCCTCTGTCGCACTCAGCAGCGCTCCCAAGTGGCACTAAAGTGTATAATAGTAGAGTTTAGAAGGTGTATTATATACAGTGTAAATCAATCTGATTTATTTTGAGTATACTGAATCTTGTTGGACCTGTTCTCCTCCATGTGTGTGTTTTCAGGCATGTGTCCAAGGTTAGGCTTCTGTCTCAGTGTCTGATTGAGTGCAATGTTACTGCAGATGTCAATAAAATTAAATTAAATTATGTGACCTCATCTGAGTGTTGTCGTCTGTTGTTTTTTTGTGGAGTTGGACGTGTTGATGGTGAATGGGTTTGAGTGCAGGGGGTAGCCCTCACAGATGTGAAGGAGCGTGGGTGGCCGGGCGGTAACACGGTAATTATTTTTGAGACAGACACAAGCAAACATCCTCCCACACACATTCCCATCTCAATCTGAAGAAAGATCTTAGAATAACACAAATATATGATCTTACTACACAAACTGGGGATAGAAACTTGCCCCATGACTTTTGTCAGGTCCCATGGAATCTATTAAATGCAGCACTGATGTGTGGGATATGCATATAGGGTATGCATCCTGCACTGAATGTGGATATGATTTCTGTTAGTGTGGGCTGTAATGCTTTCTATGCATTATATATATTCCCGTTACATATGTGGCACACATGAATCACTCAGAAGATAGCACCTCGCAACATACTGTTCAGTAACATTTTCATGTACTAACCTGCCAACCAATCACTATAATAGTGTGTAGTACACATTTGGAATGCAGCCTAATGTTTTGTTGGCGTGTCCTAATTTGATTTATATGACTGTTATCATAGGGTAGTGCTGGACGTTGTATTGGTTCATACAGTATGCATTTTTCACATACCGCCATACCACTAGAGGCGCTGCGGAGCCCTGTGTGGAACAGCATTGCCAAAGCACAGTAGCAGAGCTCGCTAGCTAACACCAGCCAGTTAGCATAACAAGCTAACACACTGTAGTTCAGTTCAATTCTGTGGAGCCTCACGCTGTCCTGCCTGGAGAAACATGAGAACGGAACTCCCTTCTGTTGCTGCTGCTGCAGCAATATGAGTCTCTATAGCCCTTTTAAATATATGAATACTGAAGCTTAAAGGATAATATTAATGCACACTGAACTGAATGCATTTTCTAACTGGAGATCCAAGGGAATTGTGGGAAACTGATCAACAGCTACCTAAATACTTTAGTGCCTCTAATGAATTCAATAATATATTGTAAATAAATAGTAAGTAAACTTACTTTCAAGAAATACCTCCTTTGAACACTTACATTTTAAAGCAAAAACGTTAGTACCATTTATAATGTATATGGAACTATTTAGTTTAGTAAGCAGTGTTAAAGTTGGAGTATCTCTTTTTAGGGTCTATTGTTTACATTCTCCAGCTGCTTTTCTGCTAATGAAGACTGATCTCTTTATTTTGTTGAAAAAAGTGAACACTTTACTAATCAAAGCTTTAAATGTAAAGCCTTGGTGTTTTATATGTACTCCTAACAGTGCAGTAAGTCACAAACCTTTATTAAACCAAGTCGTGCAAAAATATAAATAATAATAATAATTATAATAAAAAATATTTTTTTTCTCCCAGCAACTCATTCTTTATTTCATTCATCCATTATTTATTTTTTCATTTTACTCATCCTGCAAAGAATAGAGCCTTATTGCATGAGAGGTAAGCACATTTAAGTTTAAAAACTTTTTTTGTGCCTTTCAAAGTAAAATTTCTATGATCAAGGAGTTTTGATTGTTGTGTCTGAACATTTATATACAAGATAGAAAACATTTCACACTTGTTTTAGTGCTTTGGTAAGCTACACTATGAGTCTACACAGTTAGCATGATATAGGCCCAAAACTACTGGATGATGCATTTTTTCCCAAAATAGTCGGGTTGGATGATTTTTGCCAAAGGGCTCGGGGTAAGTTGTGCCAAAAGTCATCCCACTTATGAATATTTTAAACATATTTGTTGTAATTGTACATTGTTTTCTTGCATTTTATCACTAAAACTATGTGACATTCTTAATTTTAGACCAAAAATATAAATCATGACCATCATGTCATGGAGTTGTAAGAGGAAGACATGCAGGGCTTCCACTCAGAGCAGTGAAAGAGGTAGAGAAGGGGAAGTCCATTCATCAGGAAGGAATTAAGAGATATGCTAATTATGTTAATAAACTTTTAATCTTTGCTAGGACGTGATTGGTTTGCTAGGCCTTTTTTTAGAAAATTGAGATCTGGTGTGCTTCTGTGTGTGACAGTTTTTACTGTTTAAAACAGAATTCCATATATGTCTCTTAATCGTTTTCCTCTCCCTAATATTAATCTAGAATGTAGAAAGTCAATTAAATAAAGAAAAAACATTGAATGAGAAGGTGTGTTCAAAGGAATTAAGGTGTGTCAGGAAGGAATTAAGAGATATATTTATATAGTAAAACAGTTTCTGAGATCAGTTTTACTTTAGTAATCAATGGCACATTTTACCCCAATGTATTCTCTCCAAAGGCACAACTCACCCCGCACTGGGGGCAAGTTGTGCCACGAGACCACTTTTTTCAAATAGCTGTTTTTCTTAAATACAATATATCAGATGCACCACATCCTGAAATGTACGTATTTTAGTGGAAGCAGTACTGCTATGGTCTCGCTTTAAAGTCACTTTAAGTAAAAACTGACACAACTCACTCCACTCTCCCCTACCTCGATGTCAAAAGGCAGTACCAGCTTCTACTCCTCTGCAATGACTTTACAGTAAATGTTGGAGCATATCTGGCCGAAAGATTTAATTGCAATCAGCCAAAATATGAGCAGTAGGGAGGTCTTAGGCCTGGTTGCCTTCCTGCTTCAGAATTCTGCCTACACAACATTTCTTACATTTCAGACACAGGGATTGAAGTGACCAATCAAACGGGATGCTTTAGAGCAGTCATGAGCACATGACTTCTAAGGTCACTGAGCTCAATGCGTAGTGTGAGTTAGAGGGCTATCTTTCTATTGAATTACAAACTGCTTTCAAGTTAAAATCCGTTTTCCCACAGATCGGTGGGACAGGAGTTCTGGGTAAGGCTTTGTTTTAAGTCCCCCACAAAAAGTGCTCTGGGCTGTGCTTCATATTGCCTGCACCAGGCCTGTGGAATGTGGCATCAACACAAAAGTGCCCACAGAGCATTCAGCCAGCCAGCGCTCCTCGCTTCGCACCTCTCCACTGGGAGATAATAGGCTTAAAGCATGGCCTGACGCTCCCCTCTGAGGAGCACATTACAGGAGGGAAGCCGTCCAGGCATATTTTCACGCCAGGCTTCATCCAAAGACTTTTCAGAGCCAGCTGGGGGAGTGTGTACATAATGGCATATTTTTCATGCAAAGATAGTCTTTTGTTGTAGATTCTTTGAAAGAAAAAGACCTAAAAGAGCTATTCAGATGAAACTAGGCAGTGTTAACATGACAGGAAAGCATTTTTAGGAAAATAAAGCAGTACCAGCAGCTCTGATTCTTCAAGAATCGTTAAAAATGTATAAAATTACACTAACTGCTTTTAAATCAACATGCTATTCAGTATAAAATGTCAATAAATAAAATTTATATGTGAAAATGTAATGGTGTATGTGATTACAATATTAAAATGAAATAAGTTTATTACATGTACAGTGAAATGAAGAATGCTCTACAACCCTGTTAGGCACCTTTAGCCTGGACACATGTTGGACATGTTCAGTATGGTACCTTACAGCACATTTACCCACAGGTGTTGCAGCTGGGCCTGTAGATCATGTACACTTGTAGGCTGCTGAAGCTGGCCTCCGAGCTGCTGCCATAAATGCTAAATTTACAACAAATCAGGCCAAGAAAGTGTTGCAATCTGGAGGAGACATTTCTGGGAAACCCTAGTTGTGCGTGGGCAGGGCCGTGCAGAGACATTTGGAGGGGCAGGTGCTCAAAGTCGGACTGGGGGGGTGGGGTGCTGACGGAATATTTCAGGTAAGAACAGGGGAGGTGCTTTTTGGATGTTTTATTGAAGACGGAGGGGGGTAAAAAATATTAATATATTAATATTAATAAAAGGGCACTTTGGGGGGCTGTATTGTATTTTACATAGTTTTTTTCTGTTTATTCTGACTTTCATTACACTGACAGACCAAAAGTTCTTACATACCAAAAAGGGTAACCTCAGTTGGCTTTGGCAACACCAACACCTGTATAAGTAAAGGGGAGGTGTTATCTTGCAGGTGTTATCAGAGGCTGAAGACTGCCCGTTGTGCTCATAAAAAGACCACATGAATTATGGGAGTTGGAGTTAGGCCTGATATAAAGACATTTAACGTTCCTCGATCCACAGTGTACCGTGGAAGGCAAATATTACCACCCACAGCACAGGGGGTGCTAATGATGGTGACCTACGGTGTCCGGCTAGAGTTGTCTGTGTGAAAGAACAAGCGATGGAAAAACAGAAATCACATCCATGTTTAGTGCAGGACACCACACACACATATCCCACATCATTGCAGTGTTCTTTAGTACTAATTGCATAAACCATGACATTTGGCCAAAATTTGGAGATATGTGACCATGTAACTTGTGTGACTAACTTACAACTGATGAAGAATAGATTTTTATGAACTACCTCTTGAGTTTTTACACTCTGTTTGTGTCTGTGTGTGTGAGACTGGGAGCGAATGCTGCTGTTAATAAGCTGCTTTTTGAATGTTTTTGTGTCCTGCTGATGAGGAGCATCTGGTCTGCATAATTTAATTGCTTTATACCAAGATGATTTTAGAGGAGATTAAACCCAAACAACAAAATGATCAGTGTTTACAGTGTAGAGGTTCTCCAGGTTCTCCTCTACAGCGCAGTATTATCTCAGGTGTTTTCACAGATGGAGTTTTGATTCTGGAAGACGTGTTCGTTTAAGATTGGATCCTGATGTGAAAAGCAGAAGTGAATTCAGAGCAAATCAAATTATAGCTGAAATGTTGGAGCATGTAACACAAGTGCTGAGGTCAGCAGCTCCAGGACCTGCCGGGCAGAGTCTGAGCCAAAAGCGGGAGAGCCGGTCCAGCACTGATGAAGTGTCTGCTTTCCCCTGCTGGAGTGTTAGAGCTCAGTGTCTGTGTGTCTGCTGACCTAGCAGATTCGTAACGCTGATATTAACTGGAGTCTGAGAGGGTGCAGTTGAATGAAACAAAGATAGATTTGTAGATGTTTATATGATCCACCATACACTAATGTTTGATTTTAGTAATATTAATTGTAATTAATTGTAATTAATAATAATAATTGCATAGTGCTTGCGTTCATACCCCTTAGACTTTTTCACATTTTGTCACCTTACATCCACAAGCTTAAATCATAAACCAACACAAGGTATCAGACAACTGTGAATGAAACAAAAATAATGTAATTTTAGTGTCAGTATAAATTCACCTGTTCTGTGGTTTATTAGAACATTATAGAATAAACATCATCACGAAGTCCAAGAATCTCACCACACATAAAGTTGTGGAAAAGTTTAAAGCAGGGTTAGGTTGTAAAACCACCTCAGGCTTTAAGCATCCCAAGGGGCACTGTCCAATCCATCATCCAAAAATAGAAAAAGTATTCAACACTTGCAACCCTACCAAGGCATGGGCGCATCTACCAAAATTGACAGATCAAGCAAAGGCAGCACTGGTCAGAGAAGCAGCCAAGAGGCCCATGGTCACTCTGGAGAAGCTGCAGAAATCCACAGCTCAGGTAGGACAATCCACAGGATAACTATTAGTTTTGCAGTCTACAAACCTGGCAAGAAAAAAAAATGTTGACAGAAAGACAGTTTGAAAGTAATTTTGCAGTTTGGCACAAGCCATATAAAGGAAACAGCAAACGTGGGTGCTCTGGTGATAAAAGACCGAAGTTGAACATGGCAAAGCACTCTGTGAAAAACATGTATCATTTTTGTTACACTTTACAATAATGGGCTACTTTGTAATTAAAAAGTGTGAGCTTTGGGTGAAAAGCAGGTAAACAGAGCAATACTACATCATTAGATCTGGCTGAATCTGAATCACATATGAACTTAAAAGTCAAAGCTGTTGGATATCTGAGTAAAAAATGTTTAGTATTTAGTATTTTTAGTATTTCGGTGCGCGCACTAGCAGAGCAAACGAGCGCTCAGGCCAGGGGGAGGCCACGGACCGCAAGGTGCCGCCACGCTGCTGCTCTTGTGCCGAATCCGACTCCCCTCAGAATTTGGCTCCACTTCGCGAACAGAAAAAAGGCTAAAAAACTGCTGGAGTGGAAACAGCGCTTATAAATAAATTAACAAACACAAAAACAAAGGGTATTCTATCAGTAATTTCATTTAGTTTTAGTTAGTTTTATAAACTCTCAGTTCCAGTTAGTTACCTTTTTTCTTTTAATTATCATTTTTATTAGTTTCAGTTAACAGAAAAATGTTTTTTTACTTTCAGTTTTCGTTATTTTGTTTGTTTTCCTTAATGATACAGTTTTTCTCTATTGCCAAAACACAAAACCCAGTACTCTAAACCAAATGACCAGTTACCTAAACACATTTAGTAAAACTACCCCCCATTTGCCACAACCACAAACACAATTCACCTGTAGACACTGTTCACAAAACCCATCCCCTTTTTTTCAAAACTCTAAACACATTTTGCCTTGCTAAAACACATTTTGCATTTATCTCTGCTCCAATATATATTGTGAAGCTCATGTGATGCAAAATGCCACCCACAGTCAGCAAAACTTAAACACAATGAACATACCTGGTGTCATTCAGTAAACACGACTCATAATTGAAAACACCTGTTGCAAATGATGTGACCACACCTATATAAGTCAGTTTCCTGAAGGTTCCAAACAAAAATGGATGATCAAGGCAGAAGAAGAGGAGTTCATGTCAGAGGAGGGAGAGGAGCAGGTCCAGGAGGGAGAGGAGCGGGCCGAGGAGGGAGAGGAGCAGGTCCAGGAGGGAGAGGAGCGGGCCGAGGAGGGAGAGGAGCGGGCCGAGGAGGGAGAGGAGCGGGCCGAGGAGGGAGAGGAGCGGGCCGAGGAGGGAGAGGAGCGGGCCGAGGAGGGAGAGGAGCGGGCCGAGGAGGGAGAGGAGCGGGCCGAGGAGGGAGAGGAGAAGGAGGGCGAGCAAGACTACGCATTTTAATCACAGATGAAATGAGAGCAACAGTCATTGACCACGTCATTTTCCACGGCTGAAGCGGGACAACGAGTCCAACCTAACCTCAGCAGATTCTCAGTGGCCACCATTATTCGGGCCTTCAGAGAACACAACAGGTACTGTATGTACTAGGTTTTTAGTCACTACACTAGATGTTTACAGTATACAGTACTACAGTGGAGTGCACCTACATACAGACAAGTGCAATCATGGTTACAGTAAAAGTGTGTACTGCAAGGACCATTTCTGACCAAATGACTGTATGTTTGTTTCTCTAGAGTTGAAAGATTGCCATTTGCAGGTGCCTTCCAGATTCACACCAGCCCAAGAGGTCCTCATTGTGGATATGGTTCGGGAGAACAATGTGATACAGGAGAGGATCAGTGGTGACAATTTGAACTTTCAGAACATTGACAATGTCAGCCTGAGAACCATAGACAGAGTCCTCAAGCGCCAGAGAGTACGCATGAAGCAGGCCTATAGGGTACCCTTTGAGCGCAACTCTGACAGAATAAAACACCTCCAGTGACCTACAGTACTTTACATGCAATACTATACAATCATACTGTAATGTGCAGTATTGACTGTCTTTCTGAACACCTGAAAACGCTATTTGTTTCCACAGCGGATCTTCGAGTTGGAGTCCATGGCCAGACCCCATGAATTTATATTTGTGGATGAGTCTGGCTTCCACCTCACAAAAAGGAGGAGGAGAGGCCGTAACATCATAGAAGAATATTGCCTGTGATGTTGATGAGGTCCTGTGGCCCGACCCAGCCCGACGACGTGATGCCACCCAATGATTTCAGTGTCAACATACAACATACTGTGTCAATTTACATGTACAACATACTGTAATAAAAGAAATCACACCCTGAACATTGTGTTTTCAATTGTTACTGTACTGTATCTATTGTGTGTAATGGATCCTCCAGGGAGTTTACAGTACTCATTTCTGCACTGAGTTGTGATATTACTGCATTAAAAATACATATTTGAGAATAAATAAGGGTTGCTCAAATGCATCCTGGCAGTTGTGAAACTGTAAAAAGAACAGTCTCACACCCTGAAAATTGTGTTTTGAATATTTTTGGTAATGTGGTTAATGATGCTCAGTAGTGTGTACATTTTTGCAGGCCTTGAGCGGTATTGTGGTGTCAACGTTCGCTTTTGAGCATATGAGCAACTGTTTTGGTGTGATGGGTTGGTTTTGCGCATATGAGGAACTGTTTTGGTGTGATGGGTTGGTTTTGCGCATATGAGGAACTGTTTTGGTGTGATGGGTTGGTTTTGCGCATATGAGCAACTGTTTTGGTGTGATGGGTTGGTTTTGCGCATATGAGCAACTGTTTTGGTGTGATGGGTTGGTTTTGAAAAGAGACTGTGAGGTTGTGTGTACGTAGCTTTAGAAAAGTGTTTTGTGTTTAGAGTTTGTGAAAAATGAGGGGCAGTATCGTGAAATGTGTTTAAGCAATAGAGAAAAACTGTAATACTTGGTTACTTGGTTATATTGTGATTACCACGCCAGAGCTATATATAAAATAAAAATAGCATTAAAAAACAGATGCCTATGTCACAGACCATTTTTCGGGTTCGGGCAGAGATCCTAAGCTTTAATATTGATAAATCGAAACAGAACCGATACCCGATGTATATGTGTGTGTGTGTGTGTTGGGGGGGGGGGGGTTGTGTGTCCACCCTGTTTAACATTATGTACAACCACCTTACAGTACTGCATACAACATAACATCCTCCTCACTGACCCTCACGACTGCCCTCACGACTGCCCTCACGAGCTCCAATGTCATCATCAAATTTGCTGACGACACAACAATTGTTGGCCTGATCTCCAATAACGACAAATCGGCCTACAGTGAGGAGGTTAACATCCTGGAAAACTGGTGCCAGGAGAATAACCTCTCTCTAAACGTCAGCAAGACTAAGGAGCTGATTGTGGACTTCAGGAAGCAGGAGAGAGCACACTCCTCAATCTCCATCAACGGGACTGCAGTGGAGAGGGTCAGCAGCTTCAGGTTTCTGGGTGTTCACATCAGCAAGGATCTGACATGGACAGAACACACCACACGGGTGGTGAAATAACCCAACAATGCCTGTACTTCCTCAGACGGCTGAGGAGGTTTAGTCTGAACCCCAGCATCCTCAGGACTTCTACACCTGCACTGTGGAAAGCATTCTGACGGGCAGCATCACCACCTGGTACGGGAACTGTGCTGCTCTGGAGCGGAAATCCCTGCAGAGGGTAGTGTGTACAGCACAGTAAATCACTGGGGTTCAGCTCCCAAACCTTTTGGATTTATACACCAACCGCTGCCTGAGGAAATCCAAAAGGATCATGAAGGACCCCTCCCATCCAAGCCACTCCGTTCTCACAGCTGCCGAGTGGAAGAAGGCTCAGAAGATTGAAAACCAGAACCAACCGGTTCCGAGACAGCTTCTTCCCCAGGCGACCAGGCTGTGGAACAGCCAGTAGAACAGTGTTCTGCCCAACCCACCCCACTGACACCCATACAAACTCTACACCCTGCACTTTACTTTACACTGCATCTATCAGACTTTCACATATTATACAGCATTCTGCACCTTGTACTTCCCACTCAACTCATTCCTTACCTGCACTCACACACAGTTATTCTGTCACCTACTGGACTATTTCCTCTCTTCCACACACACACTCTAGATATCTGCGACTCCAAACTGCTAAACTCTAAACACAATTCCACATGTTCTCACTCAGATATCATTCTAAATCACAGCTTTACAAATCACTAAACACAAACTTCATCATTTTGAACACCTTGTTCACCTGAGAATCACTGACCTTCAAATACAAAACTCTAATTAGCAAGTAGTCTCACACAAGTTGCAGCTATATAAACTTAATTAGAAGAACGTTTCAATCATTTTTCAGAATATAAAAGAGGCATCACGTGACTGATACAGCCCTACTATGTTGTGATCTGGGATAATGTAAGTTTCCACTGGGCAGCTCTGGTCAATGGTCCCCCGTTGTTTGGAGAGGGAGAATATTGCAGCTGATGTAGATGAGATCTTCTGGCCTGACCGAGATCAGGGGTCTGATGAACAGTGATCTGTTTCTTTGCATTTTGCAATAAATACATTTTTGTGTCCTCTTCGTATGTGAATTTTCCTTATCATGTTTCTCATTGTGAAAATAGGTGAAAATTACAGTTTTGCAACATTTTACATACAGTACATATAGCTTACATTTGTATAGTACTGTAAATGGGGGGGGGGGGGGTGTCCTACACCACACCAAATAAATAAAAAAAAACAGAAAGCCAACATATTTCCATGGCCTCATGAAGTCAAAAACATAACCAAACACTTCTGATAACAGTGCTCTGAATTGATCTTGTCAGTGTTTATTTGAGGCTCTGTAAGAGATAAAATAGCTGTGTGTGTTGTTTTGGTGGAAGGAATCAGTTTTGCTGGAGATTTGTAGAGTTTCAAGAAAGGAGTTAATAATTTGCAGTTTGTGTTTAGAGTTTTGAGAAACTGAGCCAAGTTTTTAGAAATGCGTTTAAACATTTGGGAAAAACTGTATTATATTTTATTTTATTACTCTTCTTGTGAAATTTTATTCTTGCACATTGGTGGGAATCTGCACCCAAGTTTTTCACTCACATGTACACCTGTTCTCTGTGACGTGACAATAAAAATCTTGAATCTTGAATATTATAAGTCCTGACCTTGCAGTGTGATGTTTACATTCGCAGCATCATTAGCTTTCATTAGGCATTAAAATCCCTGCTGAAAACAAGCTGGTAACACTCAACCTGAAAAAGCTGTTTGACCAGTTTAGTTATTTACCATCATTGGTTATATTTTAGTTTGAGCCTGATGGTTCACTTAGTCTACAAGCCTGATTAAGCATGACCAAGTTAGTTGACACTCATGATCTTGCAAGCCATCAACAAGTCCATGCTGGTCCACCTTCAGGATCAAGCACGATCAAACTCAAATTATGTTAACCAGCAAACATAATGGTTTTAGCCTGGGTGACCAGCTTTTTAACCACCTGCACCATGAAACACCAGGTCATACCATCCAAACCAGTCAGGAAAAGCTGGTCTTGGAAAAGCTTTTTTGTAAAAACAATTGGGTATTTCACCAGTAAACAAACAAGCAAATAAAACACCTACCATAAAACAACAAATGAGTTCATCACTACAGTAGGTATGCCTCAATGTTTAGTATAAGGGCTTGTGTAGCTTCATGACAAAATGCAGATTTAAAGTGTAATGCGTCAAATATTATATAAGCATTAGTACAGATTAGGCACAGCTTAACAATTGGTACAAACAAGCAACGAAAAAAAGAAATGTGAGTTTCATTCCTTTATTAAAATGATTTAGTACACAGATCAAATTAGACAAGTACAGATACAAAACAAAACCATACAACTTAAATATTATATGATCCAGTTTTCTGTTTTTAACTGTGTACTTCATAACATTTACGGAATGAGGCTTATCATTAGTCTAGAACTGAAAAACACCAGTCGTGTGGTTAAAGGTTGAGGTTTCATTTACATTACATCATTAAGAAATGCAACAATTACATTAAGTGTGAGGGTATATTTTTTGGGGTAATTTTTTAGGAGGGGGAGTGGATGGTTTGGGAGGCTTTGGAGGATTGGAGGTTTGGGAGGGTTTGGGGCTTTGGGATGTTTGGAGGGTTTGGAAAGTTTGGAGGGTTTGATGGTTTGGGAGTTTGGAGGGTTTTGGGGGTCGGAGGGTTTGGGAGTTTGGAGGGTTTGGGAGTTTGAAGGGTTTGGTGGTTTGGAAAGTTTGGAGGGTTTTGGGGGTTCAGGAATTTGGAGGGTTTGGGAGTTTGGAAAGTTTGGAGGGTTTTGGGAGTTTGGAGGGTTTGGGGGTTGGAGGGTTTGGGAGTTTGGAGGGTTTGGGGGTTGAAGGGTTTGGGAGTTTGAAGGGTTTGGTGGTTTGGAAAGTTTGGAGGGTTTTGGGGGTTTGGGAGTTTAGAGGGTTTGGGAGTTTGGAGGGTTTGGGGGTTGGAGGGTTTGGGAGTTTGAAGGGTTTGGTGGTTTGGAAAGTTTGGAGGGTTTTGGGACTATGGAGGGTTTGGGAGTTTGGATCATTTGGTGGTTTGGAAAGTTTGGAGGGTTTTGGGGGTTTCGGAGTTTGGAGGTTTTGAGAGTTTGGAGGGTTTGGGGGTTGGAGGGTTAGGGAGTTTGAAGGTTTTTAAGAGTATGGAAGGTTTGGTGGTTTGGAAAGTTTGGGGGGGGGGGGGTTGAGAGTATGGAGGGTTTAGGGGTTAGGAGGTTTTGGAGGTTTGGAGGGTTTAAGGGGTTGGGGTGGTTTGTGAGGTTTGGGTTCTGTGACTATGTAGCTACTAAGACAAAGGGGTTGGGGAGGGAAGAGACCCGACACACCAGGCACCGCCAACGTTTTAAAGTTTACAGAACTAGAGAATAGCTGTAGTGATGAAGGAAACGACCCAGCCGCCGCCTGGGCAACCTCACCCCAACTCGGCTCAACACGACCCACCTTCAGTGTTATCATACTGCTATTGTCATTGTTTTGAAAGAAGATGAAAGAAGAAGAGGAAACTGCATTATATCAAAGGCACTACCCGATACAGGTTCCATCTCAAAAAATAAATAGGCATAATAAATAAATAAATTCCCGCTCAGAGCGTCACCTCGTCTTCACCTCACTCTGACTTCAGCTTTTTTAGGTAGGTAGGTAGTAAGTTTGGATTCCCTTTAGACAAAAAGAAAAATGAAATATAAGGATGAAAAATGAGGTATTAATAATTGTGACCCAGTTAGGTGACTACGGTGGTCCCTCTAGTAGAGCCCACCCTGACTAAGTGGTGCTCGCCACATACTAAGTGGCTAGGACCAGATACAATGTGGTGAGCACCAGATACTAAGTGGCGGTCACTAGATACTATGTGGTGAGCAAAAGATACTAAGTGGTGAACGCCAGATGTTAATAGGACAAAAAAATGTTCATTGGGCCCAAAGCATTTCGTGCCCAACACATAGCACAATATATTGTTTCACCATTTTAATTGTGTGCATGTACAATAATCATATTACAGTATGTGCCATTTCTGTTTAAAAATATTACATACAATTTGCAGCCTAAATATAATTAATTTAACTTTATTCTTTTACACACAGCATGCATTATAAATTGCATGACATGTTGGATCATTTATGTCTCGTAAATAATAATGTATTTTCTTTTATTGAAAAGTTATGAAATAAGGTAAAGAATGTCATGTTTTCCAGTATAGTGCAGCTCAAAATTTGGACTGTACAATAACCCGTCTATGTAGAACAATTTTACCTCATCAGTGATTATCATGGCACAAACCAGGTATGAGAACCACCGCAGTCACCACACCAACACACACTTTTTAAAAATTGCACTCTTCCACACACTTTTCCTAAACATACAGACCAGCATGACGACAAGGTCAGAGGTGACATAGATGACAGATCAGAGGAGGGGTCAGAGGGCATGGCATGCAAGGCAGCCGCTAAGGCAAGACAATGGCTGTTTTCCGATCTCTGCACTCACATGCTCACAGTGCCCTCAGCCGGCTCTCAGTGACCAGCTTATAGAGTGTCCTAAAACTCCAAGAAACATTCCAGTGATTTTAACCTGCTCTATATACACTTCATGCTGCATCTGCATGCAGATACCTCAGACTCACACTGGGATAACTGGACTTAGCAAAGAACAGAAAATGCATTAAACTCAATGGTGAATACAGAGACTTAAAACTGACACTAGATGTCACTACGTGTTTAAATATAGTGAAAGTGTTTGTTTTTTTAAAAGGAAGCAGTTTTGTTTTTTCTTTCTGGATCTTGAACGAGAGAGCATGTAAAGAAACTGGCTTAATTTCCATAATTATAGTTGTCCATATGTGATTTCATTTCCATTTATTTTTTAAGGTAGTTAGTAAATACACATTTAATATGTGCTGGGGGTCGGATTCATTCATCTAAGAACATTGGCAGTGGGGTAGTGATGAAAAAGAGGCGGAGTCTGACTTCAGTTTTATTAGAGGAGGCATGCACTTGTCCTGTGTTTACCCTTCCAGTGTCGTGATAGGGGGAGTCCCATAACTCAGCTAAATTGGTAAATTGGTAACTGATGGAACACTATAGATCCAATAAAACAAAATAAACATGGTTTAGGTTAAAAATCACTGGAATAATTCTTTAAAATGTGAAATAAATCAGTACATAAACACAATGCCAGGTCAATGGAAGGTTAAACCAATGAGGAATGGATGAAGTAGTGCAGTTTGTGGATTGACAGTGCTTACCCTCCCCCCCAACAATGGCTTCCTATAGAAACATATACGACTTCATACATACACATATATATATATATATATATATATATATATATATATATATATGACCAGCAGAAACCCCTGACATTCGTCTCGCAGCGTCCAGTAAACTTGTTTATTACAGTGTATACAAACAGAAGGTCTTCTATACTGGATTAGGTTATAATTATTAGCTCAGTCACTTGCGTATTTTTTTCTGCTCATGCAAGACTACAGGCAAGGGCAACTAAGGTCAAAGCGGTGATGTGGCAAGGTGCGCAAGAAAACTCCCAATACTGGCCTTCAGTCCCACTCGAGAATGCCTCACAGCTGTACAGAATTACATATATACAATAAATATATATTATACATAGGGGGCGCTGTTTTACATTAGGCCCCCTATGAGGAGTCCAGCATACAAACACAATCATTTGTTGGTGGAAACCCCTGTTTTTTGAGGGGTCCAGCACAAGCAAAACCATCACATATCAATCAGGACAGGACAGGGGTGGGTGGTGGGGGGGTTATGAGGGAGGGGGGCAGGGGGGGTGCAATGTACAGTATATCAGTATAATTGAGTAGTCATAAACAAAGAGGCCCACCTTGCCACATGCACTAAAAGAGCACTGAAAGAGAAGCTTGCAAGGAACTGGGGAACATCCAGTTAACATTATCATTGTAATCATTATTATTACTATTGTTAATATTATCATTACACTTCACAGAGGTCTTTTATTTTTTTCATTTTCAGAAGCCATAGAAAGGGAGTACAAAGCAAAGCAACTAGTGAGGGTTTCATAAATATACACATCAGAGTGTACCTGGAGCTGTTTTTTATTTTATCTTATAATTTTACTTCTCTTTTTTGAATGACAATGCAGGCTTTTTTTTGGTTATCCATAATTATTATAATTATTCATATTATGTAACATGAAATTTTATTTTAGAATTTGTGATGCATCTCATTATGATTATTTATTGTATTCTTTTTTTTACACATTACAATATTCAGCATTTAACATTTTTTCTCGCAGAATTTTTCTGGCGGAGTGGTGTAGCGGTGCGCTCACTCGGGATGTCCCGTCAGCGTCTGAAGAACATGGGGTTGCGCAGGCAGGCGGCTAGTCACCTGCAGCAGCCCAGGGGTCCGGCGGAGGTCTCCAGGCTGCTGTCTGTGTCGGAGGCCAGGGTCTGGTCGGTGGACATGGAGGAGATGTCGTTGACGGAGGAGGACGGGGGGAGGCTCTCACTGCTGTTCACGGCTGCACCTGTGCTACGGGAAGCAGCGAACAAACGGTTACAACGAAAAAGAGAGAGAAAGAGACACTCAGCATCAGAACATAGAGAGAGGGGGAGGAGCTAAGACATGTAGAGACCGCAGCCAACCGAGCCTTCTGAGCCTATGTTACTCAGGTCCAGCTGGGAGACTTGTAATAAAATCAGTTGATCAATCAGTCAATCAATTAATCAATTAATGACAATGAATGAAAATGATAATAAGCAATGCAATATAAAAATAAGAGTCTCTTCATAATTTTAAAATGCTCTGCATACTAAAATCATTACTTCTAAAACTATGAAAAAAAACATATTCAATTATTTTGAAAAGAAAAAAGTGTTAAACAAATCAGAATATGTTTTATATTTTAAATTCTCTAAAGTAGCACCTCTTGGTTAGATGACAGCTTTACACATCTTGGCTGGATTTTCTCAGTCAGTTTTATGAGGTAGAATCACCTGGAATGGCTTTCAGTTAACAGCTGTGCTGAACTTATCAAAAGTTAATTGTTTGAATGTCTTGTCTCTTAATGTGTTTGAGAGCATCAGTTGTAAAGTTGTGAAGAGGTAGAGTTACAGGTATACAGTGAATAGCTCTATTTAAATAATGTTCTAATTCATATTTGGGAAGAACTACTCAACTACATAAAGAAAATAAAATAGAAATGAAGGTCAGTCAATATGAAACATTTTAAGAACTTTTAAAGTATCCTCAAGTGCAGTCTCAAAGACCAAAAACATCAAAAAACATTATGATAAAAATGACTCTCTTCAGGACTTTCCCAGGAAAGAACCTAAATGCTTCACATAGCATTTTGGTTTGTTTAACACTGACTTTTAAGTTACTGGATGACTTCAGTATTCATTTACAATGTGAAAAAAAAAGAAATACAAACATTGAATGAGAAGGTGTGTTCGACCTTTTTACTGTACATTTTTTATAATTAAACTACCAAATAACTATTATAAAATCAAATCAAGTATCAGATTAGACAAATATACATAAGATCCAATCAAATATCAAATTAATTTAAAACTAATCAAAACAACTGTATAAAACACTGAACCTGAGTAACAACTGACCACAGATCTTAAAACTATATACAGTAATATAAACAGTAATGCAGTTAAGGGTGGAATCCATGTGTTCTCTAATAGCTGAGTTTACATCAGATGTGACAACACAGTTTGTGGGTCACTGTGCCTGATGCCTACAGAAGAATAACCTTTACCCCAGCACTGACACTACACATCCAGAAGTATCCAGACACCCCGCTCTCATTAGTTGCAGTCACAACCTAGTATAAATAACTAGTATGAATTTGATTAATGGAGCAGCTGTGACTGTAAAAGCCTAAGGTCAGAGTGCCCGAATGCCAATCTACAGACTACGGGAGTATTAACACCCAGCGTTGTGCTGTGCAGCATTCTACTTGCATTCTCTGCCTTCAGAAATACTGGCAGAACTATTGTAATCATGCGGCATCAATACCTGATTCACTGATGTGCTTATTGTGTCTGAATACAATCAAATCCTCCTATAGCAATGTTCCACCATCAAGTGTAGAGTAGAGAAGGTTATTGTTACTATTCTTGCTTTTAGAGAAAAAAACACTGGAAAAGCAGGTGTCTACATATATTTGGACATCTAGTGAAGGGACTGTTGGTGGAGCTGGTAGAAAAGGGTTAAGTGGGAAGAAATGTAAAGCTGTGCTTTTATAGTCCAGCAGATGGAGCTGAAACACTGTCAGAAATCCCATTTTCCTTAAAGCCTCTTAGTACTGTGACTGTGATCTTAACTGGTAGAGAGAGTGTTTAATTTGACACTGGCTTGACCATTCTAAAGTCATCTACTCTATATATTAAGTAATACTGCATATATGGACCCCTTTCCAATACCATTAAATCGAGGACTCTTTTCAGTACTAATGTATTATAAAAGTGTGTATAGGTGTGTACATAGACCCTTTTCCTCTTGTACTGCACATAGACTCATTTCCAGTACTAGTGTATTTCACTACTGCATACAGTAGGTATATACACAATATATAGCCCCCAGCATTGGTGTACATGGGTATAAAGAATCCACCCCCCTTCCCATCTTTGGGCTAGAAGGGTTTAAAGCCCCCAGCACTGAGCTAGAGTGGAATAAACCCTCCAGTACTGGCCTATAAGTGTATACACTCACCATTATTGGGCTAGAAGGTTATAAAGCTCTCATCATTAGGCCAGAGGGGAATAAACCCACCAGCATTGGGATACAAGGGTATAAAACTCCCCATTATTAGGCTAGAAGTGTATAAAGCCTCTCAGAACTGAACTAGTAGGGTGTAAAGCCCTGCAGTATTGGGCTATAGTATTTAGACCCTCAGACACTGGGCTAGAGGGGTATTAAGAATTGAACTAGAAAGTATGAAGACACTCAACATTGGCCTAGATGAGTATAAAGCCATTCAGCATTACACTATAATGGTATATAGCTCCTCACATTGGACCAGAAGGGTTTAAAGCCTCTAAGTATTGGGCTAGAAGGTTATAAACTCCCTATAATTGTTCTAGAGTGCTAGTATAAAGCCTTGCCCAAAAAAAGAGGCTTTTACTGCAGTAAAGTGGGACAAACCCGCTATTAATACTGAATGCTGCAGTGCTGCTGTTTTCTGGTCAGGTCAGACTACAAAGCCATGTGGGTCGAGTGTGGAGGCCACAAGAAATACAGAAAAAAAAAGAATAAGAAAGATAGAGGCAGAGAAGACTCCTATTTTCATGTCTCTCTCTCTCTCTCTCTCTCTCTCTCTCCCAGTACCATGGCTTCCTGTAGGACATATATAAAATGACATCTGCACTGCAGAAGCAGTAAACCTCATTTACTTTGCCTTCCATATGAGGTTTGGTTATAATGAGCTTAATCCTGTTTTCTTCAGCAAGGACAACTGAAGGTCAAAAGCAGTAATACTGTGCAAGGTGTGCAAAAAAATAAACTATCAAATTTAACCTTATACTATGAGTGTATATACAACTAGAAAAAAATAACATACAAAAAAATTGATAGTTGGAATGTTTGTGGCATCTGTCCACAAAACCTTCTGCCAATACCATTGTAGATTACTACTAGGGCTGACTGACTGTCGCATACGATGGCTTCCCAAATCTAGAACTAAAGAGCTCACCACAAGGCCTCCATACTCAAACCAAACAGATGATGGATTTGCCATCACGTCCATGCCAGAATGCGCAACCCCTGCCTGTCCCAGCTGTCCTGAATAGGACTGATTGAGCAGCCAGCTGGTTAGAAGAAGACAGAGGCAACACGGAACTAAAAAGACTGAAAGTTAAGAAAGTGTTGGTGGATGGTGTTTGTGTATTTTTGTGCTTTCTGGCTTTCTGACTGCCAGGCCAGACCTCTATCCCCAGGGGCGCCGTCACAATATTAATATAGTATTTTTTTTCTTCACATTTTTAGACAATGACAAAGTCCTTCCAGCTGATCTTTTCATTATTAAAGCCTGTCTATCCTGTAGTGTGTGTATCAGGAATTACTGGTATATACCACAGTAGACATTTTCAAAGTAAAGTACACTTATAATAACAGCCAACATAATCAGCTAAAACACAGAGCGTACCCACAACATCCTCTATATAGGCCCATCCCACACATCTGCACCGCTCTCTCTCTCTCTCTCTCTCTCTCTCTCTCTCTCTCCCTGTCAGAAGAAATGGTGTCATACATGTCCTACACATGTGGTCAGCAAAGAGGAACAAACTAGATCAAGCTAGAAACTACATTTACATCATGGTGGGATACAGGCAATAAAAACAATACATCTAGATACAGACTTCATATGTTATGTTTATAAACATGCTAAGGAAGTTAGGTTGATGCAGTGTGTATCTGTGCCCTCAAACTGGAGCTCTGTGATGAATTTTTACATCCCTCAGCTCCACTTACTCCTGCTAAAGGACATGTACGGTGCCCAGTGTGGGACATAAATGTCCTGTTTATGAGCTGAGGCCTGCAGGGGGTGGCGGTGCAGAATGTGGAGGCGGGGACTGAGATTTATGGGAGATATTGATTTTTACCCCAATCCACTTTTCCACTTCTACAACTTTAAACAAACGCTCACAACTACGCTGTTTACTGCAGCTTCAGGAGGAACACACACACACACCACTGTCTGTCCATCTGTCCTTTCAAATATATTCTATAATCTGTCTTCTGTCCATATAATTGTATATGTAATCTGTCCATTTCTCTCTCTGTCCTTCCATCTAACCATCTGTCCATCCATTCTTTCTGTCCATCAGACTGTCTTTCCAATCCTTCCTTTTTTTTATCTGTATGTCTGTCTGTTCATTCCCTTGTCTGCCTATGCATATATTTATTGATGTTGATACATTCATCTTTCTATCTAATTGTTTGACTATCTCAAAGTCTGGAACTCTTCATCAAAGCACATGCATATTGATTCTGATCAATCTAAAACTACTATTAACACTCAATATAACAGCAAACCCTACTCCAACACACACTCAGACACACACACACACACACACACGCAGTGAGCAGTGAAATACTGCTTGCTGCAGCCCTCACGCTGCATTGCGTATGCTCTGCTCAGCACAAGCACTTTCCATCTGCTTAATTACACAGAGGGCGGGCGAGCAAGTGGCAAAGAGAGAGGAAAGAGGGAAGCAGGATCTTCAGGTTTTATAGAACACACTGCACGGAGGACTATTATTTAAAAGATGACGCCTCATGACCCTGAGTTTCCAGGCCGGAGGGAATCCCGTGAGCGGGACAGTAGTATTACTGAATGTAGGTATTGTATGTATGAACTGTACGCACAGAAGCTGCTGCTGCAGACCAGTACCGTTCTCTCTGCAGCGCTGGAACACAGCCACACAATCATGCAGCAGCCTCCATCCTCTGCACCCAACCACAACACTGAAAACCACCTCTACAGGCCACCCAGGGAAGTGCAGGCCAGTACAGTAGCACTGAAACAGTAGTAATGGAGAGCAATTTTACATTTTGCACATATACTGATGTCTGGCTGCCTATTTACATACACACCTCTTTAGCCATCCATACATCCACTACCTGTTTATCTATCTGTCCTTTCATGTGTCTTTCTGTCAGTCCAGCTCCCAGTCTGTCTCACTTCCATTTATTTACCTTTCTGTCTGTCCATCCACCTACCTATCTGCCCATGTATTAATCTACCTTCTTTTCTCTCTGTCTGTCTGTCCGTCTATCTATCCATCCATTCAGCCATCCATTGTTCCACCTAACCATCTGCCTTTCTATGCATCTGCTTTTAGGTCCCTGTCAATCTGCATATGCATCAATCCATGCTTTGACCTGTCTGTCTATCTGGTCTGTTTACCATTTTATCTACTGTTTGCCTAACCATCAATTGACCTTTCTATATTTATGCACACCGGTTCTTTGTCTGTCCATCTATCTGCCTAAATTCTTATCTGACTATCTTTCTGTCTGTCTGTCTTTAGATATGTCTGTTTGTGTGTTAAGGGTACACTAATTCATCTATTTAACCGTTTGTCTAATCATTTATCCATTCTTTAACCTGTCTGTCTGAATGAGCATTTATATGAATGGATTACATGTGTCTGTATACTTATCCATACTTATCCATTGTCTGATTCTATCCATATATGCATCCATGCATTCATTCATCTCTCTGCTTGGTCTGTTTGTTGCCAGACAAATACATATTGGCAGTGGGGATTAATAAAGTAAAGTATGAGTATGAGTCTGTCTATATACATTTCTATCTGTCTGTCCATCTAATAATCCATCCATCCACCTATCCTTAACTTAACCGCTCTATTATGTCTGTATACTTTATCATTTACCTGTGTGCATCCATCCATATATCTATCCATACACTGCCCCTTTTTTTGTTTGTGTGCATGTCTGTCTGTCTGTCCACATACATTGTCTATCCATCTGTCTGTTTGTGTGCATGCCTGTCTATCCATCTGTCTAACTTCCAATCTGTCTAAATGTCTATCCATTTATCCTTCTACTTGTCTATTTGTCCATCCATCCATTCATCCATAAATCTTCCCATACCCTGTTGGTTTATATCTTATGCATTTTGTGAATATTTCTAAAGATCCAAACAGTAATACAATATAAAATATAAAATGATAATATTAAAACATCAAAGACTTTGTATTAATCATATTCAAAAGCTGTCTTTAAATACATGTTTGGGGGACATTTAGACCATGGATTTCATCCTCAACCCTTAAATACATAGATACAAACACACACAAACACACACACACACAAATACAAATACAATATCACAATGATATCACAATTAGTGTGTGGTTGGCTGCAGTTTGGACATGTTTAGTGTCATAATCCTTTGACTACATCTACAGGGAGAAGTATTATATTAGATATTAATAATAAACATGCCATGTGTAGATTATCACTGAGGTAGGACGTCAGAATTTTGCCGCTGTAATGGTTATAAAGCCTGTTTTAAACATTACCACCATTTATCTTAGCTGTGGAGAGATGTTTTTGCTGCTGGGATAATCACATAATCAGATATAATTAAATATGCATGAGTTTAAGATTAATCAGTGAATATCTTACATCTGGCATATTTACAGATCATAAACAACACAGCCGGGTTACCCAGATACAGACAAGCCTATGCAAAATAACATAATAAAAAAATTGGTCCTAAAAATTATTTCAAGATTTCAAGATATATTACACATTTAATATGTTTTCTTTTAAACAGTAGTCATTAAATAGTCAAAACCTTGAGTTAAAAATCACAATTACAATGTTCAGCAATAACATTAAAACCAGTAAAGAAGAAAAAAAACACTATTGATTATGAGGATAAGTGTAAGAATTCTGAGTCACTTTAAGCAAAACCAAACTGTGATGTTCTAAATGATTAGGTCAGAATATCTCCAGAACATCAGACAGGTCTTGTGGGGTGTTTCTGGGAGGCAATGTTCAGTACCTCGCAAAAGTGTCCAACCATGGAAGGACAACCGGTGAAAAGGATGCCCAGCTCTCACTGATGCTCATTGAGGTTACGCCCACCTAACAACTTACAGAAGTTCTTAACGGATCTGCTGTAATATTAGTCTTAATGCCAGATACCACAGGACGCCTTCAGTAGTCTTGGGGAATCCATGCCTCTAACAAACTGAAAAGTTCTGAAAAAATGACATGGACTTCATGATTTTAGTCAGGTGGTTCTAATGTTATGGCTGATCACTGTATATCTAAAATTCTAAGAAACTCAGTTGCCAGCTGGCATTTAATACTCACAGCATCTATTTCAGTATATTGGAAATGAAATCCTGTGACATTTGTAAACCCCACAGTTTATTTCATTTTCTTTTGACATTTGTTTGCAGACAGTATGAACCCAAAATATTTAATGTTTTGACTAAACAAATACATTTAATTTAGAAAGTTGGGTGGTAAGGCACTTACCACTTAATAATGATGTTACCATTTCTTCATGTGAAATGGACTTGGGTTGTAGTGAAATACAATATTGAGTTTTTTGTCGAATCGCCCACCTCTGTTCTCCCCCAGCATTCCAAAATTAGCTGATGCTCCCAACAGCCTTACAATGTTCAACCCATGCAAATAAATCACTATTTTTATACCATTAACAAACTCAAAGTACCATATTTTTTTACACTATAAAGCACACTCAGTGTATGTGTGTATGAATTTTACCAGACAGGTTGTAAGGAGCAGGAGATGGTTGCAGCATTATACAGGAGTTTTAGTGAAGTTTCTCCAGCACTAAGCAGCCGCAGTGCTAGCTCTTTAGAGGTCAGTATATTGGACTGTAGTCTGCATGATTAACGTGTTAAAACAAGCCGCGTCAGACGAACTGCTAGCTGCTGCTAAATGCAATGCTGAAAATACTGGAAATCTAAGCATACTGTAAATATATGGTTTTCAGGAGAGAAATTTGTGTAGATTTGTGTAACAACATGGCAACACCTTTGTTCCTTACTATTGTTGCTTAAAATGTGACTTATAATCCGGTGCACCTTGTGTATGAAAATAGACCAGAAAATATACGTTCATTCATAGTGTGCCTTTTAATATGATGTGCCTTAATAGTCCATAAAACACGGTAGATGCCTCTGAGCCTGAAATTTGGATTTGTAACAGCTTGACACAGGTTTCGCAGTGTTGTCTGAGGGAATACAGATCACAGGTGTTTATCTTCTAAACAATTAAATTCCAACAGATTCCATCAACGATCTAATGACATTATGCACTGAAGAGGAGGAAATATGCAAATCCCTTCCAATAATTTTCTCACGCATATGTTCTCTGACTTGATGAGAACAGTGGATACTGCTTTGTACCAAGTCAGGATTACCACTGTTGGCGTCATCTGTTGAATGAAATTATTATTTTTTTTATTTATTTAATTTATTTTTACAATATTACTAACCATAATCTGCCTTTGTCACAACATTTTGGAAAGTATATCAGACCTAAAATGCAGAAATGGAAATATATTAGAGCAGAGAAAATATTAAAATATTAAACATCTTGGGTTTATACTGTCTGCAGTCAAATACAAACCAAAGTCGAAGAAAGAAAAAAGTGAATTTATTGGAATTGTTCATTCTTTTCAACCTTTTTCTGACTCCAGTGTCCTGGAGAAAATAACTGCCATTATCAATTCAACAGGCCATGTCCAAACTCCACCAACGAATGCATTCCTTCATATTGCCTCTTGTGAATTTAGACAAGTTTTACAGATAAAAACCCAATTCAAACATGGACAGAGTGTAGATCCACCAGTCAAACGTTTGGACACACCTTTTTCTTTATCTATTTTCTGCATTACAGATTAATATTAAAGACATGAAAACAGTTCAGAGAGACATATGGAATAATATGTAAACAAAAAAGTGTTTGCCCTCCACAATCCCCTGATGTAAAAACTCAACTGAGATAGGGATGTGAGATGAGCTGGAGCTTCACAGCGTGAAGGTAAAGCAGTACTGAGCAGCACCTTCAAAAACACTGAAAAAAAGTGTGCAGGCTGTTTAATACTTTTGTTTACAGAACAATTTCACATGTGTTCCTGTATAGCTTTGATGCCTTTAATATTAAATGTACACTCATAGAATCATAAAAGGAAAGAAAACACTTTGAATGAGAAGCGGTGTGTCCAAACTTTTAACTGGTACTGTATTCACCATAATGAGAGAAAGTAGCTCCACCTCCTTAGTGCATATCACAGTACCTACATTTAGAGTTGGGTTTGTGTCTGTAAACCTCATCCAGCCTGACAGCAGTTATATAGATATATACAGTGGTGTGAAAAAGTGTTTGTCCCCTTCCTCATTTTTTGCATTTTTTTTGCATGTTGATTTTTTGCATGTTTCTGAACATCAAACCAATTTAAATATTAGTCAAAGACAACACAGGTAAACACAAAATGCTATTTTTAAATGAAGGTGTTTATTATTAAGGCAGAAAAAAAATCCAAACCTACATGGCCCTGTGTGAAAAAGTGATTGCCCCTCCTTGTTAAAACATACCGTCACTGTGGTTTCTGACACCTGAGTACACTGTTTCTAGCCACACCCAGGCCTGATTATTGCCACACCTGTTCAATCAAGACATCCCTTAAATAGGACCTGCCTGACAAAGTGAAGTCCATCAAAAGATCCTTAAAAGCTAAACATCATGCCGAGATCCAAAGAAATTCAGGAACAATTGAGAAAGAAGGTAATTGAGATCTATCAGTCTGAAAAGGGTTATAAAGCCATTTCCAAAGCAGACCTCAGTGCATCTGTTTAGGGGGCAGCTGTTCACTTTTTCACACAGGGCCATGTAGTTTTGGATTTTTTTCCTCCCTTAATAATAAACACCTTCATTTAATATAGCATTTTGTGTTTACCTGTGTTTTCTTTGAGTAATATTTAAATTGGTTTGATGTTCCAAATTATTTAAGTGTGACAAACATGCAAAAAATCAGGAAATCAGGAAGGGGGCAAACACTTATTCACATCACTGTACAGATGTATTTGTGGGCGGAGCCTGGAAAAGTCAGTCTGATCCAGGAGCTAGGCTTAATCTGAGTCTGGGAAAGTGGCCACATGAAGAGAAGGGGACAGGAACAGTGTTCTGTTGGAGTCACAGGAACGATGGCAGACAGGGACAGAGAGACAGAGGGACTGATGGACAAGAGGAGGAGAAGGAGCCTAAGGGGGGCAGAATTTAAAGGGTAAAAGGGCACTTACAGAGAGTTTAGGCTATGCAGTGAGAGTACCTGAGGGAGAAGGCTGTCCCTTCACCACGCCGTTCTTTGTTCTCTCCTCAAAATTCATCACTTCCTTATAGATCAGTTCTGAGAGAGAGAGAGAGAGAGAGAGAGAGAGAGAGAGAGAAAGAGAGCGCGATAAGGGGGGTTGTGAAGAGAGAGAGAGAGAGATAGGGATTGATTAAAAGGGGCATTAAGAAAATAAAACAAAATCAATCCGAGCTCCGCTTTACTCGTCTTTAATAATTAATCGAATTAATTGTGAAGTGATTTCTTTAATTGGAAAAGTTGGTAAACAGTCTGGGATAAAAGCGGAACCAGAGATTCTGCTGTAGATTTCTTCTAATCCAGTCCGTCAGGCAGAACGGTGTCTGCAGAACAGCCACAATTAGAAGATATCAATCTGATACCTGGAGTAAAATCTTTCACTCACTCACAAAACCAAAACACAACTGAAAATCTCAGTTGATTACGGCTGTGGTCTGATTAGACACTTAATCTTACTACAAGAGGGCATTTAAAGTGCTTCTCCTGTCAGACAAAGAGGCTTTCAGAGACTACTTTTGTTCTTCTTGGCAAAAATCATGCTGAACATCTTCAATGCACTCAAAGACATTTTGCCCACCAGCTTCAGCAACCTACAATCAACTTTTGGTGCTTTATTATATTTTTGATGGTTCTATCCTTATTTAGAAGGACTGATTTCTGTCAGTGGTTCCTCGTCTTCTTAAAGCCAGTTTTAGTGAGTCCTGACTGTGTCTGTAATGATTAAGCGTTCCATAAAGTTTTAAGCAGTGTAGCATGAATACACCGCACCTCCTGCCAATGCTCATTGTTACAGACATTCTGCAGCATTCAGCAAGCATTTCTGCTGTAGTTCTGTGAGTAAAAACATAAAGGTTCTGGAATTGATAATTAGACAGGTTCTGTTTGAATTGTGAGGATTGCAAGTGTTTATATTGTTTATACTTTAATGGTTGTGATTCCAGATTAGGCTAATCTCTAAGAGATCAGGTGAGTGTAGAGTAATCTCTGAGAGATCAGGTGAGTGTAGGGTAATCTCTGAGAGATCAGGTGAGTGTAGAGTAATCTCTGAGAGATCAGGTGAGTGTAGGGTAATCTCTAAGAGATCAGGTGAATGTAGGGTAATCTCTAAGAGATCAGGTGTGTAGAGTAATCTCTGAGAGATCAGGTGAGTGTAGGGTAATCACTGAGAGATTAGGTGATTGTAGAGTAATCTCTGAGAGATCAGGTGAGTGTAGGGTAATCACTGAGAGATCAGGGGTGTAGAGTAATCTCTGAGAGATCAGGTGAGTGTAGGGTAATCTCTAAGAGATTAGGTGAGTGTAGAGTAATCTCTGAGAGATCAGGTGAGTGTAGGGTAATCACTGAGAGATCAGGGGTGTAGAGTAATCTCTGAGAGATCAGGTGAGTGTAGGGTAATCTCTAAGAGATCAGGTGAATGTAGGGTAATCTCTAAGAGATCAGGTGTGTAGAGTAATCTCTGAGAGATCAGGTGAGTGTAGGGTAATCTCTGAGAGATCAGGTGAGTGTAGGGTAATCTCTACGAGATCAGGTGAATGTAGGGTAATCTCTAAGAGATCAGGTGTGTAGAGTAATCTCTGAGAGATCAGGTGAGTGTAGGGTAATCACTGAGAGATTAGGTGAGTGTAGAGTAATCTCTGAGAGATCAGGTGAGTGTAGGGTAATCACTGAGAGATCAGGGGTGTAGAGTAATCTCTGAGAGATCAGGTGAGTGTAGGGTAATCACTGAGAGATCAGGGGTGTAGAGTAATGTCTGAGAGATCAGGTGAGTGCAGGGTTATCTCTAAGAGATCAGGGGCCTCATGCACTAAAGGTGCGTACGCACAAAAACATTGCGTACGCCATATTTCACGCTCACGGTCAGATGTACTAAATTTGACTTGAATGTGAGAAAGTGCGTTCCCCCACGACACTTTCGTTTCGGGCGTACGTCTTATTTTGTGCGTATATATTGTGTTTTTGTCATTTGGCGACACTTAGTGGCGATGCATTGAAATTACAACTATTAAGACATCCTTTATGCACACATTGTAGTCAGCATTACTGGGTAAAATAAAGTTAATAGATCAGACAATTTCATTGGCTTACAGATTAATCGTTCAACATGTTTCCACTTAGCCTAGACTATATAAACATGCATAAAATGTTGCGCTGGAGTTGTTGGAGGTGGCAGCGTTGGCATTATTGGAAAATATTGCTAATGGCCAAATTCATTGAGAGTGCATTTTCCGTGACTATTATGTTTTCTTGGCCCATGATGATGACTGGCTTATAAATGATGTTATGTAATAACAAAAGTTTGGGAGAAGGACCACGCCCCAACTCTACGTTCTAACTCCACCCCGTATCAATCAACCGTCCTATAAATACCTCCCCTAACTAACTACCTCTCGTGACGAAAGTTCGCAACCCACCTCCTCCCCAACAACCCCCTTTTTCTACTCTTCCACTTCTTATTAAATAAAAGGGGGGGATATAACTGCACGCTTCTTCAAGCACGCAGTTCAGAACTCCAGCCCAAATTTCCCTGAGTTCCCTCCCATTTTTCCTTCTTCTTTCTCTAGTTTAGGCGTGGTCCACACTTAGCAAAACAGTTTTAGATTTCCAAGAGCATAAGAGGATAAGAAAACAAGCTGAGTGCGTGACATGTGGCTTCTTGGTAAGCAACTCATTTAAAGCATTTAAATGAAAGCATTTATTATCCATCTTAGAATAATACAATTTAAAACATGGGTAATTATACGCTACACATATATAATAATAATAATAATAATAATAATAATAATAATAATAATAATAATAATAATAATAATAATAATAATAATAATAACAATAATAATAATAAATTATTATTATTGTTATTATTATATTATTCTCTGCGTAATTGAGGGAGGAGACATGGCAGGTTTGCTGTTTTCATGCATTTGCGCTTGATTTCAAAATGATTGTGATGTACTAAGAGAAAGTAAGTGGGATTCTGCCTACGCACGGTTTGATAAATACGGATTTTTTTGTGCGTATGGAACTTCAGATCTGATTATTTTAGTAGAAAGTCCACGTAAGTCTTAGTACATGAGGCCCTAGGTGTGTAGAGTAATCTCTGTGAGATCAGGTAAGTGTAGGGTAATCTCTGAGAGATCAGGTGTGTAGAGAAATCTCTGAGAGATCAGGTGTGTAGAGCAATCTCTGAGAGATCAGGTGTGTAGAGCAATCTCTGAGAGATCAGGTGTGTAGAGTAATCTCTGAGAGATCAGGTGTGTAGAGTAATCACTGAGAGATCAGGTGTATAGAGTAATCTCTGAGAGATCAGATGAGTGTAGGGTAATCTCTGAGAGATCAGGTGTGTAGGGTAATCTTTGAGAGATCAGGTGAGTGTAGGGTAATCTCTGAGAGATCAGGTGTATAGAGTAATCTCTGAGAGATCAGATGAGTGTAGGGTAATCTCTGAGAGATCAGGTGTGTAGGGTAATCTTTGAGAGATCAGATGAGTGTAGGGTAATCTCTGAGAGATCAAATGAGTGTAGGGTAATCTCTGAGAGATCAGGTGAGTGTAGGGTAATCTTTGAGAGATCAGATGAGTGTAGGGTAATCTCTCAGAGATCAGGTGAGTGTAGGGTAATCTTTGAGAGATCAGATGAGTGTAGGGTAATCTCTGAGAGATCAGGTGAGTGTAGGGTAATCTCTGAGAGATCAGGTGAGTGTAGGGTAATCTCTGAGAGATCAGGTGAGTGTAGGGTAATCTCTGAGAGATCATGTGAGTGTAGGTAATCTCTGAGAGATTAGGTGAGTGTAGGGTAATCTTTGAGAGATCAGGTGAGCGTAGGGTAATCTCTGAGAGATCAGGTGTGTAGAGTAATCACTGAGAGATCAGGTGAGTGTAGGGTAATCTCTGAGAGATCAGGTGAGTGAAAGGTAATCTCTGAGAGATCAGGTGAGTGTAGGGTAATCTTTGAGAGATCAGGTGAGTGTAGGGTAATCTCTGAGAGATCAGGTGAGATCAGGTGAGTGTAGGGTAATCTTTGAGAGATCAGGTGTGTAGAGTAATCTCTGAGAGATCAGGTGTATAGAGTAATCTCTGAGAGATCAGGTGAGTGTAGGGTAATCTCTGAGAGATCAGGTGAGTGTAGGTAATCTCTGAGAGATCAGGTGTATAGAGTAATCTCTGAGAGATCAGGTGAGTGTAGGGTAATCTCTGAGAGATCAGGTGAGTGTAGGTAATCTCTGAGAGATCAGGTGAGTGTAGGGTAATCTCTGAGAAATCAGGTGAGTGTAGGGTAATCTCTGAGAGATCAGGTGTGTAGAGTAATCACTGACAGATCAGGTGAGTGTAGGGTAATCTCTGAGAGAACAGGTGAGTGAAGGGTAATCTCTGAGAGATCAGGTGAGTGTAGGGTAATCTCTGAGATATCAGGTGAGTGTAGGGTAATCGTTAAGAGATCAGGTGTGTAGAGTAATCTCTGAGAGATCAGGTGAGTATAGGGTAATCTTTGAGAGATCAGATGAGTGTAGGGTAATCTCTGAGAGATCAGGTGAGTGTAGGGTAATCTTTGAGAGATCAGATGAGTGTAGGGTAATCTCTGAGAGATCAGGTGAGTGTAGGGTAATCTCTGAGAGATCAGGTGAGTGTAGGGTAATCTTTGAGAGATCAGATGAGTGTAGGGTAATCTCTGAGAGATCATGTGAGTGTAGGGTAATCTCTGAGAGATCAGGTGAGTGTAGGGTAATCTCTGAGAGTTTAGGTGAGTGTAGGGTAATCTTTGAGAGATCAGGTGAGTGTAGGGTAATCTCTGAGAGATCAGGTGTGTAGAGTAATCTCTGAGAGATCAGGTGTATAGAGTAATCTCTGAGAGATCAGGTGAGTGTAGGGTAATCTCTGAGAGATCAGGTGAGTGTAGGTAATCTCTGAGAGATCAGGTGTATAGAGTAATCTCTGAGAGATCAGGTGAGTGTAGGGTAATCTCTGAGAGATCAGGTGAGTGTAGGGTAATCTCTGAGAGATCAGGTGAGTGTAGGTAATCTCTGAGAGATCAGGTGAGTGTAGGGTAATCTCTGAGAAATCAGGTGAGTGTAGGGTAATCTCTGAGAGATCAGGTGTGTAGAGTAATCACTGAGAGATCAGGTGAGTGTAGGGTAATCTCTGAGAGAACAGGTGAGTGAAGGGTAATCTCTGAGAGATCAGGTGAGTGTAGGGTAATCTCTGAGATATCAGGTGAGTGTAGGGTAATCGTTAAGAGATCAGGTGTGTAGAGTAATCTCTGAGAGATCAGGTGAGTATAGGGTAATCTTTGAGAGATCAGATGAGTGTAGGGTAATCTCTGAGAGATCAGGTGAGTGTAGGGTAATCTTTGAGAGATCAGATGAGTGTAGGGTAATCTCTGAGAGATCAGGTGAGTGTAGGGTAATCTCAGAGAGATCAGGTGAGTGTAGGGTAATCTTTGAGAGATCAGATGAGTGTAGGGTAATCTCTGAGAGATCATGTGAGTGTAGGGTAATCTCTGAGAGATCAGGTGAGTGTAGGGTAATCTCTGAGAGTTTAGGTGAGTGTAGGGTAATCTTTGAGAGATCAGGTGAGTGTAGGGTAATCTCTGAGAGATCAGGTGTGTAGAGTAATCACTGAGAGATCAGGTGAGTGTAGGGTAATCTCTGAGAGATCAGGTGAGTGTAGGGTAATCTTTGAGAGATCAGATGAGTGTAGGGTAATCTCTGAGAGATCAGGTTAGTGTAGGGTAATCTCTGAGAGATCAGGTGAGTGTATGGTAATCTCTGAGAGATCAGGTGAGTGTAGGGTAATCTCTGAGAGATCAGGTGAGTGTAGGGTAATCTCTGAGAGATTAGGTGAGTGTAGGGTAATCTTTGAGAGATCAGGTGAGTGTAGGGTAATCTCTGAGAGATTAGGTGAGTGTAGGGTAATCGTTAAGAGATCAGGTGAGTGAATGGTAATCTCTGAGAGATCAGGTGTGTAGAGTAATCACTGAGAGATCAGGTGAGTGTAGGGTAATCTCTGAGAGATCAGGTGAGTGAAGGGTAATCTCTGAGAGATCAGGTGAGTGTAGGGTAATCTCTGAGAGATCAGGTGAGTGTAGGGTAATCTCTGAGAGATCAGGTGTGTAGAGTAATCTCTGAGAGAACAGGTGAGTGTAGGGTAATCTCTGAGAGATCAGGTGAGATCAGGTGAGTGTAGGGTAATCTTTGAGAGATCAGGTGTGTAGAGTAATCTCTGAGAGATCAGGTGAGTGTAGGGTAATCTCTGAGAGATCAGGTGTGTAGAGTAATCTCTGAGAGATCAGGTGAGTGTAGGGTAATCTCTGAGAGATCAGGTGTGTAGAGTAATCACTGAGAGATCAGTGAATGTAGGGTAATCTTTGAGAGATCACATGAGTGTAGGGTAATCTCTAAGAGATCAGGTGTGTAGAGTAATCTCTGAGAGATCAGGTGTGTAGAGTAATCTCTGAGAGATCAGGTGTGTAGAGTAATCTCTGAGAGATCAGGTGAGTGTAGGGTAATCTCTGAGAGATCAGGTGTGTAGAGTAATATCTGAGAGATCAGGTGTGTAGAGTAATCTCTGAGAGATCAGGTGTGTAGAGTAATCTCAGAGAGATCAGGTGAGTGTAGGGTAATCTCTGAGAGATCAGGTGAGTGTAGGGTAATCTCTGAGAGATAAAGTGAGTGTAGGTAATCTCTGAGAGATCAGGTGAGTGTAGGGTAATATCTGAGAGATCAGGTGAGTGTAGGGTAATCTCTGAGAGATCAGGTGTGTAGAGTAATCTCTGAGAGATCAGGTGTGTAGAGTAATATCTGAGAGATCAGGTGTGTGGAGTAATCTCTGAGAGATCAGGTGTGTAGAGTAATCTCTGAGAGATCAGGTGAGTGTAGGGTAATCTCTGAGAGATCAGGTGTGTAGAGTAATCACTGAGAGATCAGTGAATGTAGGGTAATCTTTGAGAGATCAGATGAGTGTAGGGTAATCTCTAAGAGATCAGGTGTGTAGAGTAATCTCTGAGAGATCAGGTGTGTAGAGTAATCTCTGAGAGATCAGGTGTGTAGAGTAATCTCTGAGAGATCAGGTGAGTGTAGGGTAATCTCTGAGAGATCAGGTGTGTAGAGTAATATCTGAGAGATCAGGTGTGTAGAGTAATCTCTGAGAGATCAGGTGTGTAGAGTAATCTCAGAGAGATCAGGTGAGTGTAGGGTAATCTCTGAGAGATCAGGTGAGTGTAGGTTAATCTCTGAGAGATAAAGTGAGTGTAGGTAATCTCTGAGAGATCAGGTGAGTGTAGGGTAATCTCTGAGAGATCAGGTGTGTAGAGTAATCTCTGAGAGATCAGGTGAGTGTAGGGTAATCTCTGAGAGATCAGGTGTGTAGAGTAATCTCTGAGAGATCAGGTGTATAGAGTAATCTCTGAGAGATCAGGTGAGTGTAAGGTAATCTCTAAGAGATCAGGTGAGTGTAGGTAATCTCTGAGAGATCAGGTGAGTGTAGGGTAATCTCTGAGAGATCAGGTGAGTGTAGGGTAATCTCTGAGAGATCAGGTGTGTAGAGTAATCACTGAGAGAACAGGTGAGTGAAGGGTAATCTCTGAGAGATCAGGTGAGTGTAGGGTAATCTCTGAGATATCAGGTGAGTGTAGGGTAATCGTTAAGAGATCAGGTGTGTAGAGTAATCTCTGAGAGATCAGGTGAGTATAGGGTAATCTTTGAGAGATCAGATGAGTGTAGGGTAATCTCTGAGAGATCAGGTGAGTGTAGGGTAATCTTTGAGAGATCAGATGAGTGTAGGGTAATCTCTGAGAGATCAGGTGAGTGTAGGGTAATCTTTGAGAGATCAGATGAGTGTAGGGTAATCTCTGAGAGATCAGGTGAGTGTAGGGTAATCTTTGAGAGATCAGATCAGTGTAGGGTAATCTCTGAGAGATCAGGTGAGTGTAGGGTAATCTCTGAGAGTTTAGGTGAGTGTAGGGTAATCTTTGAGAGATCAGGTGAGTGTAGGGTAATCTCTGAGAGATCAGGTGTGTAGAGTAATCACTGAGAGATCAGGTGTGTAGAGTAATCACTGAGAGATCAGGTGAGTGTAGGGTAATCTCTGAGAGATCAGGTGAGTGTAGGGTAATCTTTGAGAGATCAGATGAGTGTAGGGTAATCTCTGAGAGATCAGGTTAGTGTAGGGTAATCTCTGAGAGATCAGGTGAGTGTAGGGTAATCTCTGAGATATCAGGTGAGTGTAGGGTAATCTCTGAGAGATCAGGTGAGTGTAGGGTAATCTCTGAGAGATTAGGTGAGTGTAGGGTAATCTCTGAGAGATTAGGTGAGTGTAGGGTAATCGTTAAGAGATCAGGTGAGTGTAGGGTAATCTCTGAGAGATCAGGTGTGTAGAGTAATCACTGAGAGATCAGGTGAGTGAAGGGTTATCTCTGAGAGATCAGGTGAGTGTAGGGTAATCTTTGAGAGATCAGATGAGTGTAGGGTAATCTCTGAGAGATCAGGTTAGTGTAGGGTAATCTCTGAGAGATCAGGTGAGTGTAGGGTAATCTCTGAGATATCAGGTGAGTGTAGGGTAATCTCTGAGAGATCAGGTGAGTGTAGGGTAATCTTCGAGAGATCAGGTGAGTGTAGGGTAATCTCTGAGAGATTAGGTGAGTGTAGGGTAATCGTTAAGAGATCAGGTGAGTGTAGGGTAATCTCTGAGAGATCAGGTGTGTAGAGTAATCACTGAGAGATCAGGTGAGTGAAGGGTTATCTCTGAGAGATCAGGTGAGTGTAGGGTAATCTCTGAGAGATCAGGTGAGTGTAGGGTAATCTCTGAGAGATCAGGTGTGTAGAGTAATCACTGAGAGATCAGGTGTGTAGAGTAATCACTGAGAGATCAGGTGAGTGTAGGGTAATCTCTGAGAGATCAGGTGAGTGTAGGGTAATCTTTGAGAGATCAGATGAGTGTAGGGTAATCTCTGAGAGATCAGGTTAGTGTAGGGTAATCTCTGAGAGATCAGGTGAGTGTAGGGTAATCTCTGAGATATCAGGTGAGTGTAGGGTAATCTCTGAGAGATCAGGTGAGTGTAGGGTAATCTCTGAGAGATTAGGTGAGTGTAGGGTAATCTTCGAGAGATCAGGTGAGTGTAGGGTAATCTCTGAGAGATTAGGTGAGTGTAGGGTAATCGTTAAGAGATCAGGTGAGTGTAGGGTAATCTCTGAGAGATCAGGTGTGTAGAGTAATCACTGAGAGATCAGGTGAGTGAAGGGTTATCTCTGAGAGATCAGGTGAGTGTAGGGTAATCTCTGAGAGATCAGGTGAGTGTAGGGTAATCTCTGAGAGATCAGGTGTGTAGAGTAATCTCTGAGAGAACAGGTGAGTGTAGGGTAATCTTTGAGAGATCAGGTGAGTGTAGGGTAATCTCTGAGAGATCAGGGGCCTCATGTACTAAGACTTGCGTGGACTTCCTACTAAAATGTTCCGTACGCTCAGACCTGAAAAGTTCCGTACGCACAAAAAAATCCGGATTTATCAAACGGTGCGCAGGCAGAATCCCACGTACTTTCTCTTAGTACATCGCAATCAACTTGAAATCAAGCGCAAATGCACGAAAACAACACACCTGCCATGACTCCTCCCTCAATTACGCAAAGTATAAAGTTAAAATAATAATAATAAAAAAAAAATAATAAAAATTATTATTATTATATTATTATTAATATGATATACGCGTAGCGTATAATTACCCATGTTTTAAATTGTATTATTCTAAGAGGGATAATAAATGATTTCATTTAAACGCTTTAAATGAGTTGCTTACCAAGAAGCCACCTATCATGCATTCAGCTTGTTTTCTTATCCTCTTATGCTCTTGGAAATCTAAAATGGCTTATAATCAGTCATCATCATGGGCCAAAAAAACATAATGGTCGTGGAAAATGCGCTCTCAATGAATTTGGCCATTAGCAATATTTTCCAATAATGCCAACGTTGCCAACTACAACAACTTCAGCGCAAACTTTCATGCATGTTTATATAATCTAGGCTAAGTGGAAACACGTTGAACGATTATTTATGTAAGCCAATGAAATTGTCTGATCTATTAACTTTATTTTACCCAGTAATGCTGACTACAATGTGTGCATAAAGGATGTCTTAATAGTTGTAATTTCAATGCATCGCCTCTAAGTGTCGCCAAATGACAAAAACACAATACATACGTACAAAAAAAGGCGTACGCCCGAAACAAAAGTTCCGTGGGGGAACGCACTTTCTCACGTTCAAGTCAAATTTAGTACATCTGACCGTGAGCGTGAAGTATGGCGTACACAATGTTTTTGTACGTACGCACCTTTAGTACATGAGGCCCCAGGTGTGTAGAGTAATCTCTGAGAGATCAGGTGAGTGTAGGGTAATCTTCGAGAGATCAGGTGAGTGTAGGGTAATCTTCGAGAGATCAGGTGAGTGTAGGGTAATCTCTGAGAGATCAGGTAAGTGTAGGGTAATCTCTGAGAGATAAGGTGAGAGTAGGGTAATCACTGTGAGATCAGGTGAGTGAAGGGTAATCTCTCAGAGAGCAGATGAGTGTAGGGTAATCTTTGAGCGATCAGGTGAGTGTAGGGTATTATCTAAAATAGATCAGATGAGTGTAGGGTAATCTCTGAGAGATCAGGTGTAGTGTAATCACTGTGAGATCAGGTGAGTGTAGGGTAATCTCTAAGGGATCAGGTGAGTGTAGGGTAATCTCTAAGGGATCAGGTGAGTGTAGGGTAATCTCTAAAGGATCAGGTGAGTGTAGGGTAATCTCTGAGAGATCAGGTGAGTTTAGGGTAATCTCTAAGGGGTATGGGGAGTGCAGGGTAATCTCTGAGAGATCAGGTAAGTGTAGGGTAATCTCTGAGGGATCAAGTGAGTGTAGGGTAAAAGGTTTTACCTTTCCATTCATCAATGGAGTGTTCTCTTTCATCCAGCTGCTTATCATAGATCTGAGGGGGAGGCTAAACCAAGAGAGAGAGAGAGAGACAGACAGACAGATAGAGAGAGGTAAAAGAGAGAGAGAAATAACAATAAATAGAAAGAGAAAGAGATTAGAGGTAAGGTGAGGTGTATTTCATCCATCAAATATTACACTGATTACTACAGACCTAAACCACAAACAGTCAAGACTCAAGTCAAGAGGCTTTTATTGTCATTTTATCTGAGTACAGGTACACAGTGTAACGAAATGACATTCCTCCGGAACCATGGTGCAACATGGAACAATACAATAGACAAACATAAAGTGCAAATTTGTAATAAATGTGCAACATAGAACTATAACACTACAATAAATACAGCAGACTAGACAATTTAACAGTCAGGACAGTGGCGTACCGATACGGTACAATGGAATGTGCATAGTGAGAGTAAGGTGTAGAGAAATGTAACATACTGTAAGATATAGAACACTGAATCACTGCAGTTACTAAGATATCATAAAGAGCTTAACGCTATTCCTGAAATAGAAAGTGTTCATTTAAAATGGAAAAAAGCTGGCATTTCGTATAAAATGATTTAATTGATTAACAATGATGGTGCTTGATAAAAGTATGATGATGTTTGAGAAAAGAATGATGGTGTCTCTAGAAAAAAGAGAGTGGTGAAGAATGATGCTGTTGCAGAATGATAAAAGATGTTATGTAATAACAAAAATTTGGAAGAAGGACCACACCCAAACTCCATGCTCTTACTCCACTCCCTATCGATAATAATAAACCGCCCTATAAATACCAGCTCTTACCTTTCGTGCCAAATCTACTGCAGCCACCTGCTAGCATCTCACTTGCTGTTTGACCATGGACCTCGAACTCGCTACCTCCAACGAGGACCTCGTTCGTCCCAGCCAGTCTCCTCTCCTGCTTCCCCTCACCGGGCTCTTCATCTAAAGTCGTTCGTCTCCATTCTCGCCACTCCTGCTTCTACTCATTCTTCCTCCAGGGCTTATTGTTCCCACCAGCGCAACTGCGGATCTCGGCGCTTCTGCCGCTCAAGTTTTTCAACTCCTTCACTGAGGGGCTCTGCTGGATCTTGCTTAATAAGCACAGGCTCCCGTTTGTGCTACACATCTTGGATGACTTCCTCGTCATTGATCCTCCTTCCTCGCATCCCTTGCGGGGAGAAGACCATTGGCCCCGCTATGTCTCTCAAATTCCTCAGGATCGTCCTTGACTCTGCTGCTTTCCAAGCATCGCTTACTCAGAACTAGCTTGACACCGTCACTTCTGTCATGTCTGATTTTCTCAGTTACCCCACCCGAACTAAGCACCAACTTCTCTCCCTACTCGTCCACTTTAATTATGCCACCAGGATCATCCCCCATGGTCGTTCTTTCATCTCTCACCTCCTCCGCCTGGCTTCTTTCAGCTGATCCCTCCACCATTTTATTATGCTCAACGAATATTACACGTCGGAGCTCCATTTTTGGCTGTCCCTCCTCCGCAACTGGAATCGGATTTCCTTCTTTTCGAGCCCTTGGACGTTCAGCTATTCACCAATGTCGTGCCTTCTTCTGGTTTCGGTGCTTTATCCGTTTGTTATTGCCGGACAATCTCTCCGCAGTCTACATTATCAACGAAAGCCATTCCAATTGCTAGCAATCATGCCATTCTTCTGTCGTCTCAATTGGCACTCCATTAAGCATCAATTCATCATAAAAGCTGTTCACATCCCAGGAACATCTAATTCCATTGCTGATTCTCTCTCTCATTTTCAATTCCAAAAAAATCAAATCCTTTGCACCACATGCAGACTGCAAGTCCCATCTGAACAAACTCATCCTCCACGTACAACAAACTATACTCCCCGCAAACTCTCTCCACTTACTGGTCGAGCTGAAAAACCTACAAAAAATTCCACTTCAAGCACAATCTCTTTTTCCTGGTATCATCCATCCGTAACGGCCACCTTCCTCATTTTAATCATTCCCAACATTCTGCCCATTCCTCATCACTCCATTTGGCCAACACCAATTTCTCACTAAACTCTTCACTGTTATTCCACACCCTTTCTCTCACAAATCACCCACAAATTTCCCTCCTCCTGAAAGGAATCCAAAAATCTGAAATTCCAACCGCACACCATTAAGCTCCCATTACTCCCAAAATCCTGCTACGTTGCATTTAAACTCTCCGATTAGGCTTTTACCCAAGGCAAACATCCTCCATGCTCGAAGCCCTATTTCTCATGGCTTGCTTCGGATTCCTTAGATGCTCAGAATTCACTTCCCTAAAAACTCCTTTACATATCCCCTACTATCAGATCTCAGCATCCTCGACTCTCACTATACGATACTCTCACTATTAAGCGAAAAAAAAAGACCAAAGCAAAATGTTGTTATGTAATAACAAAAGTTTGGGAGAAGGACCTCGCCCAAATTTCAAGCTCTAACTCCACCCTATCAATCCACCGCCCTATAAATAACTACCTTTCATGATGAACATTCGCAACCCACCACCTTCCAAACAACCTTCTTTATTTACTCTACTACTTTATTTACTCTACCCCTTTATATACTCTACCTCTAACTACCTACCTTTCGTGATGAACGTTTGCAACCCACCACCTCCCAAAAAAAAAACATTATTTACTCTACTACTTTCTAAAAAGGGGGGGGGGGCATAACTGCACGCTCCTTCAGCCAAGCAGTTCAGTACTCCAGTCTAAATTTCTTGAGTTTCCTCCCCTTTTTCCTTTTCCTTCTTTCCTCTACTTCTCTCAGGTGTGGTCCTTACTTAGCAAATATTTAATGGAGAATGATGGTGTTTGATGAGGAGTGATGGTGTTGGAGGACAATGGTTTTTAATGGAGAATGATGATGTTTAATGGAAGATGATGGTGTTTGGTGGAGAATGATGGTGTTTGATGGAGAATGATGACATTTGTTGGAGACTGATGGTGCTGGTTGGAGAATCACAATGTTGATGGGAAATGATAGTATTTGATGTAGGATGGTGTTTGTTGGAGCTGTTGGTTAGTGTAATACTGGTTATTAGGAAAACTGTATGAATTTGTCAGAACAAAGTAGAAACATATCAGAAATACTGCTTCAGTGTGGAATGAGGAAGTTTAAATCAGAAGAAAGTTTAAACTCTGTTCCTCTAGAAATGCAGTTTGATATAATTATAGAACAAAAATATCATGTATGTATTCAAAAGTCCTGCTGAGTCTGAGTCACGGCTAAGTTCTGCCAACACACTGTCAGATTTCTTAAAGCAGCTGGAGGCTGCAGACAATACAGCTCTGAAGTCGCGCATCAGTTTGAAGTTGCTATTATGCTCGTATAAGGAACTATGTGGAATTTTTTTATGGGGTGGGGGAAGTTATGGTTATAGTATGATATAATTCGCAGTATGTACGTATTCCTGACAAAAGTCAATGAATTATTTTGAATATGAGGTAATTAAAAAGTCAAAATACAAACAATGCAACATTCAAGACAGTTCTGCATATTGAAATAAAATCCTACTAAACAAAATCCATTACTAAAATCCAATTTTAAACAAAGGTAGCTTTGGTGAAGAATAATGGTGTTTTATTTGGTATTTGGTGGAGAATGAGGGTACTGGGGGAAAATCACAGTGTTTGACGGATAATGATGGGATTTGGTGAAGAATGATGGTGCTTGATGGTATTTGGTGAAAAATGAGGGTGTTTGATGGTATTTGGTGAAGAATTATGCCGCTTGATAGTATTTGGCGAAGAATTATGGTGTTTGATGGTATTTGGTGAAGAATGATGGTGTTTGATGGTAGTTGGTGAAGAATGATGGTGTTTGATGGTATTTGATGAATGATGGTGTTTGATGGTATTTGGTAAAGAATGATGGCGTTTGATGGTATTTGTTAAAGAATGATGGAGTTTGATGGTATTTGGTAAAGAATGATGGCGTTTGATGGTATTTGGGGAAGAATGATGGCGTTTGATGGTATTTGATGAAGAATGATGGTGTTAGATGGTATTTGGTGAACAATGATGGCGTTTGATGCTATTTGATGAAGAATGATGGTATTTGATGGGATTTGGTGAAGAATGATGGCGTTTGATGGTATTTGGTAAAGAATGATGGAGTCTGATGGTATTTGGTAAAAAATGATGGCATTTGATGGTATTTGGTGAAGAATGGTGGAGTCTGATGGTATTTGGTAAACAGTAATGGAGTTTGATGGTATTTGGTAAACAATGATGGCGTTTGATGGTATTTGGTAAAAAATGATGGCATTTGATGGTATTTGGTGAAGAATGGTGGAGTCTGATGGTATTTGGTAAACAGTAATGGAGTTTGATGGTATTTGGTAAACAATGATGGCGTTTGATGGTATTTGGTGAAGAATGATGGCGTTTGATGGTATTTAGTGAAAAATGAGGGTGTTTGATGGTATTTGGTGAAGAATGATGCCGCTTGATGGTATTTGGCGAAGAATGATGGTGTTTGATGGTATTTGGTGAAGAATGATGGTGTTTGATGGTATTTGGTGAAGAATGATGGCGTTTGATGGTATTTGGTAAAGAATGATGGAGTCTGATGGTATTTGGTAAACAGTAAAGGAGTTTGATGATATTTGGTAAACAATAATGGCGTTTGATGGTATTTGGTAAACAATGATGGCGTTTGATGGTATTTGGTAAAGAATGATGGCGTTTGATGGTATTTGGTAAAGAATAATGGCGTTTGATGGTATTTGGTGAAGAATGATGGCGTTTGATGGTATTTTGTAAAGAATGATGGCGTTTGATGGTATTTGGTAAACAATGATGGCGTTTGATGGTATTTGGTAAACAATGATGGCGTTTGATGGTATTTGGTAAAGAATGATGGCGTTTGAAGGTATTTGGTAAAGAATGATGGTGTTTGATGGTATTTGGTAAAGAATTATGGCGTTTGATGGTATTTGATAAAGAATAATGGAGTTAGATGGTATTTGGTAAAGAATGATGGCGTTGGATGGTATTTGTTAAAGAATGATAGCGTTTGATGGTATTTGGTTAAGAATGATGGCAAGATGGTATTTGTTAAAGAATGATAGCGTTTGATGGTATTTGGTAAAGAATGATGGCGTTTGATGTTATTTGGTTAAGAATGATGGCGTTTGATGGTATTTGGTAAAGAATGATGGCGTTTGATGGTATTTGGTGAAAAATGAGGGTGTTTGATGGTATTTGGTGAAGAATGATGCCGCTTGATGGTATTTGGCGAAGAATGATGGTGTTTGATGGTATTTGGTGAAGAATGATGGTGTTTGATGGTATTTGGTAAAGAATGATGGCGTTTGATGGTATTTGGTAAAGAATGATGGAGTCTGATGGTATTTGGTAAACAGTAAAGGAGTTTGATGATATTTGGTAAACAATGATGGCGTTTGATGGTATTTGGTAAAGAATGATGGCGTTTGAAGGTATTTGGTAAAGAATGATGGTGTTTGATGGTATTTGGTAAAGAATTATGGCGTTTGATGGTATTTGATAAAGAATGATGGAGTTAGATGGTATTTGGTAAAGAATGATGGCGTTGGATGGTATTTGTTAAAGAATGATAGCGTTTGATGGTATTTGGTTAAGAATGATGGCAAGATGGTATTTGTTAAAGAATGATAGCGTTTGATGGTATTTGGTAAAGAATGATGGCGTTTGATGGTATTTGGTTAAGAATGATGGCGTTTGATGGTATTTGGTAAAGAATGATGGCGTTTGATGGTATTTGGTAAAGAATGATGTCGTTTGATGGTATTTGTTAAAGATAGATAGCGTTTGATGGTATTTGGTAAAGAATGATGGCGTTTGATGGTATTTGGTTAAGAATGATGGCGTTTGATGGTATTTGGTAAAGAATGATGGCGTTTGATGGTATTTGGTAAAGAATGACGGCGTTTGATGGTATTTGGTAAAAAATGACGGTGTTTGATGGTATTTGGTTAAGAATGAAGGAGTTTGATGGTTTTTGGAAAAGAATGATGGCGTTTGATGGTATTTGGTAAAGAATGATGCCGTTTGATGGTGTTTGGTGAAGAATGATGGCATTAGATGGTGTTTGTTAAATAATGATGGCATTTGATGGTATTTGGTAAAGAATGGTGGCATTTGATGGTATTTGATAAAGAATGATGGCGTTTGATGGTATTTGGTAAAGAATGATGACGTTTGATGGTATTTGTTAAAGAATGATGGCGTTTGATGGTATTTGGTAAAGTAGGATAGCATTTGATGGTATTTGGTTAAGAATGAAGGAGTTTGATGGTATTTGGTAAAGAATGATTGCGTTTGATGGTATTTGGTAAAGAATGATGGCATTTGATGGTGTTTGGTGAAGAGTGATGGCATTTGATGGTATTTGTTAAAGAATGATGGCATTTGATGGTATTTGGAAAAGAACGATAGCGTTTGATGGTATTTGTTAAAGAATTATGGCGTTTGATGGTGTTTGGTAAAGAATGATAGCGTTTGATGGTATTTGGTAAAGAATGATGGAGTTTGATGGTATTTGTTAAAGAATGATGGTATTTGATGGTATTTGATAAAGAATGATGGCGTTTGATGGTATTTGGTAAAGAATGATGGCGTTTGATGGTATTTGTTAAAGAATGATGGCGTTTGATGGTATTTGGTAAAGTAGGATAGCATTTGATGGTATTTGGTTAAGAATGAAGGAGTTTGATGGTATTTGGTAAAGAATGATTGCGTTTGATGGTATTTGGTAAAGAATGATGGCATTTGATGGTGTTTGGTGAAGAATGATGGCATTTGATGGTATTTGTTAAAGAATGATGGCATTTGATGGTATTTGGAAAAGAATGATAGCGTTTGATGGTATTTGTTAAAGAATTATGGCGTTTGATGGTGTTTGGTAAAGAATGATAGCGTTTGATGGTATTTGGTAAAGAATGATGGAGTTTGATGGTATTTGTTAAAGAAGGATGGCATTTGATGGTATTTGGTAAAGAATGATGGCGTTTGATGGTATTTGGTAAAGAATGATGGCGTTTGATGGCATTTGGTTAAGAATGATGGTGTTTGAAGGTATTTGGTAAAGAATGATGGCGTTTGATGGTATTTGGTGAAGAATGATGGCGTTTGATGGTATTTGATAAAGAATAATGGAGTTAGATGGTATTTGGTAAAGAATGATGGCATGGATGGTATTTGTTAAAGAATGATAGCGTTTGATGGTATTTGGTTAAGAATGATGGCAAGATGGTATTTGGTAAAGAATGATGGCGTTTGATGGTATTTGGTTAAGAATGATGGCGTTTGATGGTATTTGGTAAAGAATGATGGCGTTTGATGGTATTTGGTAAAGAATGATGTCGTTTGATGGTATTTGTTAAAGATAGATAGCGTTTGATGGTATTTGGTAAAGAATGATGGCGTTTGATGATATTTGGTAAAGAATGATGGCGTTTGATGGTATTTGGTAAAGAATGATGGCGTTTGATGGTATTTGGTTAAGAATGATGGCGTTTGAAGGTATTTGGTTAAGAATTATGGCGTTTGATGATATTTGGTAAAGAATGATGGCGTTTGATGGTATTTGGTAAAGAATGATGGCGTTTGATGGTATTTGGTAAAGAATGATGGCGTTTGATGGTATTTGGTAAAAAATTACGGTGTTTGATGGTATTTGGTTAAGAATGAAGGAGTTTGATGGTTTTTGGTAAAGAATGATGGCGTTTGATGGTATTTGGTAAAGAATGATGGCATTTGATGGTGTTTGGTGAAGAATGATGGCATTAGATGGTATTTGTTAAAGAATGATGGCATTTGATGGTATTTGGTAAAGAATGATGGCGTTTGATGGTATTTGGTAAAGAATGATGGTGTTTGATGGTATTTGTTAAAGAATGATGGCGTTTGATGGTATTTGGTAAAGTAGGATAGCATTTGATGGTATTTGGTAAAGAATGATGGCGTTTGATGGTATTTGGTAAAGAATGATGGCGTTTGATGGTATTTGGTTAAGAATGATGGCATTTGATGGTATTTGGTAAAGAATGATGGCGTTTGATGGTATTTGGTAAAGAATGATGGCGTTTGATGGTATTTGGTTAAGAATGATAGCGTTTGATGGTATTTGGTTAAGAATGATGGCGTTTGATGGTATTTGGTAAAGAATGATGGCGTTTGATGGTATTTGGTTAAGAATGATGGCGTTTGATGGTATTTGGTTAAGAATGATGGCGTTTGATGGTATTTATTGGATATATAAGTGGCCAGAGTAATATGTTTGTAACACATTGTAACTTCACATTAAAGCACACATGCACACACTCTGCACGTTTGAAGGAAGAGATGACAGAAGACGGGGCTAATTGATCACACTGAATGAAGCTGAATGATCAGAACTTACCGCCTCCACCTCAGACGGGTCGTACCACACGTTGATGTAGGGGTGCTGCAGGGCTTCGTCCACTGATATCCTCTTAGCCGGGTCAATAATTAACATCTTGGACAGCAGGTCTCTGGCCTGGCTGGCTGCAGAGTACCAACAAAGAGAGGTCAGAAGGAGCAAGTGTACAGACACACACTAGAATAGACACTGAAACACAAACACACACAAACACACAGCATAAGTTGATCTATATTAGTTAGGCTGTTAGAATGATGACCACGCCACATTATCCCTCTCTCTTTAACTTTAATACCCCTTTATACCCCTCTGGTATTAAGCATCCAGAGAGTCCTATTCTACTGGCAGTACTTTTCTACTACAGGGATTAGACAAGCTGTATGTGCAAGCAGCTGAATCAATGCATTTACAAATTATAGAAATTATATAATAGAAAATGATAATTCCGTAACTTTACGACAAAAGTATCCCTAGTGTGACAGGGTGGTTTATGAAGCATGCCCTTTGCATGCAAATCAAGGAATGGTCTGATAGTGCCAAGAGAGAGAGAGAGAGAGAGAAAGAGAGAAGAGAGAGAGAGAAAGAGAGAAGAGAGAGAGAGAGAAAGAGAGAGAGATAGAGAGAAGAAAGAGAGAAGAAAGAGAGAAGAGAAAGAGAGACTGAATAACGGACATTCAGGTTTGGGCCTGGAGCCAGAGTTGCTCTCTTACTGATGCTCTAAATATAGAGAGAGGCAGAGAGAGCGTGGGAGGCAGAGTGTGTGTGTGTGTGTGTGTGTGTGTGTGTGTGTGTGTGTGTGTGTGTGTGTGTGTGTGTGTATGTGTGTGTGTGTGTGTGGACAGAGAGGGGTAGACAGAAGGAAGCTGGTGGAGACCAAATAGAGTGATGATTGTAGGAGAGATGAATCAGTAGAGCTAAATGAGTGAACTACATTATATGTCCACATTTTTGTGTTATGAATGCTACATTTAGCTACTTTATCACAGGACTTGTCTAGTCCCTGTAGTAGTGAAGTAATAAAGATAATGAGCCCTATCATACACCCCACGCAAGGCGTGTAGCGTGCTGCGTTGCCATCGTACACCTTGTCAACAGTCTTTTATGCCAACATTTTTATGCCTTGCGCATGCATCCTTTAAATCAGTGTTTCTCAACCAGGGTGCCGCGGCACCCTGGGGTGCCGTCTGGCTTCATCGGGGGTGCCGTCAAAATATTGCGCCTCACGTGCATATTTCCTTTCCAGAGTCAGCTCGTGTCGGGGTGTGTCCCAATTCACAGGCAGCATACTCTGAAGGATGCGACCCACAGAGGCGGTGTATTACTGCGCAGCTGTGACGCAATCTGTCTTCGAATACAGCCTCTGAAGGATGCAGCCCCTAAATTGGGACACACTGTAAAGTTTTTGTCCCCCCACGCGATGCACGCGCTATTTTATTTCATATTCCGCCAGCAACACCCCTCGTTCTCACCTGAAGTACTGCGCCAGCACCCCCCCCCCCCCCCCCCCGTCCGTAAACTGGGGTGCCTTGACATCTCGCATATATTTAAAGGGTGCCGTGATAGAAAAAAGGTTGAGAAACGCTGCTTTAAATAGCAATGGACTTTTGGAATATATTAACGCTGATGGGCGTGGTGGTCTGGAAATGAGGTGTGGTACATTTCTGGCGTGTTTCTATTTTGGCGGCAGAAAAACGGATTGCGCGATTGATCCCCCGAAAGGACGTCGAAATTCAGCCAAAGCTGAATCACGATCACCCTGCACCCTGCGCTCTAAAATACCCCATACCATCACTTCCTCACCACAGAAAAATAAACCTCACAGACAGCCTTCAACAATCAACTATAAAAATAAAATATACTTAAAAATCTGCACAGTAACTATAAATTATTATTAGTCATATTTATTTCTGTCAGTTATAAGGATTTATATTTATGATTAGTACACAGACTAAATAACTGTAACTTAAAATATCGCAGGCATTCTGCTGTTTAAGAATTTTGACAGATGCTTATTCTCACTCAAATGCTGAAGTTTTTAAAATGGAAAATTAAAAGAGAAATAACTCTGACTGAACATAAATTTATTTTATTTAACTTTGCAATTATTTAACTGAAATTCACTTTTATATCTGAAAAATAAAGCACATTGTCACCCTGGCGTGTGGTGCTGCCCATCAATTATATAAAACTTAAAACATTAACCCTTGTGTGGTGTTCATATTTTTGTTACTCGTTTACTTTGTTACTTGTATTTAATTCAGCAAAATTAAGCAATTTTACATTAAAATGCTTTACACATGCTTGCTTCACCTAAATTGCAAGCAATATAAACAGCTCACATGGTTAATATTTGCCCTTTACCTTTCTTATGTTACATTTCTTTCAAAAAGTGCTACTCTTTTTTTATTAGTTTTTTTATAAAATGTAAAAGAAAATGATTTAACTCAAGATATGAGTAGAAAATTTACAAATGAAGCAATGTTTATTAGCCCTCAGCCAAACATACAGCATGTAATATAAATGGTTGGGGGGGGGGGGGGGGGGGTGTACAGTGTGTGTTTATCGAAAATGTGTTTTGATATATGTTTTTCACCAAAAAATGAGCCAATGCCAATGAGTTTGAGTTTTTTGAATTTTTTTTTTTTTGTATCATTTGATGAAAAATGAAAACGGGTCCCACAGACCCGAACACCACACAAGGGTTAAAAAAAAACAGAAATATAAAGCTATATGTTAGAATGTTTTCTTATCACCAGGGCAAATGTATTAAAATATTAAATATAGTAATTTATTAATTAAAATCTCGTCCAGCGCTCTAAAATGTCACAGGCAGGCAAAGTGGAACTTGCAAGCAGAATAACCTCTGTCTTTAAAAAAAAAAACTTTTAATAATAAGGTCGGACAAGTGTAGTAAAATTCATGTTAATAAACTCACTAAAGCCAACAAATGTAATGAAAATTTATCAAGAGAAATCAGGCAAAATGCATTGCGCCTCTCTCTCTCTCTCTCTCTCTCTCTCTCTGAAACTAACTGAAACTTTTATTTTATTCCGTGCAGAAAGCCTGTGATTGTTTTAAATGAGTTTTTTAATGAATTTATATATTTTTTTCCCATGATTCCCATGTTCTAGTTTATTGATATAAATGTGATAATTTCTTATCATTCTTATCATTTTACTTTACTTTCACTTCTATTATAATGTTCTTCATAAGATATTAATTCTTTCCGTTTTATGTCTATTTTTATGATCTTTTTAAAATGTCCTATTTCTTTTTTTACAAATATATTTTATTTGTCTATAGTAAATGTCAGTTTTTATTTCTATTTTTTTTAATCCCTTTTAAACTCTAAATGCTCAGAGGCTTTAGAGTTGGTTTAAAAGTTACTTATATGGGAGGAAACAGTATGTCGCTATAAGTCCAAATACCGAATAATGGAATATGGTGTTCCCCAGGGGTATTTTACACAAAATATTATTTGCAGATTATACAAATTTATTTCTGTCTCATAAAAATATAAATAATTTAGCAAACATTCTAAATGATGAATTAAATAAAGTTAATATATGGTTTAAATGTAATAAATTATCTTTAAATATAAAAAAGACAAATTTTATAATATTTCATTCACAAAGAAATCAGAGTAACATGGAACACATTAAAATAGAAATAAATGGTAGTCCTATTACGAGAGTGTCATCTACTAGATTCCTGGGGATCCATATGGATGAGTTCCTAAATTTCAGGAGTCATATTGATGAATTAACAAAGAAATTATCAAAATATGTTGGATTATTTCTCAAATTGAGGCAGTTTTTACCCGGTGAAGCACTTACCGCACATTATTTGAACCTCATTTGAATTATTGTAATATTATTTGGAGTAATACATTTTCTTGTCACCTGAGGAAACTGCTCATTTTGCAGAAGAAAATTATTCGTATAATTTCATGGGCTAGTTTTGATGCCCCGTCTGATCCACTTTTCTGTCAACTGGGTCTTCTGAAAATTACTGAGCTTAATACTTTTCATAATGCTTGTGCTATGTATTCTGTAGTAAACAAGCTAAATGATAGACTCTGTTATCTAATTCCAATCTATCTCCCCTCACATGCTTACCAGACTAGGAAAAAGCACTATATCATGGGGAAAAAACAGAAACTTAAATGTACTAGCCTTAGTGTAGTTTGTAAAGGTCCGCAGGTGTGGAATGATATTGATATAGATTTACAAATGTCTCAAACTATAAATGTTTTTAAAAGGAGATTAAGGAGACGACTACTGTTGAAATATGCTTAAACATGAATTAATATTGAATTTTTCTACATATTGTAATTGACTCTACTAGACTGTACTGTTGGAAAATGCTCAAATATGAATATGAATTAACACTGTATTTCTCTGTATTTGTATTAGACTGTATGACTGGAAAGTGAAGGACTATGGACTTTATTAGGAGGGTTGTTTTGGGGGTATTTCTTTTGTTGTTGTTGTAGTGTGCTGACATTGTTGTATTTTGTTGTTGCTGTCATTATTATTATTGTTATTATTATTGTTACTATTACTATTATTATAATTATTATTAATTTTGATATTATAGGTCATTGTATTTTGTATTTTGGATGTCGATTGGAGAGTGGGAGGTAGTGGGGGATTGGGGGGGTTACATGTATCTCTGTGCTTGGGCCCCATTCACAAGCTCCTGAGCTACCTAGGGTGTCCCTTTTCACATGATATAAATGTTAAAAATTGTTTTTTTTTATTGTTTTAAACATATATGTGTGAATAAAAATGATGATGATGGTGATGATGAGGGTCCCCCTCCAATGTAAATAATCGATTGCTTGATTATATTCAGTGTTGCAAACCCAGTTTTTACTTAAACAATAAACAGAATAAAGAATAAAATAACTTTACTCTTATATGAGCTGCTGGTTTATCTTCACAGCGTGACAGCACAGTTTCCTATGCGCTCTTAAAATAGGAATGAACAGAAGTCAGCGCGCAGCTGTGTCTTAAAGGGAATGGATACTGACACACTGATTGGCTTATTTTACATTACGCCTAAAACACACCTTTGAATAATTAAGGGAATTAAAACAGGCCTTTGCGCCGTTGGAGCTGCGCAAGGTGTATTTTTCGTTCCCCCATGATACCAAAGACACAGGACACGCCCCTAAATCCAGCTGCACAAAGCGCAATTACCAAGTACCAATAATTATAACCTCCTATAAAGAATGGAGAGGCCACAGAAACCTCAGAAACCTTGACAACTCCATACTGAGACGTCTGGAAAATTGCGTTACACATGCATTATACGCTACTTCTGTTACGCTACTCTAACATTTTCTCTTGCACACACACTGTTATACACACAGTTACCCACACAGTTATACACACACAGTTACACACACAGTTACACACACAGTTACACACACAGTTACCCACACAGTTATACACACAGTTACACACACAGTTACCCACACAGTTACACACACAGTTACACACACACAGTTACACACACAGTTACCCACACAGTTACACACACAGTTACACACACACAGTTACACTCACAGTTACACACACAGTTATACACACAGTTACACACACAGTTACACACACAGTTACACACACACACAGTTACACACACAGTTACACACACAGTTATACACACAGTTACACACACAGTTAGCCACACAGTTATACACACACAGTTACCCACACAGTTACACACACAGTTATACACACACAGTTACACTCACAGTTACACACACAGTTACACACACAGTTATACACACAGTTACCCACACAGTTATACACACAGTTACACACACACAGTTATACACACAGTTACACACACAGTTACACACACAGTTAGCCACACAGTTATACACACACAGTTACACTCACAGTTACCCACACAGTTACACACACAGTTATACACACACAGTTACCCACACAGTTACACACACAGTTACACACACAGTTATACACACACAGTTACCCACACAGTTACACACACAGTTACACACACAGTTACCCACACACAGTTACACACACAGTTACCCACACAGTTACACACACAGTTACCCACACAGTTACACACACACAGTTACCCACACAGTTACACACACAGTTACCCACACAGTTACACACACACAGTTACCCACAAAGTTACCCACACAGTTACACACACAGTTATACACACACAGTTACACTCACAGTTACACACAGTTACACACACAGTTACACACACAGTTACACACACACAGTTACACTCACAGTTACACACACAGTTATACACACTGTTACACACACAGTTACACACACAGTTACACACACACAGTTACATACACAGTTACACACACAGTTATACACACAGTTACACACACAGTTACACACACAGTTAGCCACACAGTTATACACACACAGTTACCCACACAGTTACACACACAGTTATACACACACAGTTACACTCACAGTTACACACACAGTTACACACACAGTTATACACACAGTTACCCACACAGTTATACACACACAGTTACACACACAGTTATACACACAGTTACACACACAGTTACACACACAGTTAGCCACACAGTTATACACACACAGTTACACTCACAGTGACCCACACAGTTACACACACAGTTATACACACACAGTTACCCACACAGTTACACACACAGTTACACACACAGTTATACACACACAGTTACCCACACAGTTACACACACAGTTACACACACAGTTACCCACACACAGTTACCCACACAGTTACACACACAGTTACACACACAGTTACCCACACAGTTACACACACACAGTTACCCACACAGTTACACACACAGTTACCCACACAGTTACACACACACAGTTACCCACACAGTTACACACACAGTTACCCACACAGTTAAACACACAATTACACACACAGTTACCAACACAGTTACCCACACAGTTACCCACACAGTTACACACACACAGTTACCCACAAAGTTACCCACACAGTTACACACACAGTTATACACACAGTTACCCACACAGTTACACACAAAGTTACCCACACAGTTACACACACACAGTTACCCACACAGTTACACACACAGTTACCCACACAGTTACACACACAGTTACCCACACAGTTACACACACAGTTACACACACAGTTACACACACAGTTACACTCACAGTTACACACACAGTTATACACACAGTTACACACACAGTTACACACACAGTTTTACACACACACAGTTACACACACAGTTACACACACAGTTATACACACAGTTACACACACAGTTACACACACAGTTAGCCACACAGTTATACACACACAGTTACACTCACAGTTACACACACAGTTATACACACAGTTATACACACACAGTTACCCACACAGTTACACACACAGTTACACACACAGTTATACACACACAGTTACCCACACAGTTACACACACAGTTACACACACAGTTACCCACACACAGTTACCCACACAGTTACACACACAGTTACACACACAGTTACCCACACAGTTACACACACACAGTTACCCACACAGTTACACACACAGTTACCCACACAGTTACACACACACAGTTACCCACACAGTTACACACACAGTTACCCACACAGTTAAACACACAATTACACACACAGTTACCAACACAGTTACCCACACAGTTACCCACACAGTTACACACACACAGTTACCCACAAAGTTACCCACACAGTTACACACACAGTTATACACACAGTTACCCACACAGTTACACACAAAGTTACCCACACAGTTACACACACACAGTTACCCACACAGTTACACACACAGTTACCCACACAGTTACACACACAGTTACCCACACAGTTACACACACAGTTACACACACAGTTACACTCACAGTTACACACACAGTTATACACACAGTTACACACACAGTTACACACACAGTTTTACACACACACAGTTACACACACAGTTACACACACAGTTATACACACAGTTACACACACAGTTACACACACAGTTAGCCACACAGTTATACACACACAGTTACCCACACAGTTACACACACAGTTATACACACACAGTTACACTCACAGTTACACACACAGTTATACACACAGTTACCCACACAGTTATACACACACAGTTACACACACAGTTACACACACAGTTATACACACAGTTACACACACAGTTACACACACAGTTAGCCACACAGTTATACACACACAGTTACACTCACAGTTACCCACACAGTTACACACACAGTTATACACACACAGTTACCCACACAGTTACACACACAGTTACACACAGTTATACACACACAGTTACCCACACAGTTACACACACAGTTACACACACAGTTACCCACACACAGTTACCCACACAGTTACACACACAGTTACCCACACAGTTACACACACAGTTACCCACACAGTTACACACACACAGTTACCCACACAGTTACACACACAGTTACCCACACAGTTACACACACACAGTTACCCACACAGTTACACACACAGTTACCCACACAGTTAAACACACAATTACACACACAGTTACCCACACAGTTACACACACACAGTTACCCACAAAGTTACCCACACAGTTACACACACAGTTATACACACAGTTACCCACACAGTTACACACACAGTTACCCACACAGTTACACACACACAGTTACCCACACAGTTACACACACAGTTACCCACACAGTTACACACACACAGTTACCCACACAGTTACACACACAGTTACACACACAAAGTTACACACATAGTTACCCACATAGTTACACACACACAGCTACACACAGTTACACACACATACCTTTGAGTTTGTTGTGCTCGGAGTCAGCAGGGAACAGGCAGTCTGGGAACAGCTTGGGGAAGGTGAGGCCGGCGTATTTGGGCCGGTTCTCCACGTAGTTCCTCACCGTGGGCTGAAGCTTCTTCATGAACTCGGGGGAAGGAGTGCCGAGCTGTTCAATCACCTTATTCCACTGGTCAATATCTGAGCGGAACCTCGGTTAGGGATCAAACACACACTCTTGGCCTTGTGCTGCAGAGCTAGAACTTAATCATTGTAATTAGTGGCTCAGATTTTCTAGATTTTATATAGAACACTGAATGTAAAGACCTTTGTTATGATATAACACAAACGCAATACGAAATGACAGTTAAGTACAGTTACACAAAAAGTCTATTCTAAATTGACAGGGTTGAGGTTTGAGACTGTATTTCTTATTAAGTTCTGATTGTTTAGGTGCCAATGAAAAAAACAACAAAAGAAAACATTACATTTAAACGGTTTAAAGGTTTGGACTCACCTTCTCATTCAATGCGTTTTCTTTATTTTCATGACTATTTACATTGTAGATTTTCACTGAAGCATCAAAACTATGAATGAACACATGTGGAGTTTTATGTACTTAACAAAAAATAACCTGGCCTTCACAGTCACCAGACCTGAACCCAGTCGAGATGGTTTGGGGTGAGCTGGAGCACAGAGTGAAGAAGATAAAGGGGCAACAAGTGCTAATAAACACCTCTGGGAACTCCTTCCTTCAAGACTGTTGGAAAAGCATTTCAGGTGAACACATCTTGAAGCTCATTGAGAGATTGAGTGTGCAAAGCAGTAATCAGAGCAAAGGGTAGCTATTTTTTTTAGTTATTTCACTTTTTTTGTTAAGTACATAACTCCACATGAGTTCATGTCTAGAATCTACAATGTATTGCATTGAATGAGAAGGTGTGTCCAAATTTTGGCCTGTACTGTATGCTAATGTGGTTTGAATGGAACTTTCACTAACAGGAAACTATAGGTCAAAAATAATGCAAGCACAATAATGTTACGTAAATAACAGTTCTTCCTGGTCATACCAAAAATCATTAGTGTATAATTGTGAATAGAGACTGCATTATATTTCCCATATTTCCAGTGCATAAACTCATAAATGCAGCAGGCAAAAGTACAGATATACACCTACAATTAGAAACTGTTAACTGTACCTCACTATACCTGAATCTACCTCACTCTACGTCAATCTACCTCACTACCTCACTCTACCTCACTATACCTTACTATACCTTACTCTACCTCACTATACCTGAATCTATCACTCTACCTCAATCTACCTCACTCTACCTCACTCTACCTTACTCTACCTCACTCTACCTCAATCTACCTCAATCTACCTTACTCTACCTCAATCTACCTCACTACCTTGTTCTACCTAACCACCTCACTCTACCTCACTCTACCTTACTCTACTTCACTACCTCACTCTATCTCACTACGTCACTCTACCTCAATCTACCTCACTCTACCTCACTCTACCTCAATCTACCTCACTACCTTATTCTAGTTCACTATCTCACTCTACCTGGATCTCTCACTACGTCACTCTACCTCACTACCTTTCTCTACCTCACTACGTCTCTCTACCTGAATCTACCTCATTACCTTGCTCTACCTTACTACCTCACTCCACCTGAATCTATCACTACTTCACTATACCTCACAACATTATTCTTCCTTACTACCTCACTTTACCTGAATCTACCTCACTACGTTACTCTACCTCACTCTACCTGAATCTACCTCACTACCTTACTCTACCTCACTACCTCACTCTACCTCACTACCTTACTCAACCTCACTACCTCACTCTACCTGAATCTTTCACTACTTCATTCTACCTCTCTACCTTATTCTTCCTCACTACCTCACTTTATCTGAATCTACCTCACTATCCTACTCTACGTCACTACCTCACTGTACCTGAGTCTACCTCACTACCTTACTCTACCTCACTCTACCTGAATCTACCTCACTACCTCACGCTACCTGAATCTACCTCACTACCTTACTCTACCTCACTCTACCTGAATCTACCTCACTACCTTACCTCACTCTACCTCACTACCTTACTCTACCTCACTACCTCACTCTACCCGAATCTCTTACTCTTTCATTCTACCTCACTCTACCACAATCAACTTCACTCTACCTCACTCTACCTTAATCTACCTCACTCTACCTCACTATCTTACTCTAGGTCAATCCACCTCACTTTACCTGAACATACCTCACTACCTCACTCTACCTTAATATACCTCACTTCCTCACTCTACCTCAATCTATCTTACTCTACCTCAATCTACCTCACTCTACCTCAATCTACCTGACTCTACCTCAATCTACCTCACTCTACCTTAATCTACCTCAATCTCCCATCACTCTACCTCAATCAATCTACCTGACTCTACCTTACTCTACCTAAATCTACCTCACTACCTTACTCTACCTCACTACCTAACTCTACCTCAATCTACCTCACTACCTCACTCTACCTTAATATACCTCACTTCCTCACTCTACCTAAATCTATCTTACTCTACATCAATCTACCTCACTCTACCTCTATCTAACTGACTCTACCTAAATCTACCTCACTCTACCTTAATTTATCTCACTCTTCTATCACTCTACCACACTTAATCCACTTGACTCTACCTTACTCTACCTTAATCTACCTCACTACCTTACTCTACCTCAATCTACCTCACTCTACCTCAATCCACCTCTCTCTACCTCAATCTACCTCACTCTACCTCAATCTGCCTCACTCTTCCATCATTCTACCTCAGTCAATCTACCTGACTCTACCTTAATCTGCCTCAATGTACCTCACTACCTTACTCTACCTCAATCTACCTCACTACCTTACTCTACCTCAGTCTAACTACCTTACTCTACCTCACTTCTCCTCACCCTACCCCACTCTGCCTCACCCTACCTCACTCCACCTCACTTCTCCTCACCCTACCTCACTCTGCCTCACTCTACCTCAATTCTCCTCACCTTTCCCACCTCTGCTACACTTCACCTCACTTCTCCTCACCCTACCTCACTCTGCCTGGCTCAACCTCGCTTTCCTCACCCTTTCTCGCTCTGCCTCACTCAACCTCACATAATCACACCCGACCTCGCTCTGCGTCTCTCAACCTCACCCTACCTCACGCTAACTCTTTACCTTAGTCTTCCCCTTTGCCTCACTCCATCTCGCTTCTCCTCATCCTAACTAACTCTGCCTCACTCCACCTCACTTTTCCTCACACTACCTCACTCTGCCTCACTCCACCTCGCTTCTCCTCATTCTAACTAACTCTGCCTCACTCCCCGTCACTTTTTCTCACACTACCTCACTCTGCCTCACTCCAACTTGCTTCTTTTCACCCTACATCCCTCTGCCTCACTCCACCTCACTTTTCCTGACCCTACCTTACTCTGCCTGACTCCACCTTGCTTCTCCTCACCCTACATCACTCTGCCTCACTCCACCTCGCTTCTCCTCACCCTACCTCACTCTGCCTCACTTCACCTCGCTTCTCCTCACCCTACATCACTCTGCCTCACTCCACCTTGCTTCTCCTCACCCTAACTCACTCTGCCTCACTCCACATCGCTTCTCCTCACCCTACCTCACTCTGCATCACTCCACCTCGCTTCTTCTCACCCTACATCACACTGCCTCATTCCACCTCGCTTCTTCTCACCCTACATCACACTGCCTAAATCCACCTCACTTCTTCTGCCAATACCTCACTCTGCCTCACTCTACCTTGCTTCTCCTCACCCTACATCACTCTGCCACATTCCACCTCACTTCTCCTCACCCTACCTCACTCTACCTCAATTCTTATCAGCTTTCCTCACTCTGCTACACTCCACCTCGCTTCTCCTCACCCTACCTCACTCTGCCTCACTACACCTCGCTTCTCCTCACTCTAAATCACTCTGCCTCATTCCACCTCAATTCTCCTCACCCTACCTCACTCTACCTCAATTCTTATCAGCTTTCCTCACTCTGCTACACTCCACCTCGCTTCTCCTCACCCTACCTCCACTCTGCCTCACTACACCTCGCTTCTCCTCACTCTACATCACTCTGCCTCATTTCCTCACTTACTCTCTGCCGCTTTTCCTCACACTACCTCACTCCACCTCGCTTCTTCTCATCCTAACTAACTCTGTCTCAATCCACCTCGCTTCTCCTCACATTATCTCTGCCTCACTCCACCTTGCTTCTCCTCATCCTAACTAACTCTGCCTCACTCCACCTCGCTTTTCTTCACACTACCTCACTCTGCCTCACTCCACCTCGCTTCTTTTCATTCTAACTAACTCTGTCTCACTCCACCTCACTTCTCCTCACATTATCTCTGCCTCACTCCACCTCACTTCTCCTCATCCTAACTAACTCTGCCTCACTCCACCTCGCTTTTCCTGACTCTGCCTCACTTTGCCTCACTACACCTCGCTTCTTTTCACCCTACATCACTCTGCCTCACTCCACCTCGCTTTTCCTGACCCTACCTTACTCTGCCTCACTCCACCTTGCTTCTCCTCACCCTACATCACTCTGCCTCACTCCACCTCGCTTCTCCTCACTCTACCTCACTCTGGCTCACTTCACCTCGCTTCTCCTCACCCTACATCACACTGCCTCACTCCACCTCGCTTCTTTTCATGCTAACTATGTCTGCCTCACTCCACCTCACTTCTTCTGCCCCTACCTCACTCTGCCTCACTACACCTCGCTTCTCCTCACCCTACCTCACTTTGCCTCACTCCACCTCGCTTCTTTTCACCCTACATCACTCTGCCTCACTCCCCCTCGCTTCTCCTCACACTACCTCACTCTGCCTCACTCCACCTCGCTTCTTCTCATCCTAACTAACTCTGTCTCAATCCACCTCGCTTCTCCTCACATTATCTCTGCCTCACTCCACCTCGCTTCTCCTCATCCTAACTAACTCTGCCTCACTCCCCCTCGCTTTTCCTCACACTACCTCACTCTGCCTCACTCCACCTCGCTTCTTTTCATCCTAACTAACTCTGTCTTACTCCACCTCGCTGCTCCTCACATTATCTCTGCCTCACTCCACCTTGCTTCTCCTCATCCTAACTAAATCTGCCTCACTCCACCTCGCTTTTCCTGACTCTGCCTCACTACACCTCAATTCTCCTCATCCTATCTAACTCTGCCTCACTCCACCTCTCTTCTCCTCACCCTACCTCACTCTGCCTCAATACACCTCGCTTCTCCTCACCCTACCTCACTCTGCCTCACTCCACCTCGCTTCTCCTCACCCTACCTCACTCTGCCTCACTCCATCTCGCTTCTCCTCACTCTACATCACTCTGCCTCACTTTACCTCACTTCTCCTCCCCCTACATCACTCTGCATCACTCCACCTCGCTTCCTCTCACCCTACATCACACTGCCTCACACCACCTCGCTTCTCCTCACCCTACATCACTTTGCCTCACTCCACCTCACTTCTCCTAACTCTACCTAAGTCTGCCTCACTCCACCTAACCTCTTCTGCCCCTACCTCACTCTGCCTCACTCCACCTCGCTTCTTCTTACCCTAGATCACTCTACCTCACTCCACCTCGCTTCTTCTCACTCTACATCACACTGCCTCAATCCACCTCACTTCTTCTGCCACTACCTCACTCTGCCTCACTCTACCTTGCTTCTCCTCACCCTACCTCACTCTGCCTGGCTCAACCTTGCTTTCCTCACCCTTTCTCGTTCTGCCTCACTCAACCTCACTTAATCACACCCTACCTCGCTCTGCGTCTCTCAACCTCACCCTACCTCACCCTAACTCTTTACCTTAGTCTTCCCCTTTGCCTCACTCCATCTCGCTTCTCCTCATCCTAACTAACTCTGCCTCACTCCCCCTCGCTTTTCCTCACACTACCTCACTCTGCCTCACTCCACCTCGCTTCTTTTCATCCCAACCAACTCTGTCTCACTCCACCTCGCTGCTCCTCACATTATCTCTGCCTCACTCCACCTCGCTTCTCCTCATCCTAACTAACTCTGCCTCACTCCACCTCGCTTTTCCTGACTCTGCCTCACTCCACCTCAATTCTCCTCATCCTATCTAACTCTGCCTCACTCCACCTCGTTTTTCCTCACCCTACCTCACTTTGCCTCACTCCACCTCGCTTCTTTTCACCCTACATCACTCTGCCTCACTCCACCTCGCTTTTCCTGACCCTACCTTACTCTGCCTCACTCCACCTTGCTTCTCCTCACCCTACATCACTCTGCCTCACTCCACCTCGCTTTTACTGACCCTACCTCACTCTGCCTCACTCCACCTTGCTTCTCCTCACCCTACATCACTCTGCCTCACTCCACCTCGCTTCTCCTCACCCTACCTCACTCTGCCTCACTTCACCTCGCTTCTCCTCACCCTACATCACTCTGCCTCACTCCACCTCGCTTCTTTTCATGCTAAGTCTGCCTCACTCCACCTCACTTCTTCTGCCCCTACCTCACTCTGCCTCACTCCACCTCGCTTTTCCTGACCCTACCTTACTCTGCCTCACTCCACCTTGCTTCTCCTCACCCTACATCACTCTGCCTCACTCCACCTTGCTTCTCCTCACCCTACCTCACTCTGCCTCACTTCACCTCGCTTCTCCTCACCCTACATCACACTGCCTCACTCCACCTCGCTTCTTTTCATGCTAACTAAGTTTGCCTCACTCCACCTCACTTCTTCTGCCCCTACCTCACTCTGCCTCACTTCACCTCGCTTCTCCTCACCCTACATCACACTGCCTCACTTCTTCTTGCTTCTTCTCATGCTAACTAAGTCTGCCTCACTCCACCTCACTTCTTCTGCCCCTACCTCACTCCACCTCGCTTCTCCTCACCCTACCTCACTCCACCTCACTTCTCCTCACCCTACCTCACTCTGCCTCACTCCACCTCGCTTCTCCTCACTCTACATCACTCTGCCTCACTCCACCTCGCTTCTTTTCATGCTAACTAAGTCTGCCTCACTCCACCTCACTTCTTCTGCCCCTACCTCACTCTGCCTCACTTCACCTCGCTTCTCCTCACCCTACATCACACTGCCTCACTCCACCTCGCTTCTTCTCACGCTAACTAAGTCTGCCTCACTCCACCTCACTTCTTCTGCCCCTACCTCACTCTGCCTCACTCCACCTCTCTTCTCCTCACCCTACCTCACTCCACCTCACTTCTCCTCACCCTACCTCACTCTGCCTCACTCCACCTCGCTTTCCTCATTCTACATCACTCTGCCTCACTCCACCTCGCTTCTTTTCATGCTAACTAAGTCTGCCTCACTCCACCTCACTTCTTCTGCCCCTACCTCACTCTGCCTCACTTCACCTCGCTTCTTCTCACCCTACATCACTTTGCCTCACTCCACCTCACTTCTCCTAACCCTACCTAAGTCTGCCTCACTCCACCTCACCTCTTCTGCCCCTACCTCACTCTGCCTCACTCCACCTCGCTTCTTCTTACCCTAGATCACTCTACCTCACTCCACCTCGCTTCTTTTCACCCTACATCACTCTGCCTCACTCCACCTCGCTTTTCCTGACCATACCTTACTCTGCCTCACTCCACCTTGATTCTCCTCACCCTACATCACTCTGCCTCACTCCACCTCGCTTCTCCTCACCCTAACTCACTCTGCCTCACTTCACCTCGCTTCTCCTCACCCTACATCACACTGCCTCACTCCACCTCGCTTCTTTTCACGCTAACTAAGTCTGCCTCACTCCACCTCACTTCTTCTCACCCTACCTCGCTCTGCCTCTCTCTACATCCCTTCTTCTCACCCTACCTCACTTCTTCTCACCCTACCTCGCTCTGCCTCACTCCACCTTGCTTCTTCTCACCCTACCTCGCTCTGCCTCACTCCACCTCACTTCTCCTCACCCTACCTCGCTCTGCCTCATTCTACATCCCTTCTTCTCACTCTACCTTGCTTCTTCTCACCCTACCTCGCTCTGCCTCACTCTACATCCCTTCTTCTCACTCCACCTTGCTTCTTCTCACCCTACCTCGCTCCGCCTCACTCTACCTCACTTCTTCTCACCCTACCTCGCTCTGCCTCACTCTACCTCACGTCTTCTCACCCTACCTTGCTCTGCCTCACTCTACCTCACTTCGTCTCACCCTACCTCGCTCTGCCTCACTGCACCTCGCTTCTTCTCACCCTACCCCCATTCTACCTCACTTCTTCTCACCCTACCTCACTCTACCTCACTTCTTCTCACCGTACCTTGCTCCGCCTCACTCTTTATCTTACAACCCTGATAAACATGAGTAATCAATACAGTGTTCAGCTTCGGCAGTGTGTTACACACCCAGTGAATATATAAACTGGGACACATCAGCACCCAGTAACTCTCTCTCGCTCTCACTCTCTCTCTCAGCTTCATCTGCATTGCTAATGTCTCTCAACACACACCCTCCTAATACCGCGATTGTCCAATTTCCCCTTCAGTCTGTAACCCTCAATCCTTCAGAGCTCAGAGAGAGAGAGAAACAGTACTAAGAGATTAAGATAAAAGAAAGGAAATTAAAAAAAGGAGGTACTGAAAAGGTGTAAGGTGACAGAGAAACCAAAGGGTTAAAAAATAATGCAGAAATAGGGTGAGATGAACAAAATTGACAGACAGGGAGAAATATTGAGACAAAAATAATGAAAAGGCTGAGGGAGAAAACTGAAGAGTTAAAACATGATAGCACGTGTTAGCACCTAGCAACAGAGGGTTAGAATATACGTTGCTAAGCGGAGGAGCACAGCAGGAGGGCACTGGGTCACCCATGGGAAGTCACATGACTGCCAACAGCACACGCTACTACAGTCAGGACATCTCACCATCCTCCTGCTGAATACCACGACCAACGACACCATCACCACCTCACCCACACTGTTACACATTCAACCATCACTAATCAGCCTATCAGGCCCCTCCTTCTCAGACCTTCTGTAGCCAATTAGACGTCTTTACAGTTAATGGACAGAAGTGCAAATTGCTATTTTATTTACTATTAAAACTCACCAGTGTTGTATTTTGGAATAGTTATAATGCTAAAGAAATTAGAGACTTTTTTTGTTGCACAACACCCTGCACCCTCCTAATAAATTATACCCTCAATACTGAATACAAAATCCATTAATTCACTTACGTATTATGTTATTCTTTAATTTATTTTATATTTAGATGCCTCGTCTATTGTTTAAAAACTCAAAACACTCCATTACACTGGAGGCTTATTTAATGGACTTTAATGGATTTTTTTTTTTATCAAACAGTTGTTTTTGTGAATCTTAAAATTAATTTGTATGCCCTTTATTAGCCCACAATACACACTCTGCTACTACCTTGTTATGCAAGTTCATTGGTGTTTGCTGAAGGTAGACTGAGTTTGTAATTCAAATTGACTACTTTGTGTCTTTAGTCGGTAAGTAATAAGTAGAACCTCAATTTATAGAACATACAGCAATTATTCTGCTGGGAGCAGGTGTGTGTGTTTGCGTGTGTGTGTGTTTGCGTGTGTGTGTTTGTGTAAATGTGTGTGAATAGAGGCTATGGTAATGAACTCTAAGGGGAAGGATACGATCAGTTCCTGGGAACAGCACACTCCCTCTGATCAACTCTCCAAAGATACAGCCCACAGACCACATGTCCACTGCAGCACACACACACACACACACACACACACTTATGAACAGCTCTGTCTAACTCTGAAGTGGCTCACAGGTCCACAGTCAGGCAAAACTCTGCTTTCCCTGCTGGCATATAAGCAATAAGTATAGGTTCTATTGGAATCCACCACTTGTCAGATTGTATAGAGTATAGAGGTTTTAGGCTTCAATCCTGCTCTTGCTGTGAAGCAACACACTGCCTCAACTGCTGTTGTAATGATCTGGGGAGACTCCCAGCCAGTTACCACCAGTAGTAATCAAGGGACACTCAGCTCTGCAAATATAGAGTGGTATAAAAATGTTTGGGCACCCCTGATCATTTTTCATGATTTTTCTTTATAAATCAATGGTTGTTTGAATCAGAAATTTAGTTCAGTTAAATATATTCAGTTAAATATATCATATAACAGATTAGCATAGTGATATTTGAGAAGTGAAATGAAGTTCATATGATTTACAGAAAGTGTGCAATAATTCTTAAAACAGAATAAGGCAGGTGCATAAATTTGAGCACCCTTGTCGTTGTATTGATTTGAATCTCTTTACCACTAATTACTGGAACATAAAATTTGTTTGGTAAGATCATTGACCCTTGGCCTACATACACAGGTATGCATGGCAAAAAAAGAACACAGTGTTCAGAGACAAACACTTGCTACCCACAGTAAAATTTGGTGGTGGTTCCATCATGCTGTGGGGCTGTGGGTTCAGTGCAGGTATTGGAATCTTGATAAGATTAAGTGTCGCATAGATTCCAGTCAAAATCAGCAGATACTGGAGAACAATGTTGAAGAATCAGTGATTAAGTTGAAGTTGTGCCGGGGCTAAATACTTCAACAAGACAATGACCCTAAACACTAAACACTGCTCTAAATCCACTAAAGCATTCATACAGAGGAATAAGTACAACGTTCTGGAATGATCATCTCAGTCCCCAGCCCTGAATATTATTCAAAAATCTGTGGTGTGAATTATGTTCACGTTCGGGCTGTTCATGATCAGAAACCATCAAACCTGACTGAACTGAAGATGTTTTATAAAGAAGAATGATCCAAAATACCTTCAAACAGAAGCCAGACTCTCATTGGAAGCTATAGGAAGAGTTTAGAGGCTGCTATTCCTGTAAAATGAGGATCTACTAAATACTGATTTCATTTTTCTGTTGGGGTGCCCAAATTTATGCACCTGCCTAATTTGGTTTAAAGAATCATTGCACACTTTCTGTAAATCTTATAGACTTCATGTTTCATTTTTCAACTATCATCTGATATATTTAACTGAAATTGCTGATCTGAACTACCATATTAGGAAAGTTATCAGGATTGCATATATATTTAACCTTGTTAAGTTAAAATTATTATAAAACAGCAGGAATGCAATTTTAAAGCAGAGTTAATGTTTTTTTAAAGAACAATTCTTGATCAATGCAGTAAGAGTAAAAATATGAGGAGATTAATTAGAGTGGAGAAAAGCCCACTGAAGCCTCAGAAAGTTTAACACCTGTCAGTGAAGCAGAATTAAAATAATGAGCAATCTAAATGTCATTTTTTAAGTAAGGTCAGTGCCTGTCTCAGCGCTGAAAGTGACGTCACGAGGTTGGTTCTCGAACGCCTCACTACTATAATCTATGGGTCTACCGTAAATTTGTTCCTCAATAGATAATAAAATCCAAACCAAAACTCAATGCAATACTTTTGTATTGCCCATGTGTGTAGTAATACTGGGAGTAGTGAAATTTAATAGGGTGAGGAATGAGAAATATTTACTTTCACTTTCATACCTCGCCTCGGACAGCTGTTCTTCAGCGGGGGCTCGCAGCCTGAAGCGTGAGAATCCTCCGGTTAGCTGCAATGCTAGGGGTTAGTGGCGAGCACATTCTAAACCAGGACTATATGAAGGAGAGGGGTTTGAGCGCTGGATAAATAAGCTGCAGTCCGAGGCTTTTTTTCTCAGTTTTTATTTTTCCTCTGATCAGCTGGGATGTACAGACCGTCCGACTGAGGGTAACGTTACTATGAGAGCAGCAGCTGTAGCCGCACAGAACGAGCCAAACAACACGCTCACCCAGCAGAGCACTGAGAGGTACCGTAACCGAAAGTCTAGATAAACTGACAATTTAAAGATAGCATAGCTAGCGTTAGCTAATTTTCTAGCTATCACTAACTATCACCAGTATACACAAATACTCAACCAGTACATTCACACCAGTATACACACATACTCAACCAGTACATTCACACCAGTATACACACATACTCAACCAGTACATTCACACCAGTATACACACATACTCAACCAGTACATTCACACCAGTATACACACATACTCAACCAGTACATTCACACCAGTATACACACATACTCAACCAGTACATTCACACCAGTATACACACATACTCAACCAGTACATTCACACCAGTATAAACACATACTCAACCAGTACATTTACACCAGTATACACACATACTCAACCAGTGCTTTCACACCAGTATACACACATACTCAACCAGTACATTTACACCAGTATACACACATACTCAACAAGTACACACACATACTGAACCATTACATTTACACCAGTATACACACATACTCAACCAGTGCATTTACACCAGTATACACACATACTCAACCAGTACATTCACACCAGTATACACACATACTCAACCAGTACATTCACACCAGTATACACACATACTCAACCAGTACATTCACACCAGTATACACACATTTACACCAGTATACACACATACTCAACCAGTACATTCACACCAGTATACACACATACTCAACCAGTACATTCACACCAGTATACACACATACTCAACCAGTACATTCACACCAGTATACACACATACTCAACCAGTGCATTCACACCAGTATACACACATACTCAACCAGTACATTTACACCAGTATACACACATACTCAACCAGTACACACACATACTCAACCAGTACATTTACACCAGTATACACACATACTCAACCAGTACATTTACACCAGTATACACACATACTCAACCAGTGCATTTACACCAGTATACACACATACTCAACCAGTACATTCACACCAGTATACACACATACTCAACCAGTACATTTACACCAGTATACACACATACTCAACCAGTACATTCACACCAGTATACACACATACTCAACCAGTACATTCACACCAGTAAACACACATACTCAACCAGTACATTTACACCAGTATACACACATACTCAACCAGTACATTTACACCAGTATACACACATACTCAACCAGTACATTTACACCAGTATACACACATACTCAACCAGTACATTTACACCAGTATACACACATACTCAACCAGTACATTTACACCAGTATACACACATACTCAACCAGTACATTTACACCAGTATACACACATACTCAACCAGTACATTCACACCAGTATACACACATACTCAACCAGTACATTTACACCAGTATACACACATACTCAACCAGTACATTTACACCAGTATACACACATACTCAACCAGTACATTCACACCAGCATACACACATACTCAACCAGTACATTTACACCAGTATACACACATACTCAACCAGTACATTTACACAAGTATACACACATACTCAACCAGTATATTTACACCAGTATACACACATACTCAACCAGTACATTTACACCAGTATACACACATACTCAACCAGTACATTTACACAAGTATACACACATACTCAACAGGTACATTTCCACCAGTATATACACATACTCAACCGGTACATTTACACCAGTATACACACATACTCAACCGGTACATTTACACAAGTATACACACATACTCAACCAGTACATTTACAGCAGTATACACACATACTCAACCAGTACATTTACAGCAGTATACACACATACTCAACCAGTACATTTACACCAGTATACACACATACTCAACCAGTACACACACATACTCAACCAGTACATTCACACCAGTATACACACATACTCAACCAGTGCATTTACACCAGTATACACACATACTCAACCAGTATACACACATACTCAACCAGTACATTTACACCAGTATACACACATACTCAACCAGTACACACACATACTCAACCAGTACATTTACACCAGTATACACACATACTCAACCAGTACACACACATACTCAACCAGAACATTTACACCAGTATACACACATACTCAACCAGTGCATTCACACCAGTATACACACATACTCAACCAGTACATTTACACCAGTATACACACATACTCAACCAGTACACACACATACTCAACCAGTACATTTACACCAGTATACACACATACTCAACCAGTGCATTCACACCAGTATACACACATACTCAACCAGTACATTTACACCAGTATACACACATACTCAACCAGTACACACACATACTCAACCAGTACATTTACACCAGTATACACACATACTCAACCAGTACATTCACACCGGTATACACACATACTCAACCAGTACATTTACACCAGTATACAAACATACTCAACCATTACCTTCACACCAGTATACACACATACTCAACCAGTACATTTACACCAGTATACACACATACTCAACCAGTACATTCACACCGGTATACACACATACTCAACCAGTACATTTACACCAGTATACACACATACTCAACCAGTACATTCACACCAGTATACACACATACTCAACCAGTACATTTACACCAGTATACACACATACTCAACCAGTACATTTACACCAGTATACACACATACTCAACCAGTACATTTACACCAGTATACACACATACTCAACCAGTACATCTACACCAGTATACACACATACTCAACCAGTACATTCACACCAGTATACACACATACTCAACCAGTGCATTTACACCAGTATACACACATACTCAACCAGTACATTCACACCAGTATACACACATACTCAACCAGTACATTTACACCAGTATACACACATACTCAACCGGTACATTTACACCAGTATACACACATACTCAACCAGTACATTTACACCAGTATACACACATACTCAACCAGTACATTCACACCAGTATACACACATACTCAACCAGTACGTTTACACCAGTATACACACATACTCAACCAGTACATTCACACCAGTATACACACATACTCAACCAGTACATTTACACCAGTATACACACATACTCAACCGGTACATTTACACCAGTATACACACATACTCAACCAGTACATTTACACCAGCATACACACATCCTGGATGTAAATTTAACACCAATTTAATATTTATATTTAGTTAGTTTATTTCTATCTTATTGTATATTTTCTGCTTTTATCTTTATGTGGCATACTTGTCGAGGGTCAAAGAAAGAATTTAATTGTACAAGGAAACTTGTTTCTTACTGTGCACATGACAATAAACTCTTTGAATTTGAATTGAATTTGAACATACTCAACCAGTACATTTACACCAGTATACACACATACTCAACCAGTACATTTACACCAGTATACACACATACTCAACCAGTACATTCACACCAGCATACACACATACTCAACCAGTACATTTACACCAGTATACACACATACTCAACCAGTACATTTACACAAGTATACACACATACTCAACCAGTATATTTACACCAGTATACACACATACTCAACCAGTACATTTACACCAGTATACACACATACTCAACCAGTACATTTACACAAGTATACACACATACTCAACAGGTACATTTCCACCAGTATATACACATACTCAACCGGTACATTTACACCAGTATACACACATACTCAACCGGTACATTTACACAAGTATACACACATACTCAACCAGTACATTTACAGCAGTATACACACATACTCAACCAGTACATTTACAGCAGTATACACACATACTCAACCAGTACATTTACACCAGTATACACACATACTCAACCAGTACACACACATACTCAACCAGTACATTCACACCAGTATACACACATACTCAACCAGTGCATTTACACCAGTATACACACATACTCAACCAGTATACACACATACTCAACCAGTACATTTACACCAGTATACACACATACTCAACCAGTACACACACATACTCAACCAGTACATTTACACCAGTATACACACATACTCAACCAGTACACACACATACTCAACCAGAACATTTACACCAGTATACACACATACTCAACCAGTGCATTCACACCAGTATACACACATACTCAACCAGTACATTTACACCAGTATACACACATACTCAACCAGTACACACACATACTCAACCAGTACATTTACACCAGTATACACACATACTCAACCAGTGCATTCACACCAGTATACACACATACTCAACCAGTACATTTACACCAGTATACACACATACTCAACCAGTACACACACATACTCAACCAGTACATTTACACCAGTATACACACATACTCAACCAGTACATTCACACCGGTATACACACATACTCAACCAGTACATTTACACCAGTATACACACATACTCAACCATTACCTTCACACCAGTATACACACATACTCAACCAGTACATTTACACCAGTATACACACATACTCAACCAGTACATTCACACCGGTATACACACATACTCAACCAGTACATTTACACCAGTATACACACATACTCAACCAGTACATTCACACCAGTATACACACATACTCAACCAGTACATTTACACCAGTATACACACATACTCAACCAGTACATTTACACCAGTATACACACATACTCAACCAGTACATTTACACCAGTATACACACATACTCAACCAGTACATCTACACCAGTATACACACATACTCAACCAGTACATTCACACCAGTATACACACATACTCAACCAGTGCATTTACACCAGTATACACACATACTCAACCAGTACATTCACACCAGTATACACACATACTCAACCAGTACATTTACACCAGTATACACACATACTCAACCGGTACATTTACACCAGTATACACACATACTCAACCAGTACATTTACACCAGTATACACACATACTCAACCAGTACATTCACACCAGTATACACACATACTCAACCAGTACGTTTACACCAGTATACACACATACTCAACCAGTACATTCACACCAGTATACACACATACTCAACCAGTACATTTACACCAGTATACACACATACTCAACCGGTACATTTACACCAGTATACACACATACTCAACCAGTACATTTACACCAGCATACACACATCCTGGATGTAAATTTAACACCAATTTAATATTTATATTTAGTTAGTTTATTTCTATCTTATTGTATATTTTCTGCTTTTATCTTTATGTGGCATACTTGTCGAGGGTCAAAGAAAGAATTTAATTGTACAAGGAAACTTGTTTCTTACTGTGCACATGACAATAAACTCTTTGAATTTGAATTGAATTTGAACATACTCAACCCGTGCATTTACACCAGTACACACATACATCTGTTCAGCTGACAGAATGACCACTAGGAGACTGTGGGACGAGGTTAATTTGTAGATAAATATGAAACAAGCCACTAATATATGAAGTGTTAATGTCACGATTACTAGCAAATTAACACACACACTGCAGCACGCCTTGAATGATAAATATTCAGAGATCAGGGGGAGGCAGTGGGAGTTTGGGCCGGCGCTGTGGCGGTGGAGGATTCCCTGCAGGACAGCATCCTGACTCAATTAGTCCTGCACTCCTCCTCCTCACTGCAGCTTAATTAACTCCTCAAGAAACACTGCAATTAAAGCATTCCATGCAGCCGCACCCCCTATGCACCGGATCACCTTACAACTAACCACTGTTACACATAGAAATAAAATAAAATAAAACCATCCCTTACAACAAGCAAATAACTGTAATACAATCAAATCAATCAAGTGGGGAAATCCATTATGAATTATTCTGTATTTACAGTTATTTTGAATCCACTGTGAATTATTCTTTAGCCACTACGAATTATTCAGTATCCACAAGGGCTTAGTCATTATAATCATTATACACAATAATTATTGTGTACTTACTGAGTTTACTTTGTAATGTATTCTAAATTTATGTATCTAATTATTTACAATGAATTACCCAACACATAGTACACATTATTCAGTATTCAGTGTGAATTAATCTGTAGGAATTACCCAATATTTAATATATAATTATTCAGTATCTACTTTGTATTATGTAACATATATTATGAACAACACAATATCTAATATTAACTGTTTAGTATCTACAAGAAAAGGTAGAGGGATGTGGGATTCAGTACAGTGTACTATAAACTCCTACTGGACAGCATTAGTATTATAACAGTTAATAAAACACTGGATGAGTTAATGTAATCAGCAGGATCTGACTGTGGATAAGGTTCTGGCAGAGTTAGCGATGCCCACACATGAATACTCCTACAGTGTACAGTGTATCCAAACTGAAGAACTGAGTCCTGTGCTTATTGTTCTGTAATTTATCTCACGACAGCTGTCTTAAAGAAAGATGAAAGGGGAGAGAACTTTGGGCAGGAGTTTAGGCAGCTTCTGCTTGTCGTAGGAAGTGAGTGCCCCCTCTCTTAAAGGAGAATCAGGAAGCAGAGATAGCTTTCTGAGACCTAGACTTTTGCTTGGTGTGCATTTTTAATTGATCCTAGCTATTTAGGACTATCAGGTCCTAAGAGGTATAAAAACTAAATTACCTGACCCAAGCTTCTGTTTGGACTGGCTGTAGAAACGTATGACTGGGATTCCCACTATTTTGTTTTCAATCAATTGTCATGTGACTAGATGATATAGACTGGATCAATATATTCAAATTAGTTAAATTAGTTCTTTCATCTTTCATAACAAGTATAATGTACAATATATATATATGCCTGTGGAAAGACACATCCGGTGGTAATAGAAATGTTCATCTGCTTTAGAAGAGTAAATTTATTGTCAAAAACAGCTTAAATTTGCTAAAGAGCATAAAGATTAGACTTAGGAGTAATAAAAGAAGGTCAGGTGGTCTAAAGATTTACTCTGTTTTAGAGTGATGGAGTATCAGGGTAAGTAGAGAGGCTGTCAGGATGTTTTTACAGTCATTTAAATAAACTTCAGCTAGTTCAAAATGCTGCAGCCAGGGTCCTTACTAAAACTAGAAAATTTGAGCATATTAGTCCAGTCCTGTCAGCACTGCACTGGCTTCCAGTCAAATTCCACATAGACTATAAAATTCTCCTGTTAACATAAAAATATTGCATATTTATAACGTACCACGATTACTTAGATCTCAGGGTGCTGGTTTCTTAGTAATTCCTAAAATTCAGAGGGGCTCTGCAGGAAGAAGGGCTCTCTCTCTTATAAAGCTCCCCCAAATCTCCCCGAATATGTTCGGGACTCAGACACAGTCTCAATCTTTAAGTCTAGACTGAAAACTTACTTGTTTAGTTTAGCTTTTGGTAATTAATGTTTTTCCTTTAGATAAGGCTGCAGATCCAGGGGTTCATGGACATAGGGAATTATGGTCAACTAAATGCCGGTGCTGCACTCAGTCACTCAGGTTTGTGGACAGTGGAGTTGGTGGATGCCAGTGTTTCAGGGTGCCGCTGTGTTTATGTTACTTTCTGGCTCTCTGCCTTTAAATAGGTTGTTTTACTCAGATCTGCTGAAGTCATTTGCCACACTCTGATAATGTTTTATATTCTCTGTTTTACATAAATCCAGTCAAAACTAATTCCATCTCTCTGCCTTCCTCGGAGTTACTGACTGCCCACCTGTCTGACCCGATACCGATGGATGTTGGACCCTCAGGCTTTCATGTCTCCTGTCGGCCAGATTGATGGAAGTTTCTGAAGTCAGCTCTTCTCCATCCACCACCCACCAAAGATCAGCTGATCATCATCCATCTTACTCTCCACTATAGATTACATCCAAGCTTACATGAACTCTAACTGCTTCCATTAGTGGCGCTGCTTTACTCCTGAATATATAAAACCTATGTGGATGTATAAAAGTCTTTTAAAATTTTAATTTAAAAGCCGTTTGACCAGTGGTCGGATGGTCCCCCCTTAAATGTGAGTCTTGGTCCTCCCAAGGTTTCTTCCTCCTCCTGCAGCTCTGAGGGAGTTTTTCCTTGCCTCCGCGCTCACTGGGGGTTCTGTATTCTGTATTTTCTATGTTTAATGTTTTGCCTGATTCTTTGTCTTGTGATCATGTTTCTGTAAAACTGCTTTGTGACATCAGTTGTAAAAAGAGCCATACAAATATGTTGTATTTGATTAGATTTGATTCACCACAGAGTCCAGACCTTAACCGCATTGAGAATCTTTGCGATGTGCTGGAGAAGACTTTGTGCCGTGGTCCAAATCCCCCATCACCAAAATATTGGTGAAAATGAATGCAACTCTGGACAGAAATACTGTAAATGTTGTAACACTACAGAAGCTTGTAAAAACAAATGGATGCTCCAGCAAATGCATGACATATTCAAAGATAAAGGCGGTAAAATCAAATATTAGATCATGTGGCCAGGCAGTGCAATATGTACTGTATATCGATATATTATTAATAACCTTTCTTTGTATTTGGGAAGGTCAGGTAGGAATATTTGTGCTGGTAAGGATACAGTCCCGGCCAGGGAACAGGATTTTGTGGCGCACCATTTCTCCCATAATGCACCCGACTGACCAAATATCCACTGCAGTCACGAAAGCAGGAAGAGAGAGAGAGGTTAGTGTTAGTATGGGAATGTAATCAGTGTGAGTCTCTAAAGCCGGGGTTATTTACACTGACAAATAATTAGTGGCGCTAGATCAGCTCACACTAACCACTGCTGCACTGATTAAAGCACAGAAACCTCCAGCAGGGTCAGCATGGCAGAAAATCTATACACACACAAACACACACACACACACACACACACATATATACATACAAACACACATATACATACACACAGTGTTTGCCCATACTGATTAATAGACTGTGTGAATCACACACATACACTGCTAGCAAACACTGATTTCAGTAAGAGTGTCTACCTGTAATTAACTCTAAATAACATTAAAATAAACCCAAATAAACATAAAGTCAGTGGTCAGTGAGAGTGTCTACCTGTAATTAACTCTATATAACATTAGAATAAACCCAAATAAACATAAAGTCAGTGGTCAGTGAGAGTGTCTATTTGTAATTAACTCTATATAACATTATATATATACACTATATATATATATATTTACCTTTTAAATACCTTTATTTTGTTTATTTTTTTCACAACTTCCATTTAATTTAATATAATATGTACTGACTGGGAAATTTTAACACACAGAAGAGCAAAAACAAGCAAAAAGGAATAGTGGCAAAATAAGGTGGATATTGTGTGAATACTTCATAATGGCACAATCTAGAACTTCAGAATCAATAAAGTATCTATCTAATCTAATCTAATCTAATCATCATTAATATCATATAAACGATAACGATTATGTTAGTGAGGATTCAGACACCAGCAGCTGAGTGAATTTAAGTGAATTTGAAGTGAATCTATCTTACCGTTCTCCTTGTATCCCATTCCCAGGATCACCTCAGGGGCCCTGTAGTACCGAGTCACCACGTAGGGCGTCATCATGAAGCTGGTGCCCGCGGTCCTTGCAAGCCCAAAGTCTAGAATCTTCAGTGTACAGTCTGACTTCACCACGATATTGCTAGGTTTCAAATCCTTCAGAAAAAAGAACCAGTTAAACATATCACTTCAGTTCAGTTTGAATAGTCTGAATAACTGATTCACTGAAACGTTAAAATATTTAAATAAACAGTTGAGTTTTAGGTTAGGACTTATTTATGCTTTAAAACTCATCAACACACACGCCACTAGACCAGGTCAACTTTTACAATAATAGTTGCACCCAGAGTGTCACGCAGCCTTGTTCTCCTTCCACACTACCGGACTCCATTTCTCAGAATTACCCTGGTTATGACATCAATAATAACCTTTCACCTTCACCCAATCGCGTTACGCTCCGACGCTCTGATTCACCTGTATTCTGAATTACTTCCGGCTCATTCTTGTCTAGCTCCTGTATTTAAGGCATCCGTTTGTAAACAAACACCACGAGGTATTGTCGACTCATGTTGCATACTAAGCGTTTTCCTATGTTCTGTTTTTGCTTTCTCGTTACGACCCTGTTTTCGGATTATCGGTTTAGGTCTTTTGTTTTGCCCTTATTGGATTTGTTGTACGGTTGGACTGTTTCTCGGTTTCGAACTCGGACTGTATTTTTGACTACGTCTTCTGGTATCGGTGAGATCGCTGTTTGCCTGGCTTTCCTGTTAGCAGTATTTGTTAGCTTGCCTGCTAATAAACCTGTTCGTACTTTTAACTCGGCTCGCGTCACTCCTCTCTACCTGGTGTCACACAGAGGATAGCATTTCACACATTTTCAGTCAGGGATATATCTGGTAATGTGGCTGGCCATGTTATACTATCTGTCTCTTTAAAAGGAAGCTTAAGGCAGGACGATTGCCCTGTTGAAATGCACATGCGTTATGTTCGGCTGGGCCACAGTTCACAGGAACTTATTGATGTAACATTGGGTTGTCACAGGACCTGTATAAAAATGTACCCTACATCATGAAACCAGGCCTTCTGGACATGTGCCCCTACACACAGATTCGTTGGTTGTCTCCGCAAAGACAAATACAGGACTCATCAAGATGACCTGCTGCCATTTACTCCATTACAGTCTGGCAAAACTACCCACCAAGATGTATTCATGAATTGGTTGGTTCCTTCTGTATGCAACTATTTGTTTGAACCATGAGTGACATATATAAAGATCAACCAGTACTTTATAGTTGAATATATACATGTGTGTGTGTGAATGTTGCTTACCCTGTGAATAATGCCAGCGGAGTGTAAGTGTTTGATGCCACACAGCATCTGGTACAGCAGGTAAGACATCCTCTCATGGTCCAGCTCCATCTGAATCACCTGGCACAGGTTAGCATCCATCAGCTCCATCACCAAGTATCTACATAAAGAGAGAGAAAGAGAGAGATTATGGTCATGGAGGGATCAATGGAAGGGTTGGTGGAATGGTAGGTGGTTGGTGTGTGTGTGTGAAATGACTGAAATGAATACATTTCTTAGTAATAAATATAAGACTGTTGCACTCCTGGTGGTATTTAAGTGTCTCAGTAGTCTGTAGTGGGTAATGTTTAAGATAAATACATTTGTCATGCTGCTCCTTTAATTATGATGTATTTATGGCATAATTTACACAAGACTTCCTCTGAAACCCAATCATTTCCACACAAATGATTAACTCTCGGCTAGGCACAGCTGTTAACTGAAAGTCATTCCATGTGACTCTACCTCAGGAATCTGACTGAGAAAATGCCAAATATGCAAAGCTTTCATCTAAGAACCAAAAATATTAAACATTTTAGTTAGTTCAACACTTAAAATAAAATAATGTTTACTAAATAACTCAATTTGCTTTCCTATTAGTTTAAATGACAGTATTAATCTACACTGCAAAACATTTTAAATTGTTTTTTAATTTAATTAAGGTGTGTCCATGTTTTTACTGATACAGTAGATGGTAAGATGCACTGCAGATGTGATGTTAGATGGGTGGGTAATTGAGTGAATGAATGAATGGCTGAATAGATGGAAAATGGATGGATAATTGAGTGGACAGGTGGATGGGTGGGTGGTAAAATGCATAGATAATTGTCAGTGGCTGGGTTTTGGATCGATGGATCGATGGATGGATGCATGGATGGATGGAAAGATGTTGGATAAAGGAATAGACAGATTGGTAGGTGGATGGGTGGATTAACACATGAATTCTGATTGGTTCCCAGATGGTACTACAAGCTTGTTGAGCCATGTTGGAAAAGCATGCCAAGTGTTCTCTTCATGAACCTACACACAGAAGAGTGCATTGAACACTGCATTGTTGTTTAATTGACATTTCTGTCACTGCATAATTCCATATGTGTAGTTTTATAGTTTTAAAGCTGTATGATCAGACCCTACTGGTATTCCCTCTTTCTGTTCTCCTGCTTTGGCTCCCTTCTCTCTATTGAGTGACACAACTTGATTCCAGTCTTTATCTCACAAACACACAGTGTGGATCGATAAGGATCTTTACCTCCTCTTATGCTGAGAATGGAGCCACTGATTAATGATGAGCCGGTCAGCAATAATACTGAAACACAGCACCTCACACACTGCCCCCACTGTACCGCTGCTCTACTTTAGCTACATTTATCTACCTTATACACTGCATTAATCAGTGGAGGACACACAGGGTCTTTTAGGCATAATGATTCAAATCTAAACTGAGAAATAAAAACTAAATCTCTGAACTTCTGTGAGTAGTTTCTTAATGGTTAAATTTTACCTTTATAACAAAACCTTTTAATAAGGGGCTTGATTCTTAAAAAAAAAAAAAAAAAACGAATCAGAATCTTTGTTCTGTGGTATCTATGCAGATACAGCCAAGCAAGCTTCATATGAAGTGATTACATACCAGATTAATCATCAACATACACCATTCAGCCATAACATTACCATGGCCTTACCGTGAACACACTGGCCAGTGTTAAGCCTCACTCACAAGATAACTGTCACACCTTTAGCCTTTTGTGTCTTGTATTTCTCAGTTTCTGTCCTGCTTCTCTGTTTGTTGCTGTTTTTGCAAGCACATGGTCCTGTCTCCGCCCTAGCCCCGCCCTAGCCATTAGTGTTGTCACCTTGTGTCTTGTTTGTAACCCCGCCTCCTCGTTACCAGTCCTCACCCTCCTTGTGTTTATATAGCCATTGTATGAGTGTTTTGCATCCTTGTGTTCTGTATATGCGTGTATTGATTTTGTAGTTTGTGGTCCTTGAATCTGTTTCTTTAATCCATGGTCTGTTGTTTTGTTAAGTAAGTGTGCCAATTTTTGCATTCTAGTGTTATTCTAGTTTTTTAGTTTCTTGTTTGATTAGTTAAGTTAAGTTTTTTTTCCTGTCTTTGTTTATTCATCATCCAAGTGTTGTTTTCTTAGTTTTTGCGTTACCCGTGTTTCTTTTCTGTTTTGTTTTAATGTATCTTAATTTATCCACATACGCTTCGACATGTGTTAGCATGCACTCCTCACTCAGTGTTGATCAGTATTGATCTTAAAAACACTTCAAATCAACTATTGCTCAGATCTAGTCTTCAGCATCTACATTCGTCTCTGTTTCCTGAGCTAATCTGGAGAAATGCCCACCGCCAGCAGACTTATTCTGTATGCAGTGAGCGTCGCTGGACTGCCTAAAGTAATTTGGAGCTCTTGTCCTTCATGTTATAAAGAATGAATTGAGGGCTGAACTGTTGTTAAGGTGATCAATATAGCACAAAGAGACATGATAAGAAAACAAAGTGATTTGTTACTAAACAAATACACTATGTGGATAAAAGTATTGGCACACCTGCTTATTCTTGAAAATAAGGGTAATAAAAAGAGTTTGTCCTGCTTGTGTTGGATCAGCTGTTGCTACTGTACAGAAAAAAAATGACTTTATACTAGATTTTGGAGCATTGCTGTGATGGATCTGTTGGGGACATGATTTATGTTGGATAATCACCACCAGCATAACCTGGGCTTGTGAGGTTACTAACTGAAGCCAGGAGGTATCAATTGTTTTGGGCAGATTGTAGGGTTAATAATGTGTGGCAAAGAGCCCATAAAGCCCAGTGTCTGGTTGCATAAATGAATTGTTCTCCGTAAGGTTGCCCTTAAAAACAGTAAAAGTCAGTGCATTGCAGAAAAAATGCCTTGGGGGATATCTAAGTGGGTTTCTTAGGCGAAATTGTCAGAAACCCTGAAATATCCAAATTTCCCTTAAGTAATTCATCAAGTGCTGACAAAAGTCTCTTTAACAATCTATTCCCAGGTGTCTGCCTGTAGGTGACCGTTTGCAGCCATTAATGGACCACATGTAAACCCATGATGATGGGATATTTCAGCAGAATATTGCAACATGCGATCAACCCCAGTTGTTCAGAGATGGTTTGAGTAGCATTCTGGAGAGTTCTAAAAAAGAATGTGCCACCTAAACACATCTATGGGCTGTGGTGAAGAGGTCAGTTTGCGCGTGAGATCCTGCACCTACCAATACCACAGAGTGGTGTTTGTGGCTGGATGTCCAGAAGGTATAGCTCAACATGGCTCACATCCCCCAGAAATCTTCTGTCCACTTGTGCAGTCAATGCCACGTCGAGTTGCTGCACTTTACTAGGCATGAGGCATGGACTCATAACGCCGTGTTCAAACATGGAAACAGTAGTCCAGGCTGTAGGCGCACATGTGCGTGTGTGTGCGTGTGTGTCACAGTGCGGGTAACTGGCAAACTAATTTATTCCTCACAGACTTAATCAAGAGTGGGATCGATTGGCGCTGGTAGTGAAACACTGCCTCACACAGAGGACACAGAGTGACAACGAGCTTTACTCCACTCAGCTCAACACAATCAGTCTCTATTGACTGCAGCTCACCAAACGCACTGATATAAATATGAATATAGGCATGGGACAGCAGGAAACTGATCTTGAAGTGGTAAGTGTGGAATGGCATAAGAAAGGCCACATCTTTCCACATTATACAATATAATATAGTACAGTTCATGTCCCATAATTTTTGGCATTTCATTTTCATTCTGAATCCTACAGAAGCTGAGATCTCTCATTTGAAGGTCTGTCTGTCTGTCTGTCTGTCTGTCTGTGCTTATGGTGACAGGTGGATGAAGGTTAAAGGTTGGTGGGAGGGGCTAAATGAAAGTTGGTGGGAGGAGCTAAAGATCTTTACTTACACATCTTGAAACTCCTCTAAAGATTTCTGTGGTGTGAAGACGTTTAATAAGCTGATGATCTGAAAAGAAAAACAGAAAGAAAACTGGTTAAATATGAGCTAGAACAAAGCCAAAAGCACAGACTACATTACCCAGAATCCCCCACTGTTTTATGTTGTATAATCCCCCTCTTTATCATTCCTCTGCTTAGAGAGAGAGAGCGAGAGAGAGATAGAGAATAGAGCATAGTGACACTTATCAAGGACACTGCTGATTCATGATGCAGAGAGAGACAGGGGGGTGTAACAGGAGAGAGAGAGAGAGAAAGAGAGAGAGAGAAAGAGAGAATGGAAAAATGAGAGCAATAAAAAAGGAAGAGAGAAAGAAAAAGGGAAATGATGAAAATAAAGAAAGAAAAAAAGGATTCAGAAGAAGAGAGATACAGAGAGAGAAAACGCAAGTGAGAAAAAATGGAAATAAAAGAGATTAATATAAATAAAATATATATAAAAGAGCAGAAGCGATAAAGCAATAAAGAAGCAAAAGACAGGCAGAACTATTCAGAACTATTGAGAAAATGCAAGAAAAGAAGGAGAGAGATGAAAGAGAAAAAATAATAGAAAAAGAGAAGGAGGATGAGGTGTTAAAAACAAAGAGAGTGTGAAAAATAGAAAGAAACAGAAAGAGAAAGTGCATAGAGAGGTAAGGGGAAAAAGAAAAGATAGAAAATACAGTGGGGAAGAGAAAGAGAAAAGAAAGCAATAGAAAGAGAGACGGTGAAACAAAAGGACATTTATACAAAGAAGATCAAGAAGAGAGAAAGATAAATTGAAAGAGAAAAAGAATGTTAAGAAAAGAAAAATAAACAAAAAGATAAAAATAAAGGATAAATGGAGTGCAATAAAAAGAAAAAGATAGATGATGACAGAAGATGGAAAGGGAAAAATATGAAGATTAAAAAAGAGAAAACAAAGGGTAGAAATAAAGAAAAAATTAGGATAGTACTAGAAAAAGAGAGAGTGAAATAAAAGGAAAGAAAATAGCGAGAAAGAGAAAGAAAAGAACAAGGTAAAGAGAACTTGGTAGAGTAGGGGAGAAATAGACACAGAAAGAATCAGAAAGGTAAAAATATGGATTGGAAGATACAAAGTTAAAAAGGTGAAAAACAAAGTAAAAGGGAGAGTGGGTAATAGAGAGAGAGGGTAAAATGAAAGTGAAAGTGAAAAATAAAATATAAAGAAAGAATGAGGTGCAGAGGGAGAGTGAGAGAGAGTAAGGGAGGGAACAGAGATGCTCTGGAAGAGAAAATTTGAAGAAGTGGTTAAAAGAAAGATGTAGAAAAATAAGGGGAGAGCAATAATAAGAGCCAAAACGAGAAACAAAAAGCAATGTGTTTTAGAGTGAGAAAGAAATGGATTAGAGATGAGAAAAATAGAGAGAGAAGGGAAGTAGAAAGGAAGAGAGTGTGAAAAGAGGAAGATGGAGATGGAGAAAAAAAGTTAGAACAAGACAGAAAGCAAGATGTAACAGAGGGATTAGGAAGAGAAATAAAGGAATGAAGCTGAGAGAATGATAGACATCACATGGAGCCAGATTCTGCTTCCAGGCGTGTTTTAAATGATTCGATTGAGCATCTAGCTGATGTGTGATCTAGCTGATGTGTGGCGCCCTAAGCATGCTACTGCTAGGCAGTACACATGGTCACACACACGTGATGGTTTTATTTCTGTAGCTAGATTAGACAGATTGTATTGTTTTAATCATCATTTACAGACGTTAATCTTGTGTTATTAGTCCTGTGGGTTTTACTGACCATTGTATGATGACAGGGGGTGTTTTTATTAACTCTGTGATGTCCAGAGGTGCTTACTGGCATTTTAATAATTCTCTTACTGATGACTGTAATTTTAAGGTCTGTTTTAATTTTTTGGGACACTTGGAGGCTGAATAAAAGTACTTTTGAATCACTGCAGCAATGGAAAAGATCCATATCCAGCAGTTGTGTAAGCAGTACACTCTGGGTGTCACAAAAAGCATAGTTAATTCTCTCACTGAACTTCAAAATGATGTAATGTTTTTTTTCAAAGCTTGGTTGATTCAGAGGGGGACCAGTGTCATGTCCAGATCCTTCAAGATAAAAAAAAGCATTATCATATCTGCTGGGTGTACAAGCACAGGGGGTATTGATCAGATCTCGTTTCCATCTCAGAGATGGATGCTCCATCAAAATTTTTCTTCAGTTTGGAGAAAAATAATGGACAGAGCAGGTTCATTCTCTCCCTCCGCTCGGCCGATGGCCTTGAGCTTGTTAACCCTGTGGAGGTTAGAAGGCGGGCCATGGGTTTCTTTTCGGAGCTTTACACCAGTGAGTATAGAGAGGACCAGTCAGTGTCACAGCAGTTCTATAAGGGACTGTCACAGGTATCACCTGAGCAGAACGAGGAGATGAAGCGGGTGATTACCATGCAGGAGCTGCAGGTGGCATTGCAGGGTATGGCCACAGGGAAAAGCCCCTGGCATTGACGGCCTGTCCATTGAGTTCTACAAGTTCTACTGGGATGTGATTGGGGAGGACCTGCTCGCAGTTCTTAATGACAGTCTGGTCAGAGGACGGCTGCCTTTGAGCTGCAGGAGAGCGGTTATCACCCTGCTTCCTAAGAAAGGTGACCTCAGTGAGGTGAAGAACTGGAGACCCATGAGTCTGCTGTGCGCTGACTATAAGGTTCTCTCCAAGGTGTTGGCCAACCACTTGAGGGAGGTGATGGGGCAGGTCACACATGCGGATCAGGCCTACTGCGTTCCTGGCAGATCTATTTTTGATAACATCTGTTTAATTAGAGATATCTTGGAGGTGTCTGGATTTGAACACCCTTTTGGGCTCCTCTCAATTGACCAGGAAAAAGCCTTTGATAGGGTCGAACATCAGTATTTGTGGAACACTTTTGAGGCGTTTGGGTTTTCATCTGCTTTTATTGCAAGAGGGGAATTAGGTAGGGCTGTTCGCTGTCAGGGATCCTGTACAGCTTGGCCATCGAACCTCTGCTCCACCGTCTCAGGAGGAGTCTCAGTGGAGTCTGCATTGCTGAGGGAATCCCACGTTTTTTTCTCAGCGCTTATGCAGATGATGCTGTGGTAATTTCAGATGTAAGGGATGTGAATGTTTTATCAATTATTTTACAGGACTTTGCTTTTATTTCATCTGCAAGAGTGAATTGGGGAAAGAGTATGGCATTGATGGTGGGAGATTGGAAGGGAGGACAGCCAACCTTACCAGGGAGACTGGAGTGGTCAAAAGGGGGTTTTAAATATCTCTGGGTGTTTTTAGGTGATCAAAATGTGGTGAAGAAGAACTTTGAGGGTGTTTTACAGCTTGTGAAAAACAGACTGGACAGTGGCTTTTACCAAGTATGTCTTTTAGGGGGAGAACGTTAATTGTTAATAATTTGTCTCTCTGGCATCGCCTAGCTGTCCTTGAACCTCCACAGGACTTTTTAATGGGCAATCGGGGTCTTATTGTTGATTTTATTTGTGATAAACTTCACTGGGTTAAACAAAGTGTTTTATATGTTTCTAGAGATGAGGGGGGGGCAGGGTGTTATACACCTTGACAGCAGAAAAGCCACTTTTAGACTCCAGTTTTTACAGAAGCTTTTATATGGTCCTGCAGATGTTCTGTGGAGACAGATGGCGCTGTTTCTTTTACGTAGAGCTGGGGGCCTGGGATTGGAAGAGAGTGTGTTTTATTAAAGACTGATAAACTGTCGTTTTATGGACCCTCTTTTTATATATACCCTCTTTTTATCTCAGCGTTTTTAAAGCATGGAGACTGTACAGGGTGGAGCAGCAGGAAATTTTCTGGCTTCTGCAGAAGCATGGGGCTAGACTGGTACATGGGGCTAGACTGGTACATGGGGCTAGACTGGCACTCACGTACGTAGGGACCCGAAGCATGTCTCAGAGGATTAGGAGGACCGGCCTGGTCACACTCCAGCATCTGCTGGAGACTGTAGGAGCGGAGCTGAATAATGCCGGGGCGATGGCTCAGAGACTTGGTATGAGGTCCTGTCAGGTGGTTATGCAGATGCTCCATAGGGTTCAGCAGGATCTGACTGAGGGGGACCGGAGTCTGCTCAGAGAATGGACACATGGTCAGACTGGACTGGAGAGTAAGGGTCCCTTTCGGTGTTTGTGGGTCAGGCCCATGCTGACTGTTTCTGACTCAGTGAGCCCGTTGCTGGATACAGATGGACTCTGTGACCTGAGTTTTGACAGTGCGAATGCCAAGCTCCTATACCGGCACCAGAAAGAACTGACAGGACAGTTGGACACCCCTTGGCGTGCACATTTTGGTATCCCTAATGGTGTGAAGCCTGCCTGGAGGGCGGTTTATAAACCACCGTTGCCCAAAGCTGCTGGGGATATACAGGTCTTGCATGGTATTATCGCTGTTAACGCGTTTGTTTCTATTTTAAACCCTGCAGTGTCCTCTGAGTGTCCTTTTTGTTCTTTTAGGGAGACAGTTTTTCATTTTTTTACCCAGTGTTTTAGGTTAATGGTTTGTTTAAAGTTTTAACTTCACTGTTTTTTGCTTTTAGTGAAAGTTTTAACCTTCATGTATTTATTTTTGGTTTTCCGTACAGCCAGAAACAGAGAAAAAAGTGCCAGCTGATAAATTTTATTTTGGGTCAAGCTAAGCAAGCCATTTATTTTAGTAGGAAGCAAAAAACTGGTTTGTGATGTCTGTCAGGTTTTTAAAGGTTTAGTGCAATAAAGACTCAGAGTTGATTTCATGTTTTTAAGAACATGCAAACCTTTGATGGTTTTGATGAAGTGTGGGATTATGAAGGTGCTCTCTGTGTGGGGGAAGATGGCATTTTACACTTCTCTGATGATTTACAATAATTTTTATACTTGATTGCTAATGTTCTTATTTGCCTGATGTATTAATAAAGTGTGGTTAAAATTCAAATTCTCTCTCTCTCTCCCTCTTTTTCTCTCTCTCATTCTCTCTCTCTCCTGTTCTCTCTCTTTCTCTCTCTGTCCTTCTCTCTTTCTCTCTCACCTGCTCTCTCTCTTCCTCTTTTTCTCTCTCTCTCATTTTCCCTCTCTCTCTCTCTCCTGCTCACTCTCTCTCTCTTTCTCTCTCTCTCATTCTCTCTCTCTCCTGCTCTCTCTCTCTTTCTCTCTCTCTTTCTCTCTCTCTCATTCTCTCTCTCTCCTGCTCTCTCTCTTTCTCTCTCTCTTTCTCTCTATCTCTCTCTCCTGCTTGCTCGCTCCTGAAAATAGGAGGAAACGTCTGCTAAGATACCAATTAATACACCAATCCAGATCTGACGACACACTGCACATGCCCCGCCCCATTACAGCCACATGAATCAGGCATCAGTGGAAACCGGGTTGAGATAGAAATCAGAACTGTAGCATTTATATAGCAGCTAATTCAATGTATACCATCCAGAGATCAGATCACACCAGAGTTATTATACTAGCACGCAGAACAGTGCATATGGTGATGATGGAGAAAAATAGTGTTTATTGGAGAACAATGGTGTTGATTATGGTTAATTGACAATACAGTGGTTTTATTGAAGAATTATGGTGTTTGGTAGAGAATGATGGTGTTTGAAAATTGTTGTAGTGGATATGATATTATCATATTGAAAACAATGGTGTTCAGTGGATAATCAAGGTGTTTGATGATGATAGCAAAGAGAATTGGAAACAAGTGTGGTGGAACAGGGGATAAGCACTATTATGCCATCTACTCACGTTTTTGTGATTGACACACTTCATTAGCACCAGCTCTCTGTAAGCTCGCTTGGCGTGGGTCTGGTTCTGGAAGGGTCTGCTGAGCTTCTTGATCGCCACATTTCTGTCCAGGACGGCATCATATCCCGCACTGCAGAGAGAAACACACAAACACACACACATTAATAAAAAATGTCAATAAAATTACAACTCACTGATTAATCCAAGCGGGATCGTTAGAGAATGATGGTGTTTATTAGAGAATTATGTTTGTTTAGAGAATGATGGTGTTTATTAGAGAATTATGTTTTTTTAGAGAATGATGGTGTTTATTAGGGAATGATGGTGTTTATTAGAGAATTATGTTTGTTTAGAGAATGATGGTGTTTATTAGAGAATTATGTTTTTTTAGAGAATGATGGTGTTTATTAGGAAATGATGGTGTTTATTAGAGAATTATGTTTTTTTAGAGAATGATGATGTTTATTAGGGAATGATGGTGTTTATTAGAGAATGATGGTGTTTATTAGAGAATGATGTTGATTAGAGAATTATGTTTTTTTATTAGAGAATGAGGGTGTTTATTAGAGAATTATGGTGTTTATTAGGAAATGATGGTGTTTATTAGAGAATTATGTTTTTTTAGAGAATGATGGTGTTTATTAGGGAATGATGGTGTTTATTAGAGAATGATGGTGTTTATTAGAGAATTATGTTTTTTTACAGAATGATGGTGTTTATTAGAGAATTATGTTTTTTTAGAGAATGATGGTGTTTATTAGGGAATGATGGTGTTTATTAGAGAATTATGTTTTTTAGAGAATGATGGTGTTTATTAGAGAATTCAGTTTTTTTAGAGAATGATGGTGTTTATTAGAGAATGATGTTTTTAGAGAATGATGGTGTTTATTAGAGAATGATGTGTTTATAAGAGAATGATGTTGATTAGAGAATAATTATGTTTTTTAGAGAATGATGGTGTTTATTAGAGAATGATGTTGATTAGAGAATGATGGTGTTTATTAGAGAATGATGTGTTTATAAGAGAATGATGTTGATTAGAGAATAATTATGTTTTTTAGAGAATGATGGTGTTTATTAGAGAATGATGTTGATTAGAGAATGATGGTGTTTATTAGAGAATTATGTTTTTTTAGAGAATGATGGTGTTTATTAGAGAATGATGGTGTTTATTAGAGAATTATGTTTTTTAGAGAATGATGGTGTTTATTAGAGAATGATGTTGATTAGAGAATGATGGTGTTTATTAGAGAATGATGGTGTTTATTAGAGAATGATATTGATTAGAGAATAATTATGTTTTTTGGAGAATGATGGTGTTTATTAGAGAATGATGTTGATTAGAGAACGATGGTGTTTATTAGGGAATGATGGTGTTTATGAGAGAATTATGTTTTTTTAGAGAATTATGGTGTTTATTAGAGAATGATGGTGTTGATTAAGGAATGATGGTGATGATTAAGCAATGATGGTGTTTATTAGAGAATTATGTTTTTATTAGAGAATGATGGTGTTTATTAGAGAATTATGTTTTTTTAGAGAATGATGGTGTTTATTAGAGAATTATGTTTTTTTAGAGAATGATGGTGTTTATTAGGGAATGATGGTGTTTATTAGGAAATGATGGTGTTTATTAGAGAATTATGTTTTTTAGAGAATGATGGTGTTTACTAGGGAATGATGGTGTTTATTAGAGAATTATGGTGTTTATTAGAGAATTATGTTTTTTTAGAGAATGATGGTGTTTATTAGGAAATGATGGTGTTTATTAGAGAATTATGTTTTTTTAGAGAATGATGGTGTTTACTAGGGAATGATGGTGTTTATTAGAGAATTATGGTGTTTATTAGAGAATTATTTTTTTTACAGAATGATGGTGTTTATTAGGGAATGATGGTGTTTATTAGAGAATGATGTTGATTAGAGAATAATGATGTTTTTAGAGAAAGATGGTGTTTATTAGAGAATTATGTTTTTTTAGAGAAAGATGGTGTTTATTAGAGAATTATGTTTTTTTAGAGAATGATGGTGTTTATTAGAGAATGATGGTGTTTATTAGAGAATTATTTTTTTAGAGAATGATGGTGTTTATTAGAGAATGATGGTGTTTATTAGAGAATTATGTTTTTTTTAGAGAATGATGGTGTTTATTAGAGAATGATGGTGTTTATTAGAGAATTCTGTTTTTTTAGAGAATGATGGTGTTTATTAGAGAATGATGTTTTTTTAGAGAATGATGGTGTTTATTAGAGAATGATGGTGTTTATAAGAGAATGATGTTGATTAGAGAATAATTATGTTTTTTAGAGAATGATGGTGTTTATTAGAGAATGACGTTGATTAGAGAACGATGGTGTTTATTAGAGAATTATGTTTTTTTTTAGAGAATGATGGTGTTTATTAGAGAATGATGGTGTTTATTAGAGAATTCTGTTTTTTTAGAGAATGATGGTGTTTATTAGAGAATGATGTTGATTAGAGAATGATGGTGTTTTTTAGAGAATGATGGTGTTTATTAGAGAACGATATTGATTAGAGAATAATTATGTTTTCTGGAGAATGATGGTGTTTATTAGAGAATGATGTTGATTAGAGAATGATGGTGTTTATTAGAGAATTATGTTTTTTTTAGAGAATGATGGTGTTTATTAGAGAATGATGGTGTTTATTAGAGAATTATGTTTTTTAGAGAATGATGGTGTTTATTAGAGAATGATGTTGATTAGAGAATGATGGTGTTTATTAGAGAATGATGGTGTTTATTAGAGAATGATATTGATTAGAGAATAATTATGTTTTTTGGAGAATGATGGTGTTTATTAGAGAATGATGTTGATTAGAGAGCGATGGTGTTTATTAGGGAATGATGGTGTTTATGAGAGAATTATGTTTTTTTAGAGAATTATGGTGTTTATTAGAGAATGATGGTGTTGATTAAGGAATGATGGTGATGATTAAGGAATGGTGGTGTTTATTAGAGAATTATGTTTTTTAGAGAATGATGGTGTTTATTAGAGAATTATGTTTTTTTAGAGAATGACGGTGTTTATTAGGGAATGATGGTGTTTATTAGAGAATTATGTTTTTTAGAGAATGATGGTGTTTACTAGGGAATGATGGTGTTTATTAGAGAATGATGGTGTTTATTAGGGAATGATGGTGTTTATTAGAGAATTATGGTGTTTATTAGAGAATTATGTTTTTTTAGAGAATGATGGTGTTTATTAGGGAATGATGGTGTTTATTAGAGAATTATGTTTTTTTACAGAATGATGGTGTTTATTAGGGAATGATGGTGTTTATTAGAGAATGATGTTGATTAGAGAATAATGATGTTTTTAGAGAATGATGGTGTTTATTAGAGAATTATGTTTTTTTAGAGAAAGATGGTGTTTATTAGAGAATTATGTTTTTTTAGAGAATGATGGTGTTTATTAGAGAATGATGGTGTTTATTAGAGGATTTTTTTTAGAGAATGATGGTGTTTATTAGAGAATGATGGTGTTTATTAGGGAATGATGGTGTTTATTAGAGAATGATGTTGATTAGAGAATTATGTTTTTTTAGAGAATGATGGTGTTTATTAGAGAATGATGGTGTTTATTAGAGAATTATGTTTTTATTAGAGAATGATGGTGTTTATTAGAGAATTATGTTTTTTTAGAGAATGATGGTGTTTATTAGAGAATGATGATGTTTATTAAAGAATGATGGTGTTTATTAGGGAATGATGGTGTTTATTATAGAATTATGTTTTTTTAGAGAATGATGGTGTTTGTTAGGGAATGATGGTGTTTATTAGAGAATGATGGTGTTTATTAGGGAATGATGGTGTTTATTAGAGAATTATGTTTTTTTAGAGAATGATGGTGTTTATTAGAGAACTATGTTTTTTAGAGAATGATGGTGTTTATTAGGGAATGATGGTGTTTATTAGAGAATGATGGTGTTTATTAGGGAATGATGGTGTTTATTAGAGAATGATGGTGTTTATTAGAGAATTATGTTGTTTATTAGAGAATGATGGTGTTTATTGGAGAATTATGTTGATTAGAGAACGATGGTGTTTATTAGAGAATTATGTTGATTAGAGAATGATGTTGATTAGAGAATTATGGTTTTTATTAGAGAATGATGGTGTTTATTAGAGAATGATGTTGATTAGAGAATGATGGTGTTTATTAGAGAATAATGATGTTTTTTAAAGAAAGATGGTGTTTATTAGAGAATGATGTTGATTAGAGAATAATGATGTTTTTTAGAGAAAGATGGTGTTCATTTGAGAATGATGTTGATTAGAGAACGATGGTGTTTATTAGAGCATGATGGTGTTTATTAGAGAATTATGTTTTTTAGAGAATGATGGTGTTTATTAGAGAATCATGTTTTTTTAGAGAATGATGGTGTTTATTAGGGAATGATGGTGTTTATTAGAGAATGATGTTGATTAGAGAATTATGGTTTTTATTAGAGAATGATGGTGTTTATTAGAGAATGATGGTGTTTATTAGAGAATGATGGTGTTTATTAGAGAATTATGGTTTTTATTAGAGAATGATGGTGTTTATTAGAGAATTATGTTTTGTTAGAGAATGATGGTGTTTATTAGGGAACGATGGTGTTTATTAGAGAATGATGGTGTTCATTAGAGAATGATGGTGTTTATTAGAGAATGATGGTGTTCATTAGAGAATGATGGTGTTTATTAGGGAATGATGGTGTTTATTAGAGAATTATGGTGTTTATTAGAGAATTATGTTTTTTTAGAGAATGATGGTGTTTATTAGGGAATGATGGTGTTTATTAGAGAATTATGTTTTTTTAGAGAATGATGGTGTTTATTAGAGAATAATGATGTTTTTTAGAGAAAGATGGTGTTTATTGGAGAATTATGTTGATTAGAGAATGATGGTGTTTATTAGAGAATGATGGTGTTTATTAGAGAATGATGGTGTTTATTAGAGAAAGATGGTGTTTATTAGAGAATGATGTTGATTAGAGAATTATGTTTTTTATTAGAGAATGATGGTGTTTATTAGGGAATGATGGTGTTTATTAGAGAATTATGTTTTTTACAGAATGATGGTGTTTATTAGGGAATGATGGTGTTTATTAGAGAATGATGTTGATTAGAGAATAATGATGTTTTTAGAGAATGATGGTGTTTATTAGAGAATTATGTTTTTTTAGAGAAAGATGGTGTTTATTAGAGAATTATGTTTTTTTAGAGAATGATGGTGTTTATTAGAGAATGATGGTGTTTATTAGAGGATTTTTTTTAGAGAATGATGGTGTTTATTAGAGAATGATGGTGTTTATTAGAGAATTCTGTTTTTTTTAGAGAATGATGGTTATTATTAGAGAATGATGGTGTTTATTAGAGAATTCTGTTTTTTTAGAGAATGATGGTGTTTATTAGAGAATGATGTTTTTTTAGAGAATGATGGTGTTTATTAGAGAATGATGGTGTTTATAAGAGAATGATGTTGATTAGAGAATAATTATGTTTTTTAGAGAATGATGGTGTTTATTAGAGAATGATGTTGATTAGAGAACGATGGTGTTTATTAGAGAATTATGTTTTTTAGAGAATGATGGTGTTTATTAGAGAATGATGGTGTTTATTAGAGAATTCTGTTTTTTTAGAGAATGATGGTGTTTATTAGAGAATGATGTTGATTAGAGAATGATGGTGTTTTTTAGAGAATGTTGGTGTTTATTAGAGAACGATATTGATTAGAGAATAATTATGTTTTTTGGAGAATGATGGTGTTTATTAGAGAATGATGTTGATTAGAGAATGATGGTGTTTATTAGAGAATTATGTTTTTTTTTAGAGAATGATGGTGTTTATTAGAGAATGATGGTGTTTATTAGAGAATGTTGTTTTTTAGAGAATGATGGTGTTTATTAGAGAATGATGTTGATTAGAGAATGATGGTGTTTATTAGAGAATGATGGTGTTTATTAGAGAATGATATTGATTAGAGAATAATTATGTTTTTTGGAGAATGATGGTGTTTATTAGAGAATGATGTTGATTAGAGAACGATGGTGTTTATTAGGGAATGATGGTGTTTATGAGAGAATTATGTTTTTTTAGAGAATTATGGTGTTTATTAGAGAATGATGGTGTTGATTAAGGAATGATGGTGATGATTAAGGAATGATGGTGTTTATTAGAGAATTATGTTTTTTAGAGAATGATGGTGTTTATTAGAGAATTATGTTTTTTTAGAGAATGATGGTGTTTATTAGGGAATGATGGTGTTTATTAGAGAATTATGTTTTTTAGAGAATGATGGTGTTTACTAGGGAATGATGGTGTTTATTAGAGAATGATGGTGTTTATTAGGGAATGATGGTGTTTATTAGAGAATTATGGTGTTTATTAGAGAATTATGTTTTTTAAGAGAATGATGGTGTTTATTAGGGAATGGTGGTGTTTATTAGAGAATTGTTTTTTTACAGAATGATGGTGTTTATTAGGGAATGATGGTGTTTATTAGAGAATGATGTTGATTAGAGAATAATGATGTTTTTAGAGAATGATGGTGTTTATTAGAGAATTATGTTTTTTTAGAGAAAGATGGTGTTTATTAGAGAATTATGTTTTTTTAGAGAATGATGGTGTTTATTAGAGAATGATGGTGTTTATTAGAGAATTCTGTTTTTTAGAGAATGATGGTGTTTATTAGAGAATGATGGTGTTTATTAGAGAATTTTTTTAGAGAATGATGGTGTTTATTAGAGAATGATGGTGTTTATTAGAGAATTCTGTTTTTTTAGAGAATGATGGTGTTTATTAGAGAATGATGGTGTTTATTAGAGAATTCTGTTTTTTTAGAGAATGATGGTGTTTATTAGAGAATGATGTTTTTTTAGAGAATGATGGTGTTTATTAGAGAATGATGGTGTTTATAAGAGAATGATGTTGATTAGAGAATAATTATGTTTTTTAGAGAATGATGGTGTTTATTAGAGAATGATGTTGATTAGAGAACGATGGTGTTTATTAGAGAATTATGTTTTTTTTAGAGAATGATGGTGTTTATTAGAGAATGATGTTGATTAGAGAATGATGGTGTTTTTTAGAGAATGTTGGTGTTTATTAGAGAACGATATTGATTAGAGAATAATTATGTTTTTTGGAGAATGATGGTGTTTATTAGAGAATGATGTTGATTAGAGAACGATGGTGTTTATTAGAGAATGATGGTGTTTATTAGAGAATGATGTTGATTAGAGAATTATGGTTTTTATTAGAGAATGATGGTGTTTATTAGAGAATGATGTTGATTAGAGAATGATGGTGTTTATTAGAGAATAATGATGTTTTTTAAAGAAAGATGGTGTTTATTAGAGAATGATGTTGATTAGAGAATAATGAGGTGATTAAACAGGCCCAGACGCTGTCCGAGGAGGTAATCTGCTCTGGCCCCATCCCAATGAGGCGTGGTGATGAAGCTTACAGCAGGCTTTCTTCGCTGAACCGCTGGATGTCCAAGTGGTGTGCAGAAAATCATGTGGGCTTTATAGATAACTGGCTACACTTTGAGGGCAAGCCTGGTCTTTTAGGTAGGGATGGTGTCCACCCCACGCGGGAGGGTGCTGCCTTACTTTCATGCAGCATAGCTCATAGTCTTTTAGTTAGTCGGCAGAGTAGTATTAGAAGCTGCTGACAATCCAGAGCCGGGACCAGGCCGCAGACAGAGAGGCTTAACCGACCGTCTGCGAGCTGCAAAGAGACGTTACCTAGATACCAATGTATTCAGACTGTGTCTGTCCCCCGAGTCAAACAAAAACATCAAAAAACTAAAACAGTCAATCTAAATAACTTAACTTATATTAAACAATCATATCCAGACTGTAGTACTAACACTTCAAACCTAATGATTGGTTTACTTAATATTAGATCTCTAAATTCAAAAGCAGTTCTGGTGAATGAAATGATAACTGATCAGAAATTCGATGTTCTGTGTCTGACAGAAACCTGGATTAGGCCAAATGAATATGTAGCATTAAATGAAGCCACCCCTGCAGGCTATAATTATATACACAATCCGAGATTGTCCGGTAGAGGAGGTGGGGTCTGCATACTTTTCCAAAGTACCTTAGTTAGCAATCAGAAACACTATGAAAATTTTACTTCTTTTGAGCTTCTTTACACCAGTATAATTAATCCAGTTACAAAAAAGAATGCATTTTCATACCGTGGTACAATGATCAAACTCGTACCTTAAAGCAGTTAGTACGAAATTTAGAGCGTAAATATCGATCAACTAAACTGGAAGTGTTTCACTCTGCGTGGAAAGACAGTCTTGTTAAATATAGAAAAGAACTTAATAAAGCCCGCTCAGCATATCTGGCCTCACAGATCGAGATAAATAAAAATAATCCTAGAGTTCTCTTTAGTGTTATTTCCAAATTAACTAAAAACCAGGCAGGTACTGAACCTCAGATTCCAGCCATTTACACCAGCAACGATTTTATGGACTTCTTCAATAGTAAAATTGAAAACATTCGGGATAAAATTAAACAGATAAATATTACATCCTCTCTGTCATCTGGTCTGGCTGATCTAGAACAAAACTCTGTTACTGAAGTTAGGTTGGAAGTCTTTAACCCACTTCCACAGCTAGAACTAGAGAAAATTATCTCCTCTTCAAACAGCACAACCTGCACACTTGATGCTGTTCCCACAAAATTATTAAAACAGGTACTGCCAGATATAATTAAACCTCTGTTAATGATAGTAAACTCATCGCTCGCCCTGGGCCATGTACCCAAAGCCTTTAAAACAGCTGTAATTAAACCTCTGATCAAGAAACCAAATCTTGATCCTAGTGTACTGTCTAACTATAGACCTATTTCAAACTTACCGTTTATTTCTAAGATTTTAGAAAAAGCTGTAGACCAACAACTTTGCTCTTACCTGCAAAGAAACCAGATCTATGAAAAATTTCAATCTGGATTTAGGCCTTATCATAGCACTGAGACAGCTTTAGTTAGAATAACAAACGATCTACTTATAGCCGCCGACCAAGGCTGTGTTTCCTTACTCGTACTTCTCGATCTGAGCGCAGCCTTTGATACAATAGATCATACTATCCTTTTAGAAAGACTAGAGAACATGGTCGGTGTAACCGGAACTGCCTTAGCATGGTTTAAATCGTACTTAACCGATCGCTATCAGTTTGTGAGGATAAATGATATGTCTTCCAGTTATACCAAGGTAAGATATGGAATTCCACAAGGCTCTATATTAGGACCGTTATTATTTACATTATATATGCTCCCACTGGGCAAAGTTATTAGAAAACACAATGTGAATTTTCATTGTTATGCGGATGACACGCAGCTCTTCATATCAGCCAAACCTGATGACAGAGTGAGATTAAAGAAAATCGAGGATTGTGTAGAAGATGTAAAATCATGGATGTCGCACAACTTCCTCCTATTAAATAGTGATAAAACAGAAGTTCTCCTATTAGGCCCCAAAGCTGCTAGAAATAAATTATCAGACTTAATGCTAAATCTGGCTGACTTCTCAGCCACCCCTGGTTCAGCAGCTAAAAACCTTGGAGTTATCATAGATTCAGATCTAGCATTCGATAAACACATATCTAATGTTACTAGAACAGCTTTTCTACACCTACGTAACATCGCCAAGCTAAGAAATGCCCTATCACTGCATGACGCAGAAAAATTAGTACATGCCTTTATTACCTCAAGGCTAGATTATTGTAATGCGCTACTGTCTGGATGTTCCGGCAGTAACTTAAATAAACTTCAGCTAGTTCAAAATGCTGCAGCCAGGGTCCTTACTAAAACTAGAAAATTTGACCATATTAGTCCAGTACTATCAGCACTGCACTGGCTTCCAGTCAAATTCCGCATAGACTATAAAATTCTCCTGTTAACGTATAAAGCCCTACACGGACTCGCTCCTGAGTATTTACAAGACCTCATCTCCTGTTATGAACCACCGCGATTACTCAGATCTCAGGGTGCTGGTTTATTAGTAGTGCCTAAAATTCAGAGGAGCTCTGCAGGAGGAAGAGCTTTCTCTTATAAAGCGCCTCAACTCTGGAATAATCTCCCCGAATATGTTCGGGACTCAGACACAGTCTCAATCTTTAAGTCTAGACTGAAAACTTACTTGTTTAGTTTAGCTTTTGGTAATTAATGTTTTTCCCTTTAGATAAGGCTGCAGATTCAGGGGTTCATGGACAGAGGAAATTGTGGTAAACTGAGATGCTGGTGCTGTTGTTCTCCCACTGCACACGGTCACTCAGGTTTGTGGACGGTGGAGTGGGTGGATGCTGGTGTTTCAGGGTGCCTCCATGTCTATGTTACCTTCTGGCTCTCTGCCTTTAGTTAGGCTGTTTTATTCAGTTCTGCCGGAGTCATTTGCCACACTCTGATAATGTTTTAATATTCTCAGTTTTGCATAAATCCAGTCAGAACTAATTCCATCTCTCTGCCTTCCTCCGAGTTACTGACTGCCCACCCGTCTGACCCGATACCGATGTTGGACCCTCAGGCTCTCGCGTCTCCTGTCCGGCCAGACTGATGGAAGTTTCTGAAGTCAGCTCTTCTCCACCACCACCACAGATCAGCTGCTCATCGACCATCTTACTCTCCACTACAGATTACATCCAAGCCATTAGTGGCGCTATTACACTCCTGAGTACATAAAACCTATATAGATGTATAAAAGACTTTTTAAATTTCTATTTAAAAGCTGTTTGACCAGTGGTAGGATGGTCCCCCCTTTAATGTGAGTCTTGGTCCTCCCAAGGTTTCTTCCTCCTCCTGCAGCTCTGAGGGAGTTTTTCCTTGCCTCCGCGCTCACTGGGGGTTCTGTATTCTGTATATTCTATGTTTAATGTTTTGCCTGATTCTTTGTCCTGTAATCATGTTTCTGTAAAGCTGCTTTGTGCCAACACCTGTTGTAAAAAGCGCTATACAAATAAATTTGATTTGATTTGATTTGATTTGATTAATGATGTTTTTTAGAGAAAGATGGTGTTCATTAGAGAATGATGTTGATTAGAGAACGATGGTGTTTATTAGAGCATGATGGTGTTTATTAGAGAATTATGTTTTTTAGAGAATGATGGTGTTTATTAGAGAATCATGTTTTTTTAGAGAATGATGGTGTTTATTAGGGAATGATGGTGTTTATTAGAGAATGATGTTGATTAGAGAATTATGGTTTTTATTAGAGAATGATGGTGTTTATTAGAGAATGATGGTGTTTATTAGAGAATGATGGTGTTTATTAGAGAATTATGGTTTTTATTAGAGAATGATGGTGTTTATTAGAGAATTATGTTTTGTTAGAGAATGATGGTGTTTATTAGGGAACGATGGTGTTTATTAGAGAATGATGGTGTTCATTAGAGAATGATGGTGTTTATTAGAGAATGATGGTGTTCATTAGAGAATGATGGTGTTTATTAGGGAATGATGGTGTTTATTAGAGAATTATGGTGTTTATTAGAGAATTATGTTTTTTTAGAGAATGATGGTGTTTATTAGGGAATGATGGTGTTTATTAGAGAATTATGTTTTTTTAGAGAATGATGGTGTTTATTAGAGAATGATGGTGTTTATTAGAGAATGATGGTGTTTATTAGGGAATGATGGTGTTTATTAGAGAATGATGTTGATTAGAGAATAATGATGTTTTTTAGAGAAAGATGGTGTTTATTGGAGAATTATGTTGATTAGAGAATGATGGTGTTTATTAGAGAATGATGGTGTTTATTAGAGAATGATGTTGATTAGAGAATTATGGTTTTTATTAGAGAATGATGGTGTTTATTAGAGAATGATGGTGTTTATTAGAGAAAGATGGTGTTTATTAGAGAATGATGTTGATTAGAGAATTATGTTTTTTATTAGAGAATTATGGTGTTTATTAGAAAATGATGGTGTTTATTAGAGAATGATGTTGATTAGAGAACGATGGTGTTTATTAGAGAATGATGTTGATTAGAGAACGATGGTGTTTATTAGAGAATGATGGTGTTTATTACAGAATGATGGTGTTGATTAAGGAATGATGGTGTTTATTAGAGAATGATGGTGTTTGACAATGGTGGTGTTTTTGTAGAACAAGGGTGCTTGATAGACAATGACAATGTTTGGTAAAAATGACCCTGTATTGTGTTTGTTGAAGAATGCACTTTAATGTTGGAAAATGAGGTTGTTTTATGGATATTGTTGATATTTTAATGGTAAATGCAGATGTTTGATGGAGTACAGTGTTTGTAGGTCAGTAATACGTTGATGTAGAAGGATCATATTCAGTAAATGAGAAAAGAAAACAGACAATAGGTGAAACAAATGTAATCCAGTGAACTGCAGGACAGCATTAAGAGCACTTGTGTTCAGTGTGTTATTAGGAACAGGAGAGTTTAGAGATGAGTAAAGTACTGCAGTGTAATTCCTCAAAGGAGGATGTGAGGGACTGTGTGGACACAGTGCTGTATTTCCACAACAAAAAAATACAACACAGCTGCTCTGAGACACTTCCTGTGTCTTTCAGGATTATGGGAAATTAAACGCAGTCGTCTATGGTGAGTGTCTTCTGGGGATAATGTGGTAATGCTGAAAACGCAGAAGCTGTGTGTGCTTGTGTGTGTGCGCCTTATACATTAGGCCATGAAGAAGCTCCTCCAGTCTCTCCTCCCTTAGGGAGCTGTACTGGTCATGTGACTTGATACAACACATCCATATTTCAGTAGTTTCCTTCATCAACATGGCATTCTACATGGGGTCGTGACCTTTACCTCATGGGAAAGACGATATTTGTTGGAATATTATAGTGTTTGGTGTTGGTGAATGATGGAGTTTAATGAAGAATTACAGTATTTTTACCTGGAGAATGGTAATGGTGTGTTAAGTGATGCATGATGGTGTTTGATGAAGAATGATGATGTGTAAGGGAGAATGATGGAGTTTAAAAAAATAATTACAGTATTTTAACCTGGAGAATGTTAATGTGTTTAATATAGAATGATGGTGTTTGATTAAGGGATGGTGTGTTAAGTGATGAATGATGGTATTTGATGAAGAATGATGATGTGAAAGAGGGAACGATGGTGACAATGTTTGGTCTTTTTGTACAAGATTGGTAATTGGTTGAGAGCTGTAGTGTTTGGTGACAAATAACAATGTTCATGTTACAGAATAATGGTGTTTGATGGAAAATGATTTCTCATTGTTTGAGGTACAATGTTTTTTTTTTTATTAATGAATGCAGATGTTTGATGCTCATGTTTTTGCAGATATCAGCCGTTTTCTCCACTAGCATGGCGGCCCTTAACAACAAACAATTTCCTTCAGTGTCATGGTTCTTCCATTCTCACTGCTTTAAACCAATCTCCCCCATTTATATTTTCCTACAACTGTGACTGAGGGACTTGAACCTATCTATATATCTATAAAGGGACTTGACAAGCTGTGGGTACGTGTTAATTTACACATCTGTGTCAGCAATAGGTGGAAATGAAAGTAGCCTAATGCTGAATGTATTAGAAGGGGTGTCCACAGGTCTTCAAGTGGTCTAAGCAGACAAAGTCTGAGAGAGAACAGTTGACCTCATGGTAGGAGATTGAGCTCTCTCCACTCATCACTCCAAGTGTGATGTTGATCATCACAGGTGTATCAGAGCTTGGGTTCTGGTGTTTCCTCCAAGCGCACTAGCTGCCTAGTGATGATAGGTTGGTGGCAGTTGAAAAAGTGTCTGACTTCACATGTGTCAGAGGGGGCATGTGCTTGTCATAACCTTCGGGGCAAAACTAGTAATAGGGTTTTGCCCCTATTATGGTTGGCCTTCCATATAAGATATAAAATGAGATGAAATTAGCTTTAATTTTGAAGTTCATATAACAAACAACCAAATAACAGGCTAATATAGTGGGGATTTAAAACATCACCGGTTAAATCCAGTGAGTTCACTGCTCCTGCTCCAGTGCACTCCATTAAAAGCTCACCATTAGAGAGGAATATTGTGGATTTATTAAGTAATTCTGTGACCTTTTATGAAAAAGGTTGAGACGCTTTGCCTCCAGTTTTACTACTGAATATCAGCATGTGTTTATAGCTAACAAGTTATATTGCTCATTCAGTATTCTCCTGCTGTTCTTCTTGCAGCTGAGATGTGAGATATTTCCTGAAGCATTGTAATAAACTAAATCTGAATCTTATTACACTCACAGACAAAAACACTGCTGCTAAACTCTGCTTGCATTTATGTTCTAGGCAGATATACAAATGATTTCAGGTATGGTCTGATCAGACACTGGGTCTTGCTTTACTGCTCTACACGAAGACTCTTTTGGGTAGTGCTCCTCCTGGTGAGAGAACATTTTGATGCACTTCAAGGAATTTATCAGTGCAGAGAACACAGTTCCACCACTCCACAACTCAGTTCTGGGGACTTTTTTTCTGCAATATCCCATGTTTGTATTGAAGCCCTGAACAATACAGATCTGTTCATTAAAGTCAAACAATTACACATCATTATCATTATTATTAAGAGGCATCCTGTGTTTTACGCTCTCGTTATGACAGCTTATAAAAACAGACGTTTGTTTTCGGATGAGAACTCTCACCATGCTGTCCATGGTAACAGCAGAGAGATGTCAGGAATTTTTTATATGTTTTTTATATGTTTTTTGTCACTGACCTATCGACGAGTGAGCGAGACACAGCAAGAGAGAGAATTTGTGTGTGTGTGTGTGTCAAAGAGGATGTCAGGCTTGTGTCTATGGCTGCATAATGCATTATGCTGCTGCTCTCAGGGAGGCTATGTTACAGGACACTCTCACACTAAAACAGCGAAGACTATCCTGAAAATAGAGTAGAAAAGCAAATCAGATCAGTGGATTTGGCCTTAAATGACTCTTCTCACACTAAAACAGCGAATCCAATCCTGACATTTGGCTGTAAATGGCTCTCTTCTTACAACAACAGTAAATACAACTGAAAAATAGAGCCAAAAAATAATCAGAAGAATGGATTTGTCCCTAACTGGCTCTGCTCACACTAAAACAACCAATCCAATTCTAAAAATAATCAGGTTAATTAGTTAGTACTTTAGATTGATCATTAAATAAATTAATTGAGTGTTTTCCAAACCCTTTACATAAAGTACTATGTAAAATCGCTCACAAATTAACGAGTAGCCTAACCCAGTCGGTATTGTGAAAGTACTCTTTTAAGTGGATTCGGCTTTCAGTACAGAAACATAAACACCAAACATGCCAATTCCGAGGGAAAAAACAGCATGATCAATAATCATTATTATCATCAGGGTTGATTCTATATTGTATTATACAGGGTTCATACACCTTTTACAAGCTAAAATTCAAGAACTTTTCAAGGCCCATTTTTTCAGCTGTGATAAATTCATGATAACGGTGATATCTTAAAACTGCGATTCAGCGATAATCAATATATCACAAAACTATTCTACACACTTCACAGCGACTATGCTACTGAGAAATAAAATACTTTAAGGTAAGTAAATAGCAGGAATTAAAGACTTATTGTTGTCTGTTTCACACAATTAAAATACCAATGTTCTTCACCTTATGTTTACCCTATTCATTTGATTGAGCAGTTACTGTAATATGTCAAATTGGGGGGTGAGTTGAGAGCATTTATACATACATACACTCAAAATTATTGATTTGCTTTTTGTCACACTGCAAGAGATGGTATTATGTTTATGTGAACACAATCAGAATAGTGTTTGGTAATTGCAGAAGGAGAAGAAATTAAATTAAAAGTTTTATGATTCAAAATATATCACCTGTCTGTAGAGTTTGTTTGCTATCCAACTTGATTGGGTCAATAATGAAACTGAGACACTAGACACACAAAAGATCACTAGGCAAATAACTTTCTATTTTTCCTGAAAAGGTAAAGGTGGGTAACCCAGGTCCAGAAGATAAAAATGCAAACCAGGGCTTTGTACCAACCCTTTGGGCGGCTCTGCTGCAGATAAAAAAACGCTGGGTTGGAGTTTCATATTCTGGACCTGGGTTACCCACCGTTAGTATTTTCCTGATGATTTATATTTTTTTTCCTGAGTGCATTGTACAATCTGGACTCACCGTCATCGTTTGCATCGTTCCACGTCAGTGAAGCGCGGCAAACAGCGGCTCATTGGAGGACAGTGACAGTGCCCAGATTATTGCTATTATTGTTTAGATAAATCCAAAGCTTGGCTTTTAGCATAGCTTGCTAACTCTCCTGCTGTCCGTGTTTAAAAGCAAACAGAGCCGGTTCCTCGTGAGCCAACTCCTTTTGGATTATGAGACAGAACCCTAATTATACAGTTGCAATAAAAATATGTGAACCCTTTAGGATTACTTGGATTTCTGCATAAATTAATAATTAAATGTGTTCTGATCTTTATCTAAGTCACAACAATAGACAAACACAGTCTGCTTAAACTAATACCACACAACAAATTATATGTTTGCATGTTTTTAACACATGTTAACATTCACTGTGAGGGGGGAAAGTGTGTGAACCCCTAGGCTAATGACTTTTCTAAGAGCTAATTGGAGCCTGAATGTGATGAGATTGGATGTGTTGGTTAAAGCTGACCTGTCCTATAAAACGCACACCAGTTATGAGCTTGCTGCTCTTAAGAAGCATTTCTTGATGTGAATCATGCTTTACACAAGAGCTCTCAGAAGACTTACGTTTAAGAAGTGTTGACTTGCATGAAGCTGGAAAGGGTTAGAAAAGTATTTCTAAAAGCCTTGATGTTCATGTGTCCACGGTAAGACGGATGGTCTACAAATGGAGAAAATTCAGCACTGTTGCTACTGTCCCTAGGCGTGGTCATCTTGTAAAGATGACTGCAAGAGCACAGCGCAGAAGGATCAATGAGGTGAGGAAGAATACTTTTTTGTTTTTTGTTGAACATTTTTGTTGACAAATCTACAATAAGAAAAACATTAAACAAGAATCTAGTTCATGGAGGACACCACAGAGGAAGCCATTGCTGTCCAAAAAAACATTGCTGCACGTTTAAAATTTGCAAAAGAGCACAGCAGTACTGGCTAAGTATATTTGGACAGATAAAACCAAAATTAAGTTGTCTGAATTACCATCATCAAGGGAAAAATGAATTCCCAAGTTTAACAAGACATCTTCCAGGATAACTTAAGACCATCTGTCTGCCAACTGAAGCTCAACAGAGGATGGATGATGCAACAGGACAGTGACCCAAAACATGGAAGTAAATCAACAACCAAGTGTCTTCAACAGAAGAAAATACGCCTTCTGAGGAGTCCTGACCTCCTGAACCCAATTAAAATGCATGACATGACCTCAAGAGATTTATACCAGATATTTCGAGAATATTGCTGAACTGAAGCAGTTTGTGAAGAGGAATGATCCAGGTCTGATCTGCAACTACAGGAAATGTTTATTTGAGGGTTTTGCTGCCAAAGGAGGATCAACCAGTTATTAAATCCAAAGATTCACATACTTTTTCCACCCTGAACTGTGAATGTTAACATGTTGTGTTCAATTAAACCATGCAAACATATATATATTTTGTGTGGTATTAGTTTAAGCAGACTGTATATTGTTGTGACTTGAAGATCAAACACATTTAATGACCAATTTATACAGATCCCAAAGGGTTCACATACTTTTTCTAGCAATTGCATTATATTATTTTGTATTGTATTATATTATATTATAATATGTGAAAAATATTTCTTTTGTTTTTTGTGATACTGATATACTGAAACAAACTTTAACATCAGACAAATATAACCTGAATAAATATAAAAAGCACTTTTTTAAATAATAATTTTATGTATTAAAGAAAAAAAACAATTCAAACCAATCTAGAACTGTGTGAAAAGGTGTTTGCCCCCTAAAACTAATAACTTGGTTTTGTCACCCCTAGCGGCAACAACTGCAATCAAGCTTTTACATCTCTGTGGTGGAATTCTGTTTCACTCTTCTTTACTGAATTGTTTTAATTCAGACACATTGGATGGTTTTCCAGCATGAACCTCCTGTTTAAGATCATCCACAGCATCTCAATCAGACTTTGACTAGGCCACTCCAACACCTTCATTTAGTTTTTTTAAGCCATTCAGAGGTGGACTTGTTTATGTGTTTTGGATCATTGTCCTGCTACAGAACCCAAGTACACCTGAGCTTGAGGTCATGAACCGATGGACGGATATTCTCCTTCAGGATTGTCTGGTAAACAGACAAACAGTCCTAGTAACATATATTACAGCAAGTTATCCAAACCCTGAAGCAGCGAAGCAGCCCCAGACCATCACACTACCACCACCATGTTTTACGTTCAGTATGATGATCTTTTTCTGAAATTATTTGTTAGTTTTACAACAGATGTTATGGGACACACACCTTCCAAAAAGCTCCACTTTTGGCAAATCAGTACAAAGAATATTTACCCAAAGTCCTGGAGATCATTAAGATGTTTGTTGGTAAATGTGAGATGGGTCGTTGTGTTGTTTTTGTTCAGAATTGTTTTTTGCCTTGAAATCCTTCCATGGAGACCATTTTTGAACAGTCTCTTTTTTATTATTATATCATTAACACTGACCTTAACTGAGGCGAGATTCTTCAGACTGGGGCATTATGTGTTGATTTTTGAGATCTTTGTTTCTGCTTCATGTTGTCAGACAGAATCTATTAAAAAAGTGATTTTTTGTTTCTACAGGTCTGGTAGTAATCAGGCCTGGTTGTTAGTATTTAAATTAAACTCAGCTTTCCAAAAAGTGTGATTAATCAAAGTTAATTCATGCGGGGGACAAAAACTTTTTTCACACAGGGCCAGACTGGTATTCAGCCCCCCATATCAATACTTAGAGCTACCTTTCACTGCAATTACAGGAGTTCTTGTGGGGAACATCTCTACCAAAGATCAAGGGGTATGAATACTTTTGCATGGCACTGTAAAGGTATTATACTTCTTCTTCTTGTTTTTCTTTTGGCTTTTTCCTTTTCATGGGTTCATGGGTTTCAAGCGAGTCATCTTCCTGCATCTCCCTCTGTCTTCTATGTTCTCTGTCCTCACACCAGCTAACTCCATGTCCTCTCTAACTGCATCCATATATCTCCTCTTTGGTCTTCCTCTTTGTCTTTTTCCTGGCAGCTGCATGTCTAAGATTTTTCTATCAATATACCAACTGTCCCTCCTCTGGACATGTCCAAACCATCTGGCCTCTCTAACTTTACCTCCCAGTTGTTCAACCTGTGCTGTGTCTCTGATAATCTTATTCATGATCTTATCCATCATTGTAACTCCCAAGGAGAACCTCAACATCTTCACCTCTGCCACTTCCAGTTCTTTCTCCATGTAAATTTTTCTCTGCCACCCTTTTGTCACAAATCACACCTGAAACTTTTCTCCATCCACTCCACCCTGCCTGGGCTCTCTTCTTCACCTCTTTGCCACACTCCCTGTTTTCCTGGACAGTTGAGCCTTAAAGTAATTAAAGTCCTGCACCTTTGTGACCTCTGCTCCTTGTAGCCTCACTGTTCTACCTGTCTCCCTCTCATTTACACTGATGTACTCTGTCTTGCTACGGCTGACTTTCATACCTCTTCTTTCAAGTGCATATCTCCATCCAAGGTATCATAAAGGGTTCTAAATAATATGAAGATGAAGAATATGAATAAGAATATGATATTTACTCTGCCTCTGCTCACATTAAAACAGTGAATCCAGTCCATAAAATATAAATAGCTTAGTTCACTGTAAAACAGTGAGGAAATTGTAATATTTTTTAAACATAAAAACAATTAGGATAGTATTTTCAGTAGTATCTGGGTAGATTCATCAAGTTCTTGCATTGTTTAGGACCATTATTAGTACTGAAGACCATAGGATTAGGTTCTGGTCATACTCCTTTTTAAATTCTCCCTATATTTTTTAAGTTCAATGTCTCCCATAATCCTTTTTCAATTATCTAATATATTATTGGTTCTCCCTGTATTTTCTTTTTCTCAAATATCTCCATGTTATTGTGCAGTGTTCTTTAAACAAACAGAAACACAGAGCAGAATCAAACTTCCTGCTGCTGTTGCCGTAAACCAGCAGGACACTTTAAATTCTGCTGCTGTACAGTCTGTAGTGATTGTCACTGTCACACTGTCTGACAGGAGCATCCTGTGACAGAGGCTTATATAATGGGCAGTGAAGAGCGCTGAGCTCGTCAAAAACATTAGCATAATTTAGCACAACACCCATCCACTCCCCCACCCCAAAACCATACCACACGTCTCTGAGCTCAGCCTCCCTTAAACTCAAGCTCCCTTCTCTGAACTCAAATCCTACCTTTCTCAGTTCAACTTCACCCTGATTTATGGCCGTTTAGCAGAGAGGCTCATCCAGCAGACTACCATTTGAGCCATCCACTACTTTCATCCACTCTTTATTTTCCTCCAAACTGTGGACACAGTGTCACTGTGCTGAAGACTCTCAGGCTCTCTCTCCCTCTCTTTCTCTCTTTCTCTCTCTCTCTCGCTCTCTGTCTCTCACACACACACACACACACACACACACACACTTTCCAAGATGGAATATGCAAAAGCATCTCAGCACATTACAATGTTCTAATTTGAATAAAGATATTATAATACAGTAAACCTAGTCTAAATCTAGTCTGCCAGACCTAATACATACTACACTACAAGTGTTCAGTTAAATTAATGATGTGTTGCTTTTTACCACTGACTGAAACAAACATAGACAACAGTACATTTTCAGAGTCCATTTCTATCTCAGTATCGCAGGTGCGATCACGTGCGCTGCTCCTACACCGCTGCTGGTTAAACACACACACACAGACACGCTGCAGTGCGCAAACACGACTTTTACCTCAACAATAAACAGAATAAAGAATAAAATAACATTGCTGTTGTATTAAATGAGCTGCTGGCACACCTTTACATCATGAACGTGCAGGTCAGTATCCTCTGCTGAGGCATGTAAAAGCGCAGCGCTGTTAAGATATCAACGCTCCAGAGTCCGAGTTCACCTGGCTCTTAAAGGGAATGGCAAGTGAAACACTGATTCACGTTACGCCCCAAACACACCCATGACTAATTAAGAGAACTAGTCCATGCCTTTTACAGGTTTCAAACTGCACAAGGCTTATCTTATGCAACCTCACTTATAGATTGCTAAACCATGATCCATAATTCATAATTTGTCTGTGTTATTAATTTAGGCACATTTTTGACAACACCTTTGAATTGGATGAAGATCAGATCACGTTTTATAACACATACGAAATTCCAAAAGATTCACATTCTTTTCTTGACACTATATTTTACTGGGCAAATACACAGACTGGCCAAAGTCACAAGACATGAGTAAGTAAGTGAGTCATGAAGTGGCTTATAGGTTGAAAAACAAGTTACCACTAATATTGTACTTGTACTCACCACACTATTCCCTGAGCCCCAGAACCGATGGGCTTGAGGTTCTGGTACCGTTTGAGAACGGTGAAGGTGGAGTCTCCGACTTCCACACTGTAGAACTGGTTGTCCACTTTGCTCTTGCTCATGTTGTAATGCTTGGCAATGTAAGACACATCAACTTGTTTACCGAATCCCTGCAAGGACACAAGAGGAAGAGCTGATGAGCTACAGGGAGCATTATGAGATACTTCTGCAGCATCACAAGGCAATTAATCAGAACCAGACTCTTTAGAAAGACTGATTAAACAGCCAAGATTCTGATTAGGAGTTTAGAGCCGTTATAGTGTTTCTAACAGACTGTTTTACAAGTTCAGCTATACCATCAATCATAAAGAGTTACAACTTTAATTATGAGGTTATGTGCTCTGAAAACATATGTTAGAGCATTCACATAATGAATAGATATACACAGTATCTATATGAGAGGATTCAGAGTGATGAAAAACAAGAAACAAAAGACACAAAACACATAGAGAACATACAGTATACAACACTTGGCGTGGAACAGTGACTGGTTTTAGACATAGGACCAGCTTTTTAAGCATAGAGTACAAGACAAAACAACAAAGAGGAAAGTTTAACAAGACCTTGTTATTTATTTTAGTTATTTTGTCTAATTTTATGTTTTACCATTTAGCCCTTTTATTTTATTTATTTTATTCATTTCATCCTTTTATTTGTTTTGTTACTTCTTTTACTTTTGGCCTTTTGCATTTTGATTTCATTTATTTTCTTCCTTTAATTTTTTTTATTTATTATTTTTTATAATTGTGGTTATTTTATTCCTTTATTTATTTATTTATTTATTTTAGCCTAATTGCATATCCTTTTATTTTGATTTATTTAATTTTTTTCTTAATTAAATCTTACATTGTTTGCTTGTTTTTATTATTAAAACTTAATTTCCAATCCCTTTAATTTTATGTAAGCTCGGCTGCATTGAAAATGAGGGCTATCCCCAATGTATCTACCGAGTGAAAATAAAGGTTGATTGATTGATTGAAAGTTGTTGCTACACTTAGGAATACCGCGACCGACAGCCTTGGATGGAACAGATCGTTCACCTGCATTAAATGTAGCTGAGTTGTAGTGGAACTTAAATGAACTGCACTTTAACTGCTGGAACGTCACTGTACAATCAGTTCTACTGAAAACGAACAGACTGGCCACATTAAGCTGGATAAACTGGTTTACCAGCATACAGTATGTTTTTGTTTAAGTAGTTGAGCTGGTCTACAGGTATGATCAACCTTAAACAACTACTATGACCAAACTGGTTGGCTAGAATTACTAAAGTGGTTTGACTATCATGATCATGTTGGTTGATCGGCATGCCCGGGATTACCAGCATGACTAAAGGCCAGTATGTAAAGTGGCCTTAAGGTGGTTGACCAGCATGACCAAATTAACTGACCAGCATGACAAATAAAACCAAGATGGTCGTCCAGCAAAACCAACATCAATGTAAAAAACATTGTATTGGTCAGGAGCTGGTTAATCAGCTAGTTTACCTGTATGGATGATGTTTCACCTGCACTGAAAGCCTGCATAAGTTCCATTTTAATTAACTGAATTAAACTTATAATGAATTTGTACAATAATTTTTACATCAAATTGTATGGTAAGGTGTATTTAGTCTTCTTTTTGTTTATCTAAATATGCTGTAGATTTTAAATATTCTTCAAATGAGAAAATGCTACAGAGTGAACAGTATAGCTCACAGACAACACAGTTAGCAGCTCACAAAATGATGTCTGCTTTTACAGCCAACAACATCAAATCCAGGTATTTAATTATAATATATAATCTACAAGTTTACCTAAGGTAGCCTGGGGAAAATGCCTACACACAGATGGTGAGTGATGCCAATAGATGGTGCCAGCAGCCAATAGAAAAGAAGTTATATCTAAAATCCCACTTGAATGTATATCTGACCGCACATGTTTACCTAGTAGTTGAGTAATGTTTGAAAATATTCCATATTACATTAAAACACTAACATTTACATTAAAAACGGATCACTACTCCATGCAACTCAATGTTCATATTAAAAAAAAAAAAACAGCTACTCCTACGTCTCGTTCCGCCCAAATCTTCGAGATCTCTCAGCAGAACAGTACTCCTCGCTGGTGACTGATAATATGCCTACACTAGGCTCATTTTCATCACTCAATGTAAATGATAAATGACAACCTCTGTCCTCTTACATCTCCAGCCATTAGCTCAAGCAAACCGCAGCCATGGCTTAAAAATGACACACTCAGGGAACTACGCTCCAAACTCCGAACTGCTAAAAGAAAATGGCAAAAAAAGCAAAATCATGCAGACCTAAAAAACTGCTCCTGGCTTCTTTTTCAGCCAACCTCACTACTGCTAAAGCTGAATTTTATCACTAAAAAATCAGCTCTCTCACAGACTCCCGGAAACTAGTTACTACATTTAAATCACTACTCAGTCCTACACCTCCTCCTCCATCTACCTGCCTTACAGCTGAAACATTTGCCTCACTTCTTCTACGTGTCCACTTGACCCAATTCCTTCAGACCTACTGCAAACCAATCATTCCGGCTATCACTCACACAATCAATGCCTCTTTAACTTCTGGTGTATTCCCGACTGCTTTCAAACAAGCACATGTGACACCACTGCTTAAAAAGCCTTCTCTCAACCCCGCCCAGGTTGATAACTACAGAACGGTCTCACTACTACCCTTTCTCTCTAAAACACTCGAGAGAGCAGTTTTAAATCAGGTCTCTGGCTTCCTCTCCCAGAATAACCTCCTGGACCAGAACCAATCTGGATTCAAAAAAGGACACTCTACCGAGACAGCTCTGTTGTCTGTGACTGAAGCATTAAAAAACTGCCACTCCAGGTGATTCAGAAACGTCTGGTCTTCAACCAACCAAAATGGGCACATGTCACTCCACTGCTCATTGAACTCCATTGGTTGCCAGTTGCTGCTCGTATCAAATAAATGTAATGTAATATAATGTAAAATAATCACTTTTTTCAGTTAAGCTTAACCACCAAAACCAGTTCCCAACAGAAGCTGGTTGTGAGCCGGAGTTTTCTCCAGATTGGATATCCAGATTGAAAAGCTCTTTAAAATGTTGCAAATTCAACATGGCCAAAAAAGTTTTTGGGATTTCAGTTTTGATTGTAATAGAAAAGAAGGGAATAAAGCCACAGTGTCCATGCTTATTATGCAGTCATTGCTGTATACAATTTAGAAAAAACATGACACAATGCATCAGAAAAAACATGACACAATGCATCAGAAAAACAGTCACAGTCAAACAAAAACCTAGCATCTCCAAAAAGGCAACAACTAAACATTCAGAAATATTCTTAATGAAATTCTGATACAATGAAAACACAACTGACAGAATCACAACCTGATTAAAACAAATAATTTGTCATAAATAAATGAATAAAATTGGATAAGAGCATAATCAGCGAATCCGCCTTTTACCAATAGTGTTAAAAAGTGTGATGTACTGATAAACTGAAAGCAGTTGTACACAGATTTTTTGTGGTTTACAGGCTCTCTGCAATTAAAATAACCCTTTTTTAAATACCTTACTTTTATTGCTTTTATTGCAACTGCTTTCAAACAAGCACATGTGACACCACTGCTTAAAAAGCCTTCTCTCAACCCCGACCAGGTTGATAACTACAGACCGGTCTCACTACTACCCTTTCTCTCTAAAACACTAGAGAGAGCAGTTTTAAATCAGGTCTCTGGCTTCCTCTCCCAGAATGACCTCCTGGACCAGAACCAATCTGGACTCAAAAAAGGACACTCTACCGAGACGGCTCTGTTGTCTGTGACTGAAGCGTTGAAAACTGCTAGAGCTGCAGGCCAGTCCTCAGTGCTCATTCTGCTGGACCTCTCGGCCGCCTTCGACACGGTCAACCACGACTTCCTCCTAACTATACTTTCAAACATGGGGATCTCAGACAATGTGCTGTCATGGTTCAGATCATACTTCACTGGGCGCTCGTTCAAGGTGTCGTGGCAAGGACAGCTGTCCTCAGCCCACTCCCTATCCACTGGGGTTCCCCAGGGTTCGGTACTGGGTCCCCTTCTCTTCTCAATATACACTGCCTCTCTTGGTCAGGTTATCCACTCACATGGCTTTTCCTACCATTGCTTTGCTGATGACACCCAGCTATACCTGTCATTCTCACCTGAAGATAACTCAATCTCTGCACGGATATCGTCGTGTCTCTCTGACATATCCTCTTGGATGAAGGAGCATCACCTTCAATTAAATCTCTCAAAGACTGAACTTCTGGTCATACCAGCAAAACCATCTTTTCAACACAACCTCTCTATAAGCATCGACTCTCTCTCTCTCTCACCGACAAAGGTTGCTAGGAACCTGGGTGTTATGGTTGATGACCAGCTCTCCTTCACGCACCATGTGGCCTCGGTTGCTCGATCCTGCCGCTTCGTGCTTTATAACATCAGGAAAATTAGACAGTTTCTGAGGCAACAGGCCACCCAACTCCTGGTACAAGCAGTCGTCATCTCACGCCTCGACTACTGCAATGACCTGCTAACTGGCCTCCCGGCCTGCGTAGTAAAACCACTCCAAATGATCCAGAATGCAGCAGCACGTCTGGTCTTCAACCAACCAAAACGGGCACATGTCACCCCGCTGCTCATTGAGCTCCACTGGCTACCAGTTGATGCTCGCATCAAATTCAAAACTCTTACAATCGCCTACAAGGTGATGACAGAACAGGCTCCTTCCTACCTGCACTTACTCCTGAAGGCTTACGCTACCTCCCGGCCGCTGCGCTCCTCCAATGAACGTCGCCTCGCTTTGCCAAACACTCACACAAAGCAATCCAGACTGTTCTCATACAGAGTTCCCCAATGGTGGAACAAACTACCTTCCACTACCAGATCAGGAGAATCTCTCGCTATCTTTAAGAGACTCCTGAAGACAGAGCTCTTCAAAGAGCACTTACTCTCCTAACACCTCTAACTAACTACCTTCTACTACCAGATCAGGAGAATCTCTCACTACCTTTAATAAACTCCTGAAGACAGAGCTCTTCAAAGAGCACTTACTCTCTTAACACCTCTAACACACTAACTACTTCTAACCCCATTTCCTTCTTCCCCTCCTTCACTTCTCTATCCCTTTATTTCCCTTCGACCTCCTTTAAGCCCTATCTAAAAATGGGTTATCTAAATTCCTATTACTTTTGTACTTCAATTTTGTAAGTCGCTTTGGACAAAAGCGTCTGCCAAATGAAATGTAATGTAATGTAATGTAATGTAATGTAATGTAATGTAATGTATTATTTCGTTTTTTTATGTTATATTCTTGTTGTGCAGGTGCTGAATACTTAAGGGATGTGTTCAATTACTTTTGTCCATATTAACAAAGGCTTCCATTCACCACCACTGTGAACTTATCTAACTGGGTAAAATGATCCAAACCAAAGCGTATCACAAGCTTTTTTTTGTAAATCAATGGAATTATCTTTCATGTTGTTTCTGTGTATTATTGCAGATTTGCAAGTGATGCACATAAATATCCTGAGCAAACACTAATATAATATTTATGAGGATTGATATCAGCCATTTCCTCGGGAATCACAGTGTCTTTATTAGGGATACATAGATATCATTTATTTCCACAATTATGGAATGGACAATAATAATTATTTGCAGCACCACCTGACCCCTTTCTGAAGCTAGGTTGTTGAACTTTAGCACTCCACTGCTATAGCTATATCTGTATCTGGAGGTTAAAGGGTCGTCCCAATTTTATGGGGCAGGATTTCACCCTTTCCCCTTGTAACTCTGTCCTAAGGTGAAAAATACACTCCAAACTAGAGGTAGGGGTACAAAAAAGAAATGGGACCGGGCCATAGTGTATGTTAGTTTGTTCTCATGACATCAGAGAAATGGTGTGTTAGTTTTTTAAAATAGTTTTGTTCCATAGTTAGAGTGTTTGAATAGGGGACAAATAATGTTGACATATTATTTTGCACAGATTAATGATTTATAAGGGGAAAACAATATTCCTGAATTTTGCGATGTAAACTTGAAAAATACTTGACATGTTTTTTTAAAACAAAAATATATTGCTGGCTAGAGCTGTATCTATGAGGATGTTCTGTTTTGCTGCTGTTTAACTGAAGGAAGTTCTTTGACATCCATGCCTTAATAGATGGGGTGAAGATGGGATCTGTTTTTAGATACAGCTGGCTGTCGTCCGCATTGGAGTGAAATGGTAGTCCATGTTTCCTGATAATGTGGTCCAGAGGGAGCATGTAGACAGTAAACAGTACTGATCCAAGCACTGACCCTTAAGGGACCCCACAGGAGACAGTGTGGGGAGTTGACCTGGCTTTCCCCAGGGTCACATACTCAGCTTTGTCGGTGAGGTATGACTGGAACCATTGGAGGATGGTCCCAGAGAGACAGACTATGGTGGATGTTATGATGTTATGGATCTTATGATCCACAGTATTGAAAGCGGCGGAGAGATCCAGGAGTATGAGGAGTGACGGGGGGCCCTGGTCAGCAGCCATCAGCAGGTCATTGGTAACTCTGACCAGGGCTGTCTCTGTGCTGTGTGCAGAGCAGAAACCAGATTGAAAAGTCTTATACAGGTTATGTGTATGAAGGCTGTGACGAAGCTGGGCTGGGTTGGAGATGGTTCTGTAGTTTCTCAGGTTTTCAGGATCTAGTGAGAGTTTTTCAAGTGTGGAAGAATGAGAGCAGTTTTTAGGACCGGGGGACTTGGCCAGTTTGCAGTGGTTTATTTATTAGTGCAGTGATGAGTGGGCTAATAACTTTATTTGCTTTTATTAGTGCAGTTGGAAGAGGATCAAGTGAACATGTGGAGGGCCTCATTTTCTGAATATATTCCTCCACCTGTGTGGTGTCAGTGAAGTAAGAAAGTACGGTCACTGGCTCTGGAGTCTGTATCACTGGTGAAGGTGTGGAAGGTGATTGAAATGGTAAGGCAGAGCGGATGGATTTTACCTTGTTGGAGAAGAATGTCTTACCCTTTCACAGATCTCTTCTGTATAGTCACTGCATGTGTGCATTTGGGGTTTCAGTAAGTGACTTATTGTAGAAAACAGTCTTGAGTTTCCAGAATTATTGCCAATTATGTGAGAGTAGAATTCTCAAGAATTCCACAAGAGCTGTGGCTAGATCTTTAGAATAGGCCTTTTTAAACAGGTCTGGGGAAATATAGCAGCGCTCAAGGACACGTCCAGCTGTCTTCATTCTCCGCAGCTCATCAGTGAACCACAGGGCTCATCTGGAGAAGGAGACTGTTCTTGGTTTTCGTGGGGCATGGGACTCAAGGATGTTGTGAAGGCCATAATTATAATAGTCATTAAGTGATGTAAAGTGTGAAGTAGTTGACAGTTCCTTCATATCCTGACAGAGTGGCAGGATTGATATTTTTCAGGTTTCTGAACTGGATTAGACGTTTAGGTTTGGAGTGTAAGCATGTTAAATACAGCTCCATGGAGATGACATTTTGATCGGAAATGCCCATATTTCCATATTGCAGGTCAAGTGTACGCCCCTTATTGTGTTTGGGCACATTAATATGCTGCTTAAGGTGCACACAGTCAAGAATGTCAAGATTGACTTGTGGGTGAGTCCATGTGGATGTTAACATCTCTGGATGTTGTTGCACAAAGTCAATGTCAGCAGGTCCTGTATTTCTGTGATAAAGCCTGGGTTGGGTTTGGGGGTTCGGTAGACAAGTAATATTGTTGTAGTCATTTTTGACACATATTTGAATAAGAGGCAGTCAAATGTGGACAGCTTGGGAAGAGGAAGAGGGGACAGTTGCAGGTCTGTGTGGTAAATAACTGCCAAGCCTTCTCCACGACCAGTGCTCCTGGCTTTTTTCAGGTAAGTGTAACCTGGTGGTAGTAATGTTCTGATGGCGTAACCAGTGATGCGGTTGATTTGCGCCGAAGAAGGACACCAGTCCGAGCACTGGGCTCCAGCCACTTTTGTTGAGAGAATGTTCCTTTTGGAAACAGGCAGGCAGGCAAGCAAGTCTGTTTGATATCAGCAGTACCCACTTCCCAAGTGAGGGAGCGGTCCTCCAGCAACTTCACCATCCCAGCCTCCCCAATGGACAATTCAGCGCTCTTTGCTGCGTTCGAGTTCCCGCTGATTGAACTCCCTCTGTCCGTGCTGAACTCCCTCTGTCCGTGCTGAACTCCCTCTATCCGTGCTGAACTCCCTCTGTCCGTGATAAACTCCCTCTGTCTGGGCTGAGCTCCCTCTGTCCGAGCTGAACTCCCTCTGTCCATGCTGAGTTCCCTCTGTACATGCTGAACTCCCTCTGTCCGTGCTGAACTCCCTCTGTCCGTGCTGAACTCCCTCTGTCCGTGATAAACTCCCTCTGTCTGGGCTGAGCTCCCTCTGTCCGAGCTGAACTCCCTTTGTCCATGCTGAGTTCCCTCTGTCCATGCTGAGCTTCCACTGTCCGGGCTGAGCTTCCACTGTCCAGGCTGAGTTCCCTCTGTCCGTGCTGAGCTTCCACTGTACGGGCTGAGCTTCCACTGTCCAGGCTGAGCTCCCTCTGTCCGTGCCGAGCTCCCACTGTTCGTGTTGAGCTCCCTCTGTCCGTGCTAAGCTCCCTCTGTCTGTGCTGAGCTTCTACTGTCCGTGCCAAGCTCCCTCTGTTCAGGCTGAGCTCCCTCTGTCCATGCTGAGCTCTCTCTGTCTGTGCTGAGCTTACACTGTCCGTGTTGAGCTCCCTCTGTCCGTGCCGTGCTTCAGCTGTTCGTGCCGAGCTCCCTCTGTCCATGCCGAGCTTCCACTGTCCGTGCTGAGCTTCCACTGTCCGTGCCGAGCTTCCACTGTCCATGCCAAGCTCCCTCTGTCCGTGCCAAACTCCCTCTGTCCGTGCTGAGCTTCCACTGTTCGGGCTGAGCTCCCTCTGTCCGTGCCGAGCTCCCTCTGTCCGTGCTGAGCTCCCTCTGTCAGTGCTGAGCTCCCTCTGTCCATGCCGAGCATCTACTGTCCGTGCCAAGCTCCCTCTGTCCGTGCCAAGCTCCCTTTGTCCGTGCTGAACTCCCTCTGCCGTGCTGAACTCCCTCTGTCCGTGCTGAACTCCCTCTGTCCGTGATAAACTCCCTCTGTCTGGGCTGAGCTCCCTCTGTCCGAGCTGAACTCCCTCTGTCCATGCTGAGTTCCCTGTGTCCATGCTGAGCTTCCACTGTCCGGGCTGAGCTTCCACTGTCCAGGCTGAGTTCCCTCTGTCCGTGCTGAGCTTCCACTGTCCGGGTTGAGCTTCCACTGTCCAGGCTGAGCTCCCTCAGTCCGTGTCGAGCTCCCACTGTTCGTGTTGAGCTCCCTCTGTCCGTGCTAAGCTCCCTCTGTCTGTGCTGAGCTTCTACTGTCCGTGCCAAGCTCCCTCTGTTCAGGCTGAGCTCCCTATCTCCATGCTGAGCTCTATCTGTCTGTGCTGAGCTTACACTGTCCGTGTTGAGCTCCCTCTGTCCGTGCCATGCTTCAGCTGTTCGTGCCGAGCTCCCTCTGTCCATGCCAAGCTCCCTCTGTCCGTGCCAAACTCCCTCTGTCCATGCTGAGCTTCCACTGTTCGGGCTGAGCTCCCTCTGTCCGTGCTAAGCTCCCTCTGTCCATGCCGAGCTTCTACTGTCCGTGCCAAGCTCCCTCTTTCCGTGCCAAGCTCCCTCTGTCCGTGCTGAACTCCTTCTGTCCGTGCTGAACTCCCTCTGTCCATGCTGAGCTCTCTCTGTCTGTGCTGAGCTTACACTGTCCGTGTTGAGCCCCCTGTGTCCGTGCCGTGCTTCAGCTGTTCGTGCCGAGCTCCCTCTGTCCATTCTGAGCTTCCACTGTTCGGGCTGAGCTCCCTATGTTCGTGCTGAACTCCCTCTGTCCGTGATAAACTCCCTCTGTCTGGGCTGAGCTCCCTCTGTCCAAGCTGAGTTCCCTCTGTCCATGCTGAGCTTCCACTGTCCGGGCTGAGCTTCCACTGTCCAGGCTGAGCTCCCTCTGTTCGTGCTGAACTCCCTCTGTCCGTGATAAACTCCCTCTGTCTCGGCTGAGCTCCTTCTGTCCATGCTGAGTTCCTTATGTCCGTGCTGAGCTTACACTGTCCGGGCTGAGCTTCCACTGTTCGGGCTGAGCTCCCTCTGTTCGTGCTGAACTCCCTCCGTCCGTGATAAACTCCCTCTGTCTGGGCTGAGCTCCCTCTGTCCATGCTGAGTTCCCTCTGTCCATGCTGAGCTTCCACTGTCCGGGCTGAGCTTCCACTGTCCAGGCTGAGTTCCCTCTGTCCGTGCTAAGCTTCCACTGTCCGTGCCAAGCTCCCTCTGTTCAGGCTGAGCTCCCTATCTCCATGCTGAGCTCTCTCTGTCTGTGCTGAGCTTCCACTGTCCAGGCTGAGCTTCCACTGTCCAGGCTGAGTTCCCTCTGTCCGTGCTGAGCTTCCACTGTCCGGGCTGAGCTTCCACTGTCCAGGCTGAGCTCACTCTGTCCGTGTCGAGCTCCCACTGTTCGTGTCGAGCTCCCTCTGTCCGTGCTAAGCTCCATCTGTCTGTGCTGAGCTTCTACTGTCCGTGCCAAGCTCCCTCTGTTCAGGCTGAGCTCCCTATCTCCATGCTGAGCTCTCTCTGTCCATGCCAAGCTCCCTGTGTCCATGCCAAACTCCCTTTGTCCATGCTGAGCTTCCACTGTTTGGGCTGAGCTTCGTCTGTCCGTGCCGAGCTCCCTCTGTCCATGCCAAACTCCCTCTGTCCATGCTGAGCTTCCACTGTTTGGGCTGAGCTTCGTCTGTCCGTGCCGAGCTCCCTCTGTCCGTGCTGAGCTCCCTCTGTCCGTGCTGAGCTCCATCTGTCCGTGCTAAGCTCCCTCTGTCCATGCTGAGCTTCTACTGTCCGTGCCAAGCTCCCTCTTTCCGTGCCATGCTCCCTATGTCCGTGCTGAACTCCCTCTGTCCGTGCTGAACTCCCTCTGTCCGTGTTGAGCTCCCTCTGTCCGTGCTGAACTCCCTCTGTCCGTGATAAACTCCCTGTGGTTAGGCTGAGCTCCCTCTGTCCGAGCTGAACTCCCTCTGTCCATGCTGAGTTCCCTATGTCCATGCTGAGCTTCCACTGTCCGGGCTGAGCTTCCACTCTCCAGGCTGAGTTCCCTCTGTCCGTGCTGAGCTTCCACTGTCTGGGCTGAGCTTCCACTGTCCAGGCTGAGCTCCATCTGTCCGTGCCGAGCTCAGACTGTTTGTGATGAGCTCCATCTGTCCGTGCTAAGCTCCCTCTGTCCGTGCCAAGCTCCCTCTGTCCGTGCCAAGCTCCCTCTGTCCGTGCCAAACTCCCTCTGTCAGTGCTGAGCTTCCACTGTTCGGGCTGAGCTCCCTCTGTCCGTGCCGAGCTCCCTCTGTCCGTGCTGAGCTGCCTCTGTCTGTGCTGAGCTCCCTCTGTCCATGCCGAGCATCTACTGTACGTGCCAAGCTCCCTCTGTCCGTGCCAAGCTCCCTCTGTCCGTGCTGAACTCCCTCTGTCCGTGATAAACTACCTCTGTCTGGGCTGAGCTCCCTCTATCCGAGCTGAACTCCCTCTGTCCATGCTGAGTTCCCTGTGTCCATGCTGAGCTTCCACTGTCCGTGCCAAGCTCCCTCTGTTCAGGCTGAGCTCCCTCTCTCCATGCTGAGCTCTCTATGTCTGTGCTGAGCTTACACTGTCGGTGTTGAGCTCCCTCTGTCTGTGCCGTGCTTGAGCTGTTCGTGCCGAGCTCCCTCTGTCCATGCCAAGCTCCCTCTGTCCGTGCTGAGCTTCTACTGTCCGTGCCAAGCTCCCTCTGTTCAGGCTGAGCTCCCTCTGTCCATGCTGAGCTCTCTCTGTCTGTGCTGAGCTTACACTGTCCGTGTTGAGCTCCCTCTGTCCGTGCCGTGCTTCAGCTGTTCGTGCCGAGCTCCCTCTGTCTATGCCGAGCTTCCACTGTCCGTGCCGAGCTTCCACTGTCCGTGCCAAGCTCCCTCTGTCCGTGCCAAACTCCCTCTGTCGGTGCTGAGCTTCCACTAATCAGGCTGAGCTCCATCTGTCCGTGCCGAGCTCCCTCTGTCCGTGCTGAGCTCTCTCTGTCCGTGCTGAGCTCCCTCTGTCCATGCCGAGCATCTACTGTCCGTGCCAAGCTCCCTCTGTACGTGCCAAGCTCCCTCTGTCCGTGCCAAGCTCGCTCTGTCCGTGCCAAACTCCCTCTGTCGGTGCTGAGCTTCCACTGTTCGGGCTGAGCTCCCTCTGTCCGTGCCGAGCTCCCTCTGTCCGTGCTGAGCTCCCTCTGTCTGTGCTGAGCTCCCTATGTCCATGCCGAGCATCTACTGTCCATGCCAAGCTCCCTCTGTCCGTGCCAAGCTCCCTCTGTCCGTGCTGAACTCCCTCTGTCCGTGCTGAACTCCCTCTGTCCGTGCTGAACTCCCTCTGTCCGTGATAAACTCCCTCTGTCTGGGCTGAGCTCCTTCTGTCCGAGCTGAACTCCCTCTGTCCATGCTGAGTTCCCTGTGTCCATGCTGAGCTTCCACTGTCCAGGCTGAGCTTCCACTGTCCAGGCTGAGTTCCCTCTGTCCGTGCTGAGCTTCCACTGTCCGGGCTGAGCTTTCACTGTCCAGGCTGAGCTCCCTCTGTCCGTGTCGAGCTCCCAATGTTCGTGTCGAGCTCCCTCTGTCCGTGCTAAGCTCCCTCTGTCTGTGCTGAGCTTCTACTGTCCGTGCCAAGCTCCCTCTGTTCAGGCTGAGCTCCCTCTCTCCATGCTGAGCTCTCTCTGTCTGTGCTGAGCTCCCTCTGTCCGTGCCGTGCTTCAGCTGTTCGTGCCGAGATCCCTCTGTCCATGCCAAGCTCCCTATGTCCATGCCAAACTCCCTATGTCCATGCTGAGCTTCCACTGTTCGGGCTGAGCTCCATCTGTCCGTGCCGAGCTCCCTCTGTCCGTGCTGAGCTCCCTCTGTCCGTGCTGAGCTCCCTCTGTCCGTGCTAAGCTCCCTCTGTCCATGCTGAGCTTCTACTGTCCGTGCCAAGCTCCCTCTTTCCGTGCCAAGCTCCCTCTGTCCGTGCTGAACTCCCTCTATCCGTGTTGAGCTCCCTCTGTCCGTGCTGAACTCCCTCTGTCCGTGATAAACTCCCTATGGTTGGGCTGAGCTCCCTCTGTCTGAGCTGAACTCCCTATGTCCATGCTGAGCTTCCACTGTCCGGGCTGAGCTTCCACTCTCCAGGCTGAGTTCCCTCTGTCCGTGCTGAGCTTCCACTGTCTGGGCTGAGCTTCCACTGTCCAGGCTGAGCTCACTCTGTCCGTGCCGAGCTCCCACTGTTCGTGTTGAGCTCCATCTGTCCGTGCTAAGCTCCCTATGTCCGTGCTGAGCTTCTACTGTCCGTGCCAAGCTCCCTATGTTCAGGCTGAGCTCCCTCTGTCCATGCTGAGCTCTCTCTGTCTGTGCTGAGCTTACTGTCCGTGTTGAGCTCCCTCTGTCCGTGCTGAGCTTCCAATGTTCGGGCTGAGCTCCCTCTGTCCGTGCTGAGCTCCCTCTGTCCGTAATAAACTCCCTCTGTCTAGGCTGAGCTCCCTATGTCCAAGCTGAACTCCCTCTGTCCATGCTGAGTTCCCTCTGTCCATGCTGAGCGTCCACTGTCCGGGCTGATCTTCCACTGTCCAGGCTGAGTTCCCTCTGTCCATGCCTAGCTTCTACTGTCCGTGCCAAGCTCCCTCTGTCCGTGCTGAGCTTCCACTGTTCGTGCTGAACTCCCTCCGTCCGTGCTGAACTCCCTCTGTCCGTGATAAACTCCATCTGTCTGGGCTGAGCTCCCTCTGTCCGAGCTGAACTCCCTCTGTCCATGCTGAGTTCCCTCCGTCCATGCTGAGCTTCCACTGTCCAGGCTGAGTTCCCTGTGTCCATGCCGAGCTTCTACTGTCCGTGCCAAGCTCCCTCTGTCCGTGCCGAGCTCCCTCTGTCCGTGCTGAACTCCCTCTGTCCGTGCTGAACTCCCTCTGTCCGTGATAAACTCCCTGTGTCCGTGATAAACTCCCTCTGTCTGGGCTGAGCTCCCTCTGTCCGAGCTGAACTCCCTCTGTCCATGCTGAGTTCCCTCTGTCCATGCTGAGCTTCCACTGTCCGGGCTGAGCTTCCACTGTCCAGGCTGAGTTCCCTATGTCTGTGCTGAGCTTCCACTGTCCAGGCTGTGCTCCCTCTGTCCAGGCTGAGCTCCCTCTGTCCGTGCCGAGCTCCCACTGTTTGTGTTGAGCTCCCTCTGTCAGTGGTAAGCTCCCTGTGTCTGTGCTGAGCTTCTACTGTCCGTGCCAAGCTCCCTCTGTTCAGGCTGAGCTCCCTCTGTCCATGCTGAGCTCTCTCTGTCTGTGCTGAGCTTACACTGTCCGTGTTGAGCTCCCTCTGTCCGTGCCGTGCTTCAGCTGTTCGTGCCGAGCTCCCTATGTCCATTCTGAGCTTCCACTGTTCGGGCTGAGCTCCCTATGTTCGTGCTGAACTCCCTCTGTCCATGATAAACTCCCTCTGTCTGGTCTGAGCTCCCTCTGTCCAAGCTGAGTTCCCTATGTCCATGCTGAGCTTCCACTGTCCGGGCTGAGCTTCCACTGTCCAGGCTGAGTTCCCTCTGTCCGTGCTGAGCTTCCACTGTCCGGGCTGAGCTTCCACTGTCCAGGCTGAGCTCCCTCTGTTCGTGCTGAACTCCCTCTGTCCGTGATAAACTCCCTCTGTCTCGGCTGAGCTCCTTCTGTCCATGCTGAGTTCCCTCTGTCCGTGCTGAGCTTACACTGTCCGGGCTGAGCTTCCACTGTTCGGGCTGAGCTCCCTCTGTTCGTGCTGAACTCCCTCCGTCCGTGATAAACTCCCTCTGTCTGGGCTGAGCTCCCTCTGTCCATGCTGAGTTCCCTGTGTCCATGCTGAGCTTCCACTGTCCGGGCTGAGCTTCCACTGTCCAGGCTGAGTTCCCTCTGTCCGTGCTAAGCTTCCACTGTCAGGGCTGAGCTTCCACTGTCCAGGCTGAGCTCCCTCTGTCCTTGCCAAGCTCCCTCTGTCTGTGCTGAGCTTCTACTGTCTGTGCTGAGTTTACACTGTCCGTGATGAGCTCCCTCTGTCCGTGCCGTGCTTCAGCTGTCCGTGCCAAGCTCCCTCTTTCCGTGCCAAACTCCCTCTGTCCGTGCTGAACTCCCTCTGTCCGTGCTGAACTCCCTCTGTCCGTGTTGAGCTCCCTCTGTCCGTGCTGAACTCCCTCTGTCCGTGATAAACTCCCTCTGGTTGGGCTGAGCTCCCTCTGTCCGAGCTGAACTCCCTCTGTCCATGCTGAGTTCCCTCTGTCCATGCTGAGCTTCCATTGTCCGGACTGAGCTTCCACTCTCCAGGCTGAGTTCCCTCTGTCCGTGCTGAGCTTCCACTGTCTGGGCTGAGCTTCCACTGTCCAGGCTGAGCTCCCTCTGTCCGTGCCGAGCTCCCACTGTTCGTGTTGAGCTCCCTCTGTCCGTGCTAAGCTCCCTCTGTCTGTGCTGAGCTTCTACTGTCCGTGCCAAGCTCCCTCTGTTCAGGCTGAGCTCCCTCTGTCTATGCTGAGCTCCCTGTGTCCATGGTGAGCTCTCTCTGTCTGTGCTGAGCTTACTGTCCGTGTTGAGCTCCCTCTGTCCGTGCTGAGCTTCCACTGTTTGGGCTGAGCTCCCTCTGTCCGTGCTGAGCTCCCTCTGTCTGTGATAAACTCCCTGTGTCTAGGCTGAGCTGCCTCTGTCCGAGCTGAACTCCCTCTGTCCATGCTGAGTTCCCTCTGTCCATGCTGAGCTTAGACTGTCCGGGCTGATCTTCCACTGTCCAGGCTGAGTTCCCTCTGTCCATGCCGAGCTTCTACTGTTTGTGCCAAGCTCCCTCTGTCCGTGCCAAGCTCCCTCTGTCCGTGCTGAGCTTCCACTGTTCGTGCTGAACTCCCTCCGTCCGTGCTGAACTCCCTCTGTCCGTGATAAACTCCCTATGTCTGGGCTGAGCTCCCTCTGTCCGAGCTGAACTCCCTGTGTCCATGCTGAGTTCCCACTGTCCGGGCTGAGCTTCCACTCTCCAGGATGAGTTCCCTCTGTCCGTGCTGAGCTTCCACTGTCTGGGCTGAGCTTCCACTGTCCAGGCTGAGCTCCCTCTGTCCGTGCCGAGCTCCCACTGTTCGTGTTGAGCTCCCTCTGTCCGTGCTAAGCTCCCTCTGTCCGTGCTGAGCTTCCACTGTCCGGACTAAGCTTCCACTGTCCAGGCTGAGCTCCCTCTGTCCGTGCTAAGCTCCCTCTGTCTGTGCTGAGCTTCTACTGTCTGTGCTGAGTTTACACTGTCCGTGATGAGCTCCCTATGTCCGTGCCGTGCTTCAGCAGTCCGTGCCAAGCTCCCTCTTTCTGTGCCAAACTCCCTCTGTCCGTGCTGAACTCCCTCTGTCCGTGCTGAACTCCTTCTGTCCGTGTTGAGCTCCCTCTGTCCGTGCTGAACTCCCTCTGTCTGTGATAAACTCCCTCTGGTTGGGCTGAGCTCCCTCTGTCCGAGCTGAACTCCCTCTGTCCATGCTGAGTTCCCTCTGTCCAGGCTGAGCTCCCTCTGTCCGTGCTAAGCTCCCTGTGTCTGTGCTGAGCTTCTACTGTCTGTGCTGAGTGTACACTGTCCGTGATGAGCTCCCTCTGTCCGTGCCGTGCTTCAGCCATCCGTGCCAAGCTCCCTCTTTCCGTGCCAAACTCCCTCTGTCCGTGCTGAACTCCCTGTGTCCGTGCTGACCTCCCTCTGTCCGTGTTGATCTCCCTCTGTCCGTGCTGAACTCCCTCTGTCCGTGATAAACTCCCTCTGGTTGGGCTGAGCTCCCTCTGTCCGAGCTGAACTCCCTCTGTCCATGCTGAGTTCCCTCTGTCCATGCTGAGCTTCCACTGTCCGGACTGAGCTTCCACTCTCCAGGCTGAGTTCCCTCTGTCCGTGCTGAGCTTCCACTGTCTGGGCTGAGCTTCCACTGTCCAGGCTGAGCTCCCTCTGTCCGTGCCGAGCTCCCACTGTTCGTGTTGAGCTCCCTCTGTCCGTGCTAAGCTCCCTCTGTCTGTGCTGAGCTTCTACTGTCCGTGCCAAGCTCCCTGTGTTCAGGCTGAGCTCCCTCTGTCTATGCTGAGCTCCCTCTGTCCCTGCTGAGCTCTCTCTGTCTGTGCTGAGCTTACTGTCCGTGTTGAGCTCCCTCTGTCCGTGCTGAGCTTCCACTGTTCGGGCTGAGCTCCCTCTGTCCGTGCTGAGCTCCCTCTGTCTGTGATAAACTCCCTCTGCCTAGGCTGAGCTGCCTCTGTCCGAGCTGAACTCCCTCTGTCCATGCTGAGTTCCCTCTGTCCATGCTCAGCTTCCACTGTCCGGGCTGATCTTCCACTGTCCAGGCTGAGTTCCCTCTGTCCATGCCGAGCTTCTACTGTCCGTGCCAAGCTCCCTCTGTCCGTGCTGAGCTTCCACTGTTCGTGCTGAACTCCCTCCGTCCGTGCTGAACTCCCTCTGTCCGTGATAAACTCCCTCTGTCTGGGCTGAGCTCCCTCTGTCCGAGCTGAAATCCCTCTGTCCATGCTGAGTTCCCTCTGTCCGGGCTGAGCTTCCACTGTCTGGGCTGAGCTTCCACTGTCCAGGCTGAGCTCCCTCTGTCTATGCTGAGCTCCCTCTGTCCATGGTGAGCTCTCTCTGTCTGTGCTGAGCTTACTGTCCGTGTTGAGCTCCCTCTGTCCGTGCTGAGCTTCCACTGTTTGGGCTGAGCTCCCTCTGTCCGTGCTGAGCTCCCTCTGTCTGTGATAAACTCCCTCTGTCTAGGCTGAGCTGCCTCTGTCTGAGCTGAACTCCCTCTGTCCATGCTGAGTTCCCTCTGTCCATGCTGAGCTTAGACTGTCCGGGCTGATCTTCCACTGTCCAGGCTGAGTTCCCTCTGTCCATGCCGAGCTTCTACTGTTTGTGCCAAGCTCCCTCTGTCCGTGCCAAGCTCCCTCTGTCCGTGCTGAGCTTCCACTGTTCGTGCTGAACTCCCTCCGTCCGTGCTGAACTCCCTCTGTCCGTGATAAACTCCCTCTGTCTGGGCTGAGCTCCCTCTGTCCGAGCTGAACTCCCTCTGTCCATGCTGAGTTCCCTATGTCCAGGCTGAGCTCCCTCTGTCCGTGCTAAGCTCCCTCTGTCTGTGCTGAGCTTCTACTGTCTGTGCTGAGTTTACACTGTCCGTGATGAGCTCCCTCTGTCCGTGCCGTGCTTCAGCCATCCGTGCCAAGCTCCCTCTTTCCGTGCCAAACTCCCTCTGTCCGTGCTGAACTCCCTCTGTCCGTGCTGACCTCCCTCTGTCCGTGTTGATCTCCCTCTGTCCGTGCTGAACTCCCTCTGTCCGTGATAAACTCCCTCTGGTTGGGCTGAGCTCCCTCTGTCCGAGCTGAACTCCCTCTGTCCATGCTGAGTTCCCTCTGTCCATGCTGAGCTTCCACTGTCCGGACTGAGCTTCCACTCTCCAGGCTGAGTTCCCTCTGTCCGTGCTGAGCTTCCACTGTCTGGGCTGAGCTTCCACTGTCCAGGCTGAGCTCCCTCTGTCCGTGCCGAGCTCCCACTGTTCGTGTTGAGCTCCCTCTGTCCGTGCTAAGCTCCCTCTGTCTGTGCTGAGCTTCTACTGTCCGTGCCAAGCTCCCTCTGTTCAGGCTGAGCTCCCTCTGTCTATGCTGAGCTCCCTCTGTCCCTGCTGAGCTCTCTCTGTCTGTGCTGAGCTTACTGTCCGTGTTGAGCTCCCTCTGTCCGTGCTGAGCTTCCACTGTTCGGGCTGAGCTCCCTCTGTCCGTGCTGAGCTCCCTCTGTCTGTGATAAACTCCCTCTGCCTAGGCTGAGCTGCCTCTGTCCGAGCTGAACTCCCTCTGTCCATGCTGAGTTCCCTCTGTCCATGCTCAGCTTCCACTGTCCGGGCTGATCTTCCACTGTCCAGGCTGAGTTCCCTCTGTCCATGCCGAGCTTCTACTGTCCGTGCCAAGCTCCCTCTGTCCGTGCCAAGCTCCCTCTGTCCGTGCTGAGCTTCCACTGTTCGTGCTGAACTCCCTCCGTCCGTGCTGAACTCCCTCTGTCCGTGATAAACTCCCTCTGTCTGGGCTGAGCTCCCTCTGTCCGAGCTGAAATCCCTCTGTCCATGCTGAGTTCCCTCTGTCCGGGCTGAGCTTCCACTCTCCAGGCTGAGTTCCCTCTGTCCGTGCTGAGCTTCCACTGTCTGGGCTGAGCTTCCACTGTCCAGGCTGAGCTCCCTCTGTCCGTGCCGAGCTCCCACTGTTCGTGTTGAGCTCCCTCTGTCCGTGCTAAGCTCCCTCTGTCCGTGCTGAGCTTCCACTGTCCGGGCTGAGCTTCCACTGTCCAGGCTGAGCTCCCTCTGTCCGTGCTAAGCTCCCTCTGTCTGTGCTGAGCTTCTACTGTCTGTGCTGAGTTTACACTGTCCGTGATGAGCTCCCTATGTCCGTGCCGTGCTTCAGCTGTCCGTGCCAAGCTCCCTCTTTCCGTGCCAAACTCCCTCTGTCCGTGCTGAACTCCCTCTGTCCGTGCTGAACTCCCTCTGTCCGTGTTGAGCTCCCTCTGTCCGTGCTGAACTCCCTCTGTCCGTGATAAACTCCCTCTGGTTGGGCTGAGCTCCCTCTGTCCGAGCTGAACTCCCTCTGTCCATGCTGAGTTCCCTCTGTCCATGCTGAGCTTCCACTGTCCAGGCTGAGCTTCCACTCTCCAGGCTGAGTTCCCTCTGTCCGTGCTGAGCTTCCACTGTCTGGGCTGAGCTTCCACTGTCCAGGCTGAGCTCCCTCTGTCCGTGCCGAGCTCCCACTGTTCGTGTTGAGCTCCCTCTGTCCGTGCTAAGCTCCCTCTGTCTGTGCTGAGCTTCTACTGTCCGTGCCAAGCTCCCTCTGTTCAGGCTGTGCTCCCTCTGTCTATGCTGAGCTCCCTCTGTCCATGCTGAGCTCTCTCTGTCTGTGCTGAGCTTACTGTCCGTGTTGAGCTCCCTCTGTCCGTGCTGAGCTTCCACTGTTCGGGCTGAGCTCCCTCTGTCTAGGCTGAGCTCCCTATGTCTGTGATAAACTCCCTCTGTCTAGGCTGAGCTGCGTCTGTCCGAGCTGAACTCCCTCTGTCCATGCTGAGTTCCCTGTGTCCATGCTGAGCTTCCACTGTCCGGGCTGATCTTCCACTGTCCAGGCTGAGTTCCCTCTGTCCATGCCGAGCTTCTACTGTCCGTGCCAAGCTCCCTTTGTCCGTGCTGAGCTTCCACTGTTCGTGCTGAACTCCTTCCGTCCGTGCTGAACTCCCTCTGTCCGTGATAAACTCCCTCTGTCTGGGCTGAGCTCCCTCTGTCCGAGCTGAACTCCCTCTGTCCATGCTGAGTTCCCTCTGTCCGTGCCAAGCTCCCTCTGTTCAGGCTGAGCTCCCTCTGTCTATGCTCAGCTCCCTCTGTCCATGCTGAGCTCTCTCTGTCTGTGCTGAGCTTACTGTCCGTGTTGAGCTCCCTCTGTCCGTGCTGAGCTCCCACTGTTCGTGTTGAGCTCCCTCTGTCCGTGCTAAGCTCCCTCTGTCTGTGCTGAGCTTCTACTGTCCGTGCCAAGCTCCCTCTGTTCAGGCTGTGCTCCCTCTGTCTATGCTGAGCTCCCTCTGTCCATGCTGAGCTCTCTCTGTCTGTGCTGAGCTTACTGTCCGTGTTGAGCTCCCTCTGTCCGTGCTGAGCTTCCACTGTTCGGGCTGAGCTCCCTCTGTCTAGGCTGAGCTCCCTATGTCTGTGATAAACTCCCTCTGTCTAGGCTGAGCTGCGTCTGTCCGAGCTGAACTCCCTCTGTCCATGCTGAGTTCCCTCTGTCCATGCTGAGCTTCCACTGTCCGGGCTGATCTTCCACTGTCCAGGCTGAGTTCCCTCTGTCCATGCCGAGCTTCTACTGTCCGTGCCAAGCTCCCTTTGTCCGTGCTGAGCTTCCACTGTTCGTGCTGAACTCCTTCCGTCCGTGCTGAACTCCCTCTGTCCGTGATAAACTCCCTCTGTCTGGGCTGAGCTCCCTCTGTCCGAGCTGAACTCCCTCTGTCCATGCTGAGTTCCCTCTGTCCGTGCCAAGCTCCCTCTGTTCAGGCTGAGCTCCCTCTGTCTATGCTGAGCTCCCTCTGTCCATGCTGAGCTCTCTCTGTCTGTGCTGAGCTTACTGTCCGTGTTGAGCTCCCTCTGTCCGTGCTGAGCTTCCACTGTTCGGGCTGAGCTCCCTCTGTCCGTGCTGAGCTCCCTCTGTCTGTGATAAACTCCCTCTGTCTAGGCTGAGCTGCCTCTGTCCGAGCTGAACTCCCTCTGTCCATGCTGAGTTCCCTCTGTCCATGCTGAGCTTCCACTGTCCGTGCTGATCTTCCACTGTCCAGGCTGAGTTCCCTCTGTCCATGCCGAGCTTCTACTGTCCGTGCCAAGCTCCCTCTGTCCGTGCCAAGCTCCCTCTGTCCGTGCTGAGCTTCCACTGTTCGTGCTGAACTCCTTCCGTCCGTGCTGAACTCCCTCTGTCCGTGATAAACTCCCTCTGTCTGGGCTGAGCTCCCTCTGTCCGAGCTGAACTCCCTCTTTCCATGCTGAGTTCCCTCTGTCCATGCCGAGCTTCTACTGTCCGTGCCAAGCTCCCTCTGTCCGTGCCAAGCTCCCTCTGTCTGTGCTGAACTCCCTCTGTCCGTGCTGAACTCCCTCTGTCCGTGCTGAACTCCCTCTGTCTGTGATAAACTCCCTCTGTCCGTGATAAACTCCCTCTGTCTGGGCTGAGCTCCCTCTGTCCGAGCTGAACTCCCTCTGTCCATGCTGAGTTCCCTCTGTCCATGCTGAGCTTCCACTGTCCAGGCTGAGCTTCCACTGTCCAGGCTGAGCTTCCACTGTCCAGGCTGAGCTCCCTCTGTCCGTGCCGAGCTCCCACTGTTTGTGTTGAGCTCCCTCTGTCCGTGCTAAGCTCCCTATGTCTGTGCTGAGCTTCTACTGTCCGTGCCAAGCTCCCTCTGTTCAGGCTGAGCTCCCTCTGTCCATGCTGAGCTCTCTCTGTCTGTGCTGAGCTTACACTGTCCGTGTTGAGCTCCCTCTGTCCGTGCCGTGCTTCAGCTGTTCGTGCCGAGCTCCCTCTGTCCATGCCAAGCTTCCACTATCCGTGCCGAGCTTCCACTGTTCGTGCCAAACTCCCTCTGTTCGTGCTGAGCTTCCACTGTTCGGGCTGAGCTCCCTGTGTTCGTGCTGAACCCCCTCTGTCCGTGATAAACTCCCTCTGTCCATGCTGAGCTTCCACTGTCCGGGCTGAGCTTCCACTGTCCAGGCTGAGTTCCCTCTGTCCGTGCTGAGCTTCCACTGTCCGGGCTGAGCTTCCACTGTCCAGGCTGAGCTCCCTCTGTCCGTGCTAAGCTCCCTCTGTCGGTGCTGAGCTTCTACTGTCTGTGCTGAGTTTACACTGTCCGTGATGAGCTCCCTCTGTCCGTGCCGTGCTTCAGCTGTTCGTGCTGAGCTCCCTCTGTCCATGCCGAGCTTCCATTATCCGTGCCGAGCTTCCACTGTCCGTGCCAAGCTCCCTCTGTCCGTGCCGAGCTCCCTCTGTCCGTGCCAAGCTCCCTCTGTCCGTGCCGAGCTCCCTCTGTCCGTGCTGAGCTCCCACTGTTCGTGTTGAGCTCCCTCTGTCCGTGCTAAGCTCCCTCTGTCTGTGCTGAGCTTCTACTGTCTGTGCCAAGCTCCCTCTGTTCAGGCTGAGCTCCCTCTGTCTATGCTGAGCTCTCTCTGTCTGTGCTGAGCTTACACTGTCCGTGCTGAGCTCCCTCTGTCCGTGCTGAGCTCCCTCTGTCCGTGCTAAGCTCCCTCTGTCCATGCCGAGCTTCTACTGTCCATGCCAAGCTCCCTCTGTCCGTGCCAAGCTCCCTCTGTCCGTGCCGAACTCCCTCTGTCCGTGCTGAACTCCCTCTGTCCGTGCTGAACTCCCTCTGTCCGTGCTGAACTCCCTCTGTCCGTGATGAGCTCCCTCTGTCCGTACCGAGCTTCAGCTGTTCGTGCCGAGCTCCCTCTGTCCATGCCGAGCTTCCACTATCCGTGCCGAGCTTCCACTGTCCGTGCCAAGCTCCCTCTGTCCGTGCCGAGCTCCCTCTGTCCACGCCGAGCTTCCACTATCCGTGCCGACCTTCCACTGTCCGTGCCAAGCTCCCTCTGTCCGTGCCGAGCTCCCTCTGTCCGTGCTGAGGTCCCACTGTTCGTGTTGAGCTCCCTCTGTCCGTGCTAAGCTCCCTCTGTCTGTGCTGAGCTTCTACTGTCCGTGCCAAGCTCCCTCTGTTCAGGCTGAGCTCCCTCTGTCCATGCTGAGCTCTCTCTGTCTGTGCTGAGCTTACACTGTCCGTGATGAGCTCCCTCTGTCCGTTCCGTGCTTCAGCTGTTCGTGCCGAGCTACCTCTGTCCATGCCGAGCTTCTACTGTCCGTGCCAAGCTCCCTCTGTCCGTGCCGAGCTCCCTCTGTCCGTGCTGAGCTCTCTCTGTCCGTGCTGAGCTCCCTATGTCCATGCCGAGGTTCTACTGTCCGTGCCAAGCTCCCTCTGTCCGTGCCAAGCTCCCTCTCTCCGTGCTGAGCTCACTCTGTCCGTGCTAAGCTCCCTCTGTCCGTGCTGAGCTCCCTCTGTCCGTGCTGAGCTCCCTCTGTCCATGCCAAGCTTTTACTGTCCGTGCCAAGCTCCCTCTGTCCAGGCTGAGCTCCCTCTGTCCGCGCTGAGACTCAACTGTCCGTGTTGAGCTCCCTCTGTCCGTACCGAGCTCCCTCTGTCCGTGCTGAGCTCTCTCTGTCCGTGCTGAGCTTACACTGTCCGTCCTGAGCTTACACTGTCCGTGCTGAGCTCTGTCTGTCCGTGCTGAGCTCCCTCTGTCCGTGCTGAGCTCCCTCTGTCCGTGCAGAGCTCCCTCTGTTTAAACTGCTTTCTTTTTTTTGCAGTTTTTCTTGAGGGCCAGATGTGCATCTGTTATACCCATGAAGTTCGTTTTAGAATTACATTTCTTGTACTGTTCCCTAATGCTGAATGCATTGGTCAAGATTTTAGCATGATTGCAGCGAGATCAAGCATCTTGTAGTAAAAGTGGATTTAGGTATATGTATTACTATAATTTAATAGAAATGTTATTATTATTATAATTTACTATACAAGTGTAAAAGCGTAATATAATTCGACACTATGCCCTGTCAAAGCTGAGAGTAAGTAAGACAGTAAGAGAGAGAATATCTTCATCATGGGACTCCTCCTTCACTGCAATAACCACCATTAAATGGAAGTGTATTAATTTGATGCTGATTAAGTTAGATGTGCAGTAATTATTATCTCTTATTGAAGTATGAGGTAGGAAGGTTTTAGAATGAGGGGCCATACAAATTCATACAGGTGAGAGATAACACTTATCATTCAGGATTTAAAGACCAGCGCTGACCTATCAGAACACCCGTCAATCAAACACACCTCCAGCTTCTTATGCAAACGGGAAATTAGAGATTGCCTGACAGGATGACCATTCCTAACACACACACATACACACACACACACACTCATCTGCCATTCTGCTGATAACACACACCACTCACGCTCTCCAGAAGGTCAGCTGTCGGCCGGTTCTGATGATCCGCTGAGATGTTTGAGTTAGTAGTTCAGCATAACAAGACAGCCTATCTGCTTTTACATTTATCCATGACCTTATGCACAGTCATTATTTGCCTGTCTTTTTATTGATAGAAATCTTTGTATAAATGAATTTATAGTTTATTATAGCTAAGTCTGATGTTATATAGAGTTAATTACAGGTAGGAACTCTCACTCACCATTGACTTTATGTTCATTAGGGTTTATTCAAATGTTTTATAAAGTTAATTAGAGGTAGACACTCTTACTGACCAAAAAATAAATCAATGCCTGTTTTCCAGTATGTGGCGCTGAGAGGAACATAACATAAGCACAGTTTTAGACACAAACACACTGATACAAATGAAGGGGATAATGGAAGCGAATGAATACTCTACCTTTTATTTTACCTGTATGGAACACACACCTGACAAAAGGCTATCTTCACATCCAGGATTGGTGCACTGCAGTTGTATAAGAAATGTCTGTTCATAAATACCTGAAAGACAAAAGAGAGAAAGAAGAGCATTACAGTGCTGAACAGAGGTGTGCTTTCCAGTCCCACTGTTATCTGTAAACTGTTTAAACTTTATCATTACAATGGATATAGTAGAAAAGAGTAACATATTTTAAAATTATTAAAATGCTTTGCATTATTTGTTATATATTATTCAAGCCACCTAGCAACACCCTGGCAACAACCGGGCACAGCATAATTCATACAGCAAAAATCCATAATGCAGAAATAATGTTTACAGCAACTCGCTACTGACTTAGCCTGCCCTGAGAAGTTCAGCTCTGAGCACATGGGCTCTAGAAACAGTACAGTGTGGAGCACACAAGCAGAGGTCACTGTTTAAAGTTGGCCTAACTAAACCATTTACAAATTGTAGTTAAACCCTAGTTGAAGCCAAGCCAACTACTCTACTAAGCAATTATGCAGGTTTTTTCACCTGATGTGGGTCACGCTATTTGCATTTTGGGCGTGTCCTCCCACCTCTAACTCACCATCAGTGTGTAGTCATTCTCCACAGATGCTGCACACTGCTGCCTTCTCCTGGTATTTATATGTGTTATATAATAGATAACTGCCTGTTCTTAGTGTTGAAGGCTATAAGAGCAAGTTACTGTGTTTTGTGTTGCTGAGTGTATACAGGTGCTGGTCAACGAATTAGAATAATTTGAAATAGTGCAATCATGAAATTCTTTGAATGCATTTTTTGTGCAGAAAGCAAATCAGGTGTTCACCGCACCTGTCCTACTCGTTAGACTAATCACAGAACTCGTTACCTGGAAAAAAATTTGCTCAGCTGAGCTTTCCAAAAGGCCCATTTAGGCCATTTAACTGTGACACTGTTGTTTTATTGAATTAGAATAATGGAGAAACCGTTTCATTGAATTAGAATAAATGCTCAATTTTTTGTTTTCTGTGAAGAGTGTTCACTGTGCAGTATAAAGTCAGGGTTGAGTAGAATTTCTAAGTTGTAAAATCAATCATGGGTAAGCAGCGCGACCTCTCAACCGGAATAGTGGCTCAAATTCAAGCCCTTCGCCAACAAGGCTTGACCCAAACTAAAATTGCTGAGCAGCTTGGCATCAGCCAGTCTTCCGTCTGCAAAGCTCTCAAGAAAAACTGCAGCAAGCGCACCAACTGTTCCGGCGTCCGAAAAACTTCTGCTCGCGACAACAAGCAGCTGAGAAAGATCGCAGTCAGCAACCGGTTCAAGTCCACTTCCGAGCTCACCGACTTGTGGAACAAGCAGACCGGCGCTGACGTCTCCAGATCAACCACTTACCGTCGTCTGCGCGAACTCGGCTTCAAATCTCACGTTCCAGCAGTAAAACCGATGCTGAACAAGAAACAAATGGAGAAACGGCTGAAGTGGGCCAAAGAACACGGTGAGTGGACTGCTGAAGACTGGCAGAAAGTGGTCTTCAGTGACGAATCACGCTTCTGCATCTCCTTCGGTGACCAAGGTCCTCGTGTCTGGCGTCGTGGTGGCGAAACCTACAACCACGAGTGCGTGAAAAGATCCGTCAAGTTTCCCCAGAGCGTTATGGTCTGGGGATGCATGTCCGCTCGAGGTGTAGGGAAACTCTGCTTCCTCAAGAAGACTGTCAATGCTGCCGTATATCAAGATGTTCTGGAAACGTTCCTGATTCCGACTGTTGAGGAACAGTTCGGCGAAGAAGACTTCATATTTCAACAGGATCTTGCACCGGCTCATGCGGCAAAGTCGACCAAAGATTGGTTCACTAAAAAACAGCTTGAAGTTTTGGCATGGCCGGCCAACTCGCCTGACCTCAATGTCATTGAAAACCTTTGGGCCATCGTCAAGCGGAAAATTCTCGACAGAAAGCCTACTACGCTGGACCAACTGAAGCAGAACATCGCCACTGCCTGGGAAGCTGTGAGTGCGGAAACTTGCGACAAGCTGGTCAAATCGATGCCGCGGAGACTTCAGGCAGTCATACAAGCCAAGGGGGCAGGCACAAAATACTGAGAAAGTGATGATTGTAATTATAATAAAAATTATTCTAATTCAATGAAACGGTTTCTCCATTATTCTAATTCAATAAAACAACAGTGTCACAGTTAAATGGCCTAAATGGGCCTTTTGGAAAGCTCAGCTGAGCAAATTTTTTTCCAGGTAACGAGTTCTGTGATTAGTCTAATGAGTAGGACAGGTGCGGTGAACACCTGATTTGCTTTCTGCACAAAAAATGCATTCAAAGAATTTCATGATTGCACTATTTCAAATTATTCTAATTCGTTGACCAGCACCTGTATAGATCAGGGATCACTAATAGGTGGGCCGTGATCCGGGTCCGGACCCAGACGTTGTCCAATGCGGACCCAAACTGATAAACTACTGAGAACGATTTAATTCTGACAGTGTTCATTTAAAGCGGCAGAATTTTTATTGTCTTTACGGTATACGCGTGCGCTGTAAGATCACCAAATGCTCTGCTCTGCCAATCAGATCTGTGCAGACCGCTGCACCGGCTCGTGAATTGGGATGCGGCCGGGAAAAACACCTTTATAAAGAACATAGGGAGCCCGAGAACTGGTGGAAAAAAGAGAACGGCCGGAAACTAAAGACATGCTGAGCGAAACAGAGAGAGACAGGGGAGGAATGTACAAAAAATCTGGCCAGAGAGGCATTTTATTATTATTATATATATTTTTATCATAGTTCAAACAACCTCACGGGTCAGATGTTTCCTATATATATATATATACATATTTTTAACACAAGTTAAAAATGGCAACAGTCCGGACCTTGGACTGACAAAAAAATTATCCAACTTGACCGTACTGAATTCTAATTAAATACCCCTGATATAGATATGCTGGCTGAGTCCAGATTGTCATATTTGCATTACCGCAAGTTTATATGACTGACATTAAGACATATAAGTAATAGTCTTAACTTCTAAGTTGCCAAATTAAACTAACAAAAAACATATTATTGTGCTCCTTATGTGCGTGTGATTTATGTAAAACATGTGATTGACACAAATTAATTGTTTTAGTTAATCTTAAATGATAGTCAGCAGAACTTATGCATAATTTGTTATACCATTAGAACCATCTACCTACTCCCTGCCACCTAGAATACCATAATTACGTACACCATAATTTTCTTACACCCTAATAATTATTTATGTTGAGTAAATGCAGCGTTAATGGACTGTAGATAAGACGAGTTTAAACATACATTTTCTCTCAGCTCTCTCTGAACACTGATCTGTCTTTATCTAATCAGACTCACACAACATACAGATGTTTCACAAGTATTCTCCTTAGAGAGTACTGCTGACACAAACAGCCTCATGGGTCTAAATTCTGCATTAAGAGGTGGAGTCCAGATCAGGTGTACTATATTGTGCCTCCTGCACAAGCTACACAAGTGCCGACATAAGCCACATAAGATATATAAATTATATGTAAAATGGAATCTATGAACTGGAATTGTACTGTAACTACACTGGTTTCATTTTACCAGAAAATGTACTTAATCCTTACATAAAATGGTCGCTATGGTATTCCAGCAAGTTGCTATGATGTTGCAGAGCTATAGTGTTCCTAAGTGCTTTCCTTATTACATAATTCCGTGTAATGAGAAGACATTGAAGGAAAACTCAAACAGTCTGTGACTGGTAAACAGGATGAAGTCATCATGGGCTGGTATCCAATCAGCTTCTTGTTACCAGGCAGAAGTAACAAGAAGTACCAACACAACCTGTGAGTGCAAGAAGGGGTGTTCACACACATTTGGACATCTTGTATAAAGTGTTCTTATTGCAGCATTGCAATATTACATTTCTGCCACAATCTCCCATCTTCAGAATCCACACACTGCAGTCTGCAACCCATCAGAACAGGCACGGAAGCCCTGTGTGATGATGAGGATGACGAGTGCTCCAATAATAGCTGGTGTCACTCAGAAGTCAACAGAATGTTAATGTGAGCTGCTGATTTCCTCTGCTTTCCCCTGAGTGCTTCCTGCCACGCTCTGAGGAGGCGGCACACTGCCTCTGTAAAACGCCCCACGGCTCCACGTTAAATATTTATCAGCATTTTCCCTCCTTCATCTCAGCCGGCGAGGGCTAACAGTGCGTCATCCAACTCGACCAAAGGACACTCTGTACTAGAGGAGCAGGCCTTCACCACTGGCTATCACATCAGCATCCAGCCGGATATGTGGGACATATGGGAAAATAAGGTGTTCCTTAGTGTAAAGTGAATCTGATAATGATTTGATTTGATTTGATGGAAACACAGCTGATCTGGTTCCCCACCAGTCTATATTGTATGCCTGGTGGATGATGATTTTTTGTTAGGGTGTTGCTTGGTGGTTTATATGCTGTTGCTAGGTTGTTATGATGCAGTTGCTAATGATTGATATGGCTTTGCAATGGTAGAGTTGTTGGTTGCTAAGGTGATTACTATTTATTTATGCTAAAGGTTTTCTTGCTATGCTGTAGCTAGGTGGTTGCTATGGAAGGAGAATGATTTTCGAAATGTTCAAATGAGTCAATGTTACAGGTGTGTTTCAAGTGGCTGCTAGATGTTAACGGTAGAAATGAGGGATAAAAAAGACAAATAGATGAGTGTGAGTCATTGTGTCTGTGGATTAGATGTTCGGGACCTGAGTGCATGTAGTTTGATGTTTGTTGGGCAAAGGAAGATTGGGATTGGGTATGGAGAAAAAACTCCATAGCAAATCCCCAGACAAAAATGCCTGTAATATCCTACCAATCAGACTGAAACACTTAGAAATCACTTAGCAACACCAAAGCAACAACCTTGGATGCCACAGTAACAGTTATTAAGTTACATTTTGTGTTTACCAAAATGTAAATAATGCTTTTAAAGGCATAGTATTGAATTTGGGACACACTGACTTTGTGTTATTACATAAGCTGTCCTAGTGTAACAACCACTGCACAAGTAGTTCAGTTATTATCACATTCATTATTAAGAAATGATTAGTTATTTATTAGTTAGTTATTAGAGGCACTTAATATACAGTAGGACTGTGAGGTGAAATCTGCTCCGTTTCTAGCTTTTTCAAATATGACACATGATTTATATGAGTAAATTTATATGTATAACATCAGGCTGCTGTTGTTCCTATCTATTATTATCGCTATTTGGCGGCGCCCGTTACCGCGACTAACAGCTGCCATCAACCACACAGTGAGCCATTTGACGCCCTGTTGAGGCCGACTGTGCTAAAATAACGAGCATCAGGGCTGCAGTCGCTTTCATCGGGAATGAGTCAACAATATTTGAGCTGAAATAATTATACCTAAAACAGACAGACAAAGAGCAGTAGAGAAAATACAGATATGGTGAGAGAGGGGAAATTCAGACAGGGTGAGAGAATAAAATAGATCGAAAGAGAAAACAGGAGCAAAAAACATGTTCTTTATGTTGCAGCATCTCTAAATAAGCTAATTTGTGGGTGTGGCTCACTAATTGCACCCTAATTTCCTCCAAACTAACAATTAGGCACTTTGCATGGCATCCTGACACACTGCACAAAGCACTTTAGAACCCTTAAACGCACAGACTACGCAAAAATGATCATTTTACAATGTTTCTTTCTCATCAGCAGACAAGACCCATGCACATCCATCAGCCACAACATTAATACCACCTGTCTAATATATTGTATAGACTCCACAAAGCCAAAGGTGATGAGCAACTCACTCTGGCACCAGGATATCAGGCAGGCCTTGTGGGGTGTTCCTGGTATGCAGTGGTCAGTACCGACCAAAAGTGCTCCAAGGAAGGACAAGTTGTAAACTGGTGAAAAAGTTTTGTTGCCTGATACTACAGAACACCTTCAGAGGTCTTGTGGAGTCCATTCCTTAAATAGCTGTTTTAAAGAGACAATGTTATGCAAAATAAGCAATTTAACAGCCATTAAACAACATTATAGCAACCGCCATGCATATCACACCAATCACCTTGCAACACAGTAGCACCATGTAAACCACCTGGTATAACACAGCGACTACTTGAATTGCCATAGCAACCATCTAGGGAGCACTTGGCAACACTATAGCATCCATAGCAAACAGCAAGTAACACAGCAACAACCACCATAGAAACTACTTGAGAAACCACTCAGCAACATGCATCGAAATGAACAGTTTTGACCAAAAACAAAACCAAACAAAATAAAATATTTGGCTGAAGGCTGGAAAACATATTTTTTTTGCAGATTTAATTAATTTTGACACTTTTTTACCACTATATATAACATAAAGTCAGTAATGTTAGTATAAATCTGTACTGCAGTAAAAGTGGATCATTTCAGAAACTTGACTTTATTCCTCCCACCTCCATTACAGGTCACCTGCTTTAAAATATTTAAATGTTAGCATAATTTAAATGCAAACAAACGTTAAGGCTATTATTTTAATAAACTTTAGCAATAAATAATCTCAAAATAACAACAAATATTAAATAGAAAAACAGTAAAACATAGGTAATACATACTTTTTATATGACCAAAATTTATTAGACTAAAATGTGACTAAAACTAATAATATCTGATAGACAAGACCAAAACTAAATCAAGATCACCTGTCAAAATGAACACATGATATACTCTTGTATTTTGATTTACGAAGCTGCCTGCATTCGTGGAAGGGAATAATCCTTTGATTAAATATAATTTTATTAAAAATCCAAGTGCTATTGCAATTTTTTTAGTTTATATATTTGTCCCCTTGTACTTGTTTTAAGGGCCAAACATGTGTCACTTATGAGTAAAAATAAACCTTTAAGTGTAACAGAAAGTGATTTAATTTATATTGTGATACATATCGATATCGGTTGATATGGAAAACTATATTGTGATAAGATTTTTTTTCCATATCGCCCAGTCCTATGAGTAGCTAAATAATATTGCACATTTCAGTCAAAATGTAATTATTTATTGTTTCTGGTAACTAGTAACATCTATCTTCTGAATAGCATTACAATCCCAACTTTCTTCTGGGTGTATTTGTTTATTTGATAACGATAAGTATATTTTTTTAGATCACAAAATAAGCTATATCTGTATTATCTGTACATATAACCTGTATAAAACCAAATACTATAACATTCCGTATTTACATAACTGTATAAGCAAGTGTTGCCCATGTTTTAAGGTTTGGTGCGCGTCCATTCTCTCCACACTGAGCAGACTGGCCTGGCTGAATGCTGTATTATTAACGCCAGCATTCCTGCCCTCCGTTACTGTGGTGACGAGCCTGGGCACGGTTTGCCGAAAGAAACACTCACAAAAGTGGCATTAGCAAGAAAACCCATCTCACCACAGAGAAATCTCATCTCTCAGACATCTGCAGCCTCCACACGCACTAACAGGGCTGGCAGATCAGTGTGGACAAAATCTGTCTTTCACTGGATGCCAGGCCAGCAGTTACACTATATGGACAAACGTATTGGGACGCCTGCCTATTCACCGTTTCTTCTGAAATCAAGGGTGATACAAAATAGTTCATCCTGCTTTTGTTGAAGTAACTGTCTCTGCTCTCCTGAAAATAAAGACCTTCTACTAGATTTCTAGAACACTGCTGTGAGGATTTGATTGCATTTTCCAACAACAGTGGTGTTAGTGAGCTTGATATGTCAGATGATTTTACCCCCAACTCATCCCATCCAAATGTACTGGACAGTACTGGACGGAGAACACAGTTCCACTTTATTCCAGCTTCATTCCCCTCTAGCCCACAACTAGCAGTAGGCATAGTGCCAATTAGGCCTAGACAAAAATTCAACATGGATAGAAAATAATATTTAATAACAAGATTTGATTGCATACACTGTCAACAGGATTAGTAAAGTGGGACAACTGCTACAGTAACCTTCAGCCGACACAACAATCGGGCTCAGCAGAGCTGAAGCAGGTGTGCAGCAAAGCTAACAGTTGGCCTTTAGCCACAAAGGTTTACAGATGCAAACTGTCAGATGTTTTTTTCGCACATTTTTTTTTCAGTTAAAACAGACTCTGGCTTGTTTATACCGTTGGTGCAGTTTGTTTCAGCAGGTGTGAAAACAGTAATCAAACAAATAAACAACCATATTGAGACCATCCAGAGAAGTTGTTCCTTTCAGTTCCAAACACACTGGTTCATCTTTCTGACTTTCAAATGCTCCTCGCCTAGGATCTGCATGGTTGGAGCTGGATAGCTATGATGCTTACAGCTGGCAGGTTCAACAAGGTTAGAGCAGGCGAACTGCGGGAAAGCAGGTATTGGTGTAAGATGCTGATGCATCAGTGTGATGTAGTGTTTTTTTAGGTAGAATTTTATTATAATATTGATAAGTGATTTGGATACTGTGTGCATGCGTGCGTGCATGTGTGTGTGGCCAGAATTAACTGGGCTGATAGGAATGTTTCAGATGCCAGTGAGTCACTCAGACACCAGCTCTGAATAGACTCAGAGAAAGAGAGAGAGGGAGAGAGAGAGAGAGAGAGAGAGAGACAGTGGGCATAAGCTCATCAATGGTGTTAGTGGGCACCTGTGGGCAGTAGGGTGGTGATACACACATGCTGAGATGTTTAGAATTCACCCTGTGAGATCTTTTTTTCAGACCACATCAGCATGACACACAGGGCTGGTTTCTTCTTAAATCTATAGGATTAGCCTGAGGTCCGTCCCCCGTTTCTGCAGTAACAGTCCTTACTAGGGATGCAACGGTACAGTGTGGCCACAGTTCAGTTCAGTTTCGATACATCAATATTAGCGCTTAGGTTCTCTGCCCGATCCCGACCGACCCGATATTCCCCCCTCGGGCCGGGTGGGGTCTGGCTCCAGGAAATAGTCTGTGGCATCTGTTTTTTAATGCTATTTTTATTTTATATAAAGATCTGGCGTGATAATCACAATATAACCAAGTAACAAAGTATTATTATTACTATTATTATAAAACTGAAAGTAAAAAACATTAAACTAATGAAACTAACTGACTGAAACTAATAAAAATTATAATTAAAAGAAAAAAAGGTAACTAACTGGAACTGTATTGAGAGTTTATAAAACTAACTAAAATTAAATGAAATTACTGATACAATACCCTTCGTTTTTGTGTTTGTTGATTTATTTTTAAGCGCTGTTTCCACTCCAGCAGTTTTACAGCGGGCGGTCTTGTGCCGATTTTGCTCTTGAAGCGGAGTCAGATTCTGCAGGGAGTCGGATTCGGCACAACACGCCACGAAGCCTCGCGGTCCGAGGCGCTAGCTCATATTCATATGGTTCGCGCTAGCCACAGAAAACCCTGAGGGAGCTGCAGAATGGGATTAGAATATGAGCGCGAGGGAGATAAAAGCACGTGTTCTGTAGTAAAACAGGAGATACAGTACCTGTTGTGAGTAGCTCATACACCAGAACACCCCACGCAGAGGATAAACTGATAAATCTCTCTCTCTCTCTCTGTCTCTCTCTCTCACTCATTCATAGTTTAAAATTTTGGTGAAAATTAAGGAAACCTGTAGAGTTTATTGAGTTTTTGAGTTTGTTTATGTGTTTCTCTGATTGAGCTCTCTGATGTGATGTGTAAAAACTAATAAAACCATTGCACGAGAAAAGGTGAAAACAAAATCAAATTAAAACTATTACAACTTTAAGTAACAAATCAAACTGTTAAAAAAAACTCACCCGTAAGAATATTATAATCACGCACCTCTGGGGCTCACGCACACGCAAGCTTCCCCACTTGTCCGCGTTTGACGTGCAGCGCTGTGTTTGGCTGTTCTTACACATTTTTATTAAATAATAGGTCTGCGCTCCTTCGGTGTTGTAGTGTTCATTAACATCATTCTGAACAGATTTCGCTCATTCAAACAGCCTAAAAACAGCCAGTCCATTGTGTTGTTGAGAAGGAGGAGCACTCACTGCAACCACCAACCACTGCCCCCCCAACAGCACGCGCTCAGCAGCCATTCAGTACCAGAACAGGCTGAACCGAACGGTTCGATAAAATACAGAGAACAGTTGCATCCCTAGTCCCTACTATGAGGTTTTTAACCAGAAATCACAAAAAAAAACAAAAAAATGCACTTTCTGAAAAAAATTATAATTTATAAAGAAGAATGTCTTCTTGAATGACTTTTCTCTAACGATTTTTTCAGTATTGGCAGCAGTCACACATAAATGTTTCATAGTTTGTAATTTCTTACACTTAGACTGCTGTTTTTAAACCCCCATTGTCTTCAGATCACTGTTCTGACTAGAAATGTCTTATTTTTGTTTTATTTAAAAAAAAAAAAAAAAAAAAATCACACTATATCACTTTGCTCACAGTATTGCAAAATACATCCATATATTTAATTGGCTCCCCTGTATCATGATATGTTTTGTATCCCCAGGATCTTCAAGTAAACTGCCACAATTTTTATATTTATGCCAGTTTTCATAATAATAGATTTAAAAAAAACCTAATAATAGTCTGGAACCAGCCTACTGCTGTTCAATAGAATAAATAAATAGAAGCTGAATCCCAACACAATAAATGTTTAACACAGCTCTGGCACTGTTAGTTCACATCTGCTGAAAAATACATGACCACTCTCTCTCTCCATCCTTCTCTTTATACCTCCCTCTCTCTTTATCCCTCTGTCCCACTCTCTCTGTCACACCTCCATTCTTCCCTCTCTTTCTCCATCTCTCCCCTCTCTGTTTATCCATCCCTTCCTCTCTCCCCAACTCTCTCTCTCTCTCTTGCTCTTCCCATCCCTTCCTCTTTTCTCTCTTTTGCTCTTACTTTTTCCATCCCTCCCTTTCTCCCCTGTCCCTCTATCTCTCTCTCCATCCCTTACTCTCTTTCCCTTCCGTGCTCTCTTACTCTCTGTACCTCCCTCTTTCACATTGTCTCCATCCCCCTCTCTCACTCTCTCCTTCCATTCATCTCTTTCTCTTGTCTCTTGACTACTTTCTTTTTTGGTAGTCTTAATTTCCAATGAAGTGTACACACAACAACACCAAAATGGAACCAATCTCCCATTATGGCACAGGGGAGCAAACCAGTCATTCATTTTTGTTCATGCACCTGGCACCCACTTTCAGGCCTCACTCACACTCCCATCATTTATGTGGCTTTGCAATGAGCAGACAGGCCAGTGTTCACAAATGGCATTTCCAAGCTATTTGGTTTGTCACATTTGTGTAATGTAACATAATATAATGCAATATAAAATGCAGTGCATTCTCATACAATAATACAAAAACACTACAAATAAAACTAAATATTCACACACACATACTTACACACACATTAGAGCTGGGTGATACAAATTGTATATACATTACAATCCAATATGATAACCATAACAAAGTAGAAAAGTATATATGACAAAACTCTTGGTGGAATTTCACTGATTAATAACCCATATTAAATTACTGCATCCATCTACTGTTTCAGATGGTGAAATGCAATGTTTTTACTTCATGATAAGCACAAGACTGTACTCTGTTGAGTCTGTTTTCAGCACTCAGATGGGAACCTATATAGCAGGTGTAATGTATTATTAATATTAATTCATATTTTTTACTGATATAAATCAGTGTTAAATATAGCGATATTTAGGACATATTGCTCAGCCCTAACACACACTCATTCAGAGGGCTAGGGCTGTATTTTATTAAAGATGGACCCTGAGCTGTTCCAATCCTTCTCCAAACTTTGTCATTTCCATCATTCAGGTACAGGTTGATCTTAGTTACTCCTGGCCAAATAACACTGGCTTCTTTAAATTTTAATCTAATCTGGCCTCTCTTTTAATGCGTTGAACCTTCTGGTGAACCCTCTGTATTTACTCTCATTAAGTCTTTATGGTAGACTGAGGTACTGATACATCTCCTTCCTGGAGAGTGTTCTTCACCTGGGTGGATGTTGTGAAGAGTTTTTCCAACACCCTGGAAACGATCATACCCACTGTTGTCTTTCCCCACTGTGGATGTCCCAGGCAGAATATATGATTTAAAATTTAATCTGAAATGGACATGGTTTATTGAGCTACACATATAGAAGTAGTGTGTAATGCAACATGCCCAACATTTCAGTACAGAGTAATAAAGTTTTCTAATGTGTACATCTCACACAGTTCCTGCAGATTTTATAGTAGTTGTAACCACGCAGGTAACTTTGTGTTGTGTGCTTAACATGTGACTATAGTAACCAGACATATTTGTCTAGAGACTTGGTTACAGGTAAACTGCTTCAACATCCAAACTGAATAACAGGGCCTACCTCCTAAAATGAGGTAGTATTAAAGTGTGTTACATACTGCAGTACTGTGTGTGTGTAGTCTCCTCCCCTCTCTCCCGGACTAAATGTTAAGTGATTTCTCTGCAGGTAAGTTTCTCTGGTATCACTGATCTAAGTCACTGTCCCTCAGTCCCTCAGCACCAGAAACAGATGGAGGACGTCCATCACCCAGACACACCACCCACTGACCTGTGCAGCCACTACCCACACTGGGAGTGTGAACCATCATGTCAACACAGAGGACGCAATCAGTGTCCTGCTTCTAACTGTGAACATTAATATCTTATCAAGAAGAGCTTGTGAAAACACTAGTCCCTGTAGAAGAGAACTGTCATTAGAGTAAGACTTAGAGCCCTATTTTAGCGATCTATAGCACACTAGTTAATTGCGCTTTGCGCAGCTCCAATGACACGAGAGGCGTGTACAAATTCTCTTAATTATTCATAGGTGTGTTTTGGGTGTAACATGAAATAAACCAATCAGTGTGTCAGTATCCATTCCCTTTAAGACACAGGTGTGCGCTGACTTCTGTTCATTGCTATTTTAAGAGCCCACAGGAAACTGACTGCGCGTCACGCTGTGAAGATGAACCAGCAGCTCATATAAGAGTAAAGTTATTTTATTCTTTATTCTATTTATTGTTTATGTAAAAAATGAGTTTGCAACACTGAATATTAATCAAGCAATCGATTATTTACACTGGAGGGAGACCCTCATTTACAAAATTAAAAAAAAAACCTGACATTTACTATAGATGAATAAAATATGTATATAAAAAACATAAAAAACAAAAGAAAAATAAGAAATTTTAAAAAGATCATAAAAATTGACATAAAAAATAAAGAAACTATATATTACAGTTTTTCTCTATTGCCAAAACACAGTACTCTAAACCAAATGACTAGTTACCTAAACACATTTAGTAAAACTACCCCCCATTTGCCACAACCACAAACACAATTCACCTGTAGACACTGTTCACAAAACCCATCCCCTTTTTCTCAAAACTCTAAACACATTTTGCCTTGCTAAAACACATTTTGCATTTATCTCTGCTCCAATATATATTGTGAAGCTCATGTGATGCAAAATGCCACCCACAGTCAGCAAAACTTAAACACAATGAACATACCTGGTGTCATTCAGTAAACACAACGACTCATAATTGAAAACACCTGTTGCAAATGATGTGACCACACCTATATAAGTCAGTTTCCTGAAGGTTCCAAACAAAAATGGATGATCAAGGCAGAAGAAGAGGAGTTCATGTCAGAGGAGGGAGAGGAGCAGGTCCAGGAGGGAGAGGAGCGGGCCGAGGAGGGAGAGGAGCGGGCCGAGGAGGGAGAGGAGCGGGACGAGGAGGGAGAGGAGCGGGCCGAGGAGTGGGCCAAAGAGGGCGAGAAGCAGTCCAAAGAGGAGCAGGCCAAGGAGGGAGAGGAGAAGGAGGGCGAGCAAGACTACGCATTTTAATTACAGATGAAATGAGAGCAACAGTCATTGACCATGTCATTTTCCACGGCATGACAATGACCGAAGCGGGACAACGAGACCAACCTAATCTCAGCAGATTCCCAGTGGCCACCATTATTCCTAACACCTCTAACACACTAACTACTTCTAACCTCATTTCCTTCTTCCCCTCCTTCACTTCTCTTTCCCTTCGACCTCCTTTAAGCTCTATCTAAAAATGGTTTATCTTAATTCCTATTACTTTGTACTTCATTACTGTAAGTCGCTTTGGACAAATGCGTCTGCCAAATGTAATGTAATGTAATGTAATTTTTCGGGCCTTCAGAGAACACAACAGGTACTGTATGTACTAGGTTTTTAGTCACCACACTAGATGTTTACAGTATACAGTACTACAGTGGAGTGCACCTACATACAGACAAGTGCAATCATGGTTACAGTAAAAGTGTGTACTGCAAGGACCATTTCTGACCAAATGACTGTATGTTTGTTTCTCTAGAGTTGAAAGATTGCCATTTGCAGGTGCCTTCCAGATTCACACCAGCCCAAGAGGTCCTCATTGTGGATATGGTTCGGGAGAACAATGTGATAAGGCTACAGGAGATACAGGAGAGGATCAGTGGTGACAATTTGAACTTTCAGAACATTGACAATGTCAGCCTGAGAACCATAGACAGAGTCCTCAAGCGCCAGAGAGTACGCATGAAGCAGGCCTATAGGGTACCCTTTGAGCGCAACTCTGACAGAATAAAACACCTCCAGTGACCTACAGTACTTTACATGCAATACTATACAATCATACTGTAATGTGCAGTATTGACTGTCTTTCTGAACACCTGAAAACGCTATTTGTTTCCACAGCGGATCTTCGAGTTGGAGTCCATGGCCAGACCCCATGAATTTATATTTGTGGATGAGTCTGGCTTCCACCTCACAAAAAGGAGGAGGAGAGGCCGTAACATCATAGAAGAATATTGCCTGTGATGTTGATGAGGTCCTGTGGCCCGACCCAGCCCGACGACGTGATGCCACCCAATGATTTCAGTGTCAACATACAACATACTGTGTCAATTTACATGTACAACATACTGTAATAAAAGAAATCACACCCTGAACATTGTGTTTTCAATTGTTACTGTACTGTATCTATTGTGTGTAATGGATCCTCCATGGAGTTTACAGTACTCATTTCTGCACTGAGTTGTGATATTACTGCATTTTCTGCATTATTCATTATTCCTATGAAATGCACAAATCTATAGTAAATGCCCAATATATATTTGAGAATAAATAAGGGTTGCTCAAATGCATCCTGGCAGTTGTGAAACTGTAAAAAGAACGGTCTCACACTCTGAAAATTGTGTTTTGAATATTTTTGGTAATGTGGTTAATGATGCTCAGTAGTGTGTACATTTTTGCAGGCCTTGAGCGGTATTGTGGTGTCAACGTTTGCTTTTGAGCATATGAGCAACTGTTTTGGTGTGATGGGTTGGTTTTGCGCATATGAGCAACTGTTTTGGTGTGATGGGTTGGTTTTGCGCATATGAGCAACTGTTTTGGTGTGATGGGTTGGTTTTGAAAAGAGACTGTGAGGTTGTGTGTACGTAGCTTTAGAAAAGTGTTTTGTGTTTAGAGTTTGTGAAAAATGAGGGGCAGTATCGTGAAATGTGTTTAAGCAATAGAGAAAAACTGTAAGAAAAAACTAACTAACATGACATAACATAAAAATAAATTAAATGAATTACAGTTTTTCCACATTGTTTAAACACAAAATATGGAACTATGCACACAAATCCAAAAACATGAAGCTCATGTGTCAATATTGCGACTCCAAACAAACTCTAAACACAATTCCACATGTTCTCACTCAGATATCATTCTAAATCACAGCTTTACAAATCACTAAACACAAACTGCATCATTTAGAACACCTTGTTCACCTGAGAATCACTGACCTTCAAATACAAAACTCTAATTAGCAAGTAGTCTCACACAAGTTGCAGCTATATAAACTTAATTAGCAGAACGTTTCAATCATTTTTCAAGATATAAAAGAGGCATCACGTGACTGATACAGCCCTACTATGTTGTGATCTGGGATAATGTAAGTTTCCACTGGGCAGCTCTGGTCAATGATTGGTTCACTACATCCACAGTTTGTTGTACTGCACCACCATATTCCCCATTTCTCAATCCAATAGAGGAATTATTTTCTGCATGGAGGTGGAAAGTGTACAAACACAGACCCCACGAGTGTGTGGCTCTACTTCATGTAATGGGGGAGGCATGTGATGACATCCACGCAGATGATTGCCAAAGATGGATTTGCCATGCAAGGCATTTTTCCCCCGCTGTTTGGGGAGGGAGAATATTGCAGCTGATGTAGATGAGATCTTCTGGCCTGACCGAGATCAGGGGTCTGATGAACAGTGATCTGTTTCTTTGCATTTTGCAATAAATACATTTTTGTGTCCTCTTTGTATGTGAATTTTCCTTATCATGTTTCTCATTGTGAAAATAGGTGAAAATTACAGTTTTGCAACATTTTACATACAGTACATATAGCTTACATTTGTATAGTACTGTAAATGGGGGGGTCCTACACCACACCAAATAAATAAAAACAACAGAAAGACAACATATTTCCATGGACTTGTATGCATTTGAATTTGTACAGCGGCCTCATGAAGTCAAAAAAAAAACCAAACACTTCTGATAACAGTGCTCTGAATTGATCTTGTCCGTGTTTATTTGATGCTCTGTAAGAGATAAGCATAAAATAGCTTTGTGTGTTGTTTTGGTGGAAGGAATCAGTTTTGCTGGAGATTTCAGTTTGTGTTTAGAGTTTTGAGAAACTGAGCCAAGTTTTTAGAAATGCGTTTAAACATTTGGGAAAAACTGTAAAAAATAATATAAAATATTAACTCATTAAAAAAACTAATTTAAAACAATCACAGGCTTTCGCAGATAAAAAGTTTCGCAATAAAGTTTCAGTTTCAGTTAGTTTCAGTTTCAAATAATTAAAACAGCTCACCAAAACCTCAACCTATCCTTTATATTTAACAATATTTGATTAACTTTACAGGTCCTCACTCATCTTATTTTATGTAACTAAACTGAGTTTTATATTATTTACAGCCTTGCTCTGAATTCTGCTCTGCGAGAGAGAGAGGCTCAGCGCATTTTTCCTGATTTCTCTTGATTAAATATCAGTAAATATGTGGCTGTATTAATTTTGTACCATGGATTTTACTACACTTGATCCGACGTTATTTATTAAAACGTTTTTTTTGTTTTTTTTTAAGAAAACAGAGGTAATCCTGTGCCGCACGCGCTTCCAAGCTCCGCTATGCGTGCCTGCGGCATTTTAGAGGCTGGACTAGATTTTAGTTAATGAATTAATATATTTAATATTTTTATACATTTGCCCTGGTGATAAGAAACAAACGCTAACATATTTCTGTGTATTTTAAATGTTTTAGGTTTTATATAATTGACGGGCAGCACCACACGCCAGAGTGACAATGTGCTTTATTTTTCATATATTAAAAATAATTAATAAAAGTGAATTTCAGTTACAGTTTTTCCCAAATGTTTAAACGCATTTCTAAAAACTTGGCTCAGTTTCTCAAAACTCTAAACACAAACTGAAAATGATTAACTGCTTTGTTGAAACTCTACAAATCTCCAGCAAAACTGATTCCTTCCACCAAAACAACAAACAAAGCTATTTTATGCTTATCTCTTACAGAGCATCAAATAAACACGGACAAGATCAATTCAGAGCACTGTTATCAGAAGTGTTTGGGTTTTTTTTTGACTTCATGAGGCCGCTGTACAAATTCAAATGCATACAAGTCCATGGAAATATGTTGTCTTTCTGTTGTTTTTATTTATTTGGTGTGGTGTAGGACCCCCCCATTTACAGTACTACACAAATGTAAGCTATATTTACTGTATGTAAAATGTTGCAAAACTGTAATTTTCACCTATTTTCACAATGAGAAACATGATAAGGAAAATTCACATACGAAGAGGACACAAAAATGTATTTATTGCAAAATGCAAAGAAACAGATCACTGTTCATCAGACCCCTGATCTCGGTCAGGCCAGAAGATCTCATCTACATCAGCTGCAATATTCTCCCTCTCCAAACAGCGGGGGAAAAATGCCTTGCATGGCAAATCCATCTTTGGCAATCATCTGCGTGGATGTCATCACATGCCTCCCCCATTACATGAAGTAGAGCCACACACTCGTGGGGTCTGTGTTTGTACACTTTCCACCTCCATGCAGAAAATAATTCCTCTATTGGGTTGAGAAATGGGGAATTTGGTGGAAGGTGCAGCACAACAAACTGTGGATGTAGTGAACCAATCATTGACCAGAGCTGCCCAGTGGAAACTTACATTATCCCAGATCACCACATAGTAGGGCTGTATCAGTCACGTGATGCCTCTTTTATATTCTCACAAATGATTGAAACGTTCTACTAATTAAGTCTAAACTGGTGTAACTTGTGTGAGACTTCTTGGTAATTAGAGTTTTGTATTTGAAGGTCAGTGATTCTCAGGTGAACAAGGTGTTCAAAATGATGAAGTTTGTGTTTAGTGATTTGTAAAGCTGTGATTTAGAATGATATCTGAGTGAGAACATGTGGAATTGTGTTTAGAGTTTAGAAGTTTGGAGTCACAATGTCGACACATGAGCTTCATGTTTTTGGATTTGTGTGCATAGTTCCATATTTTTTGTGTAAACATTTGGGAAAAACTGTAAATATTAGCGAAGTGAAATAAAATACATTTATGTTCAGTCGAAGTTCTTTTCTCTTTCAATTTTTTTATTTCTAAAACTCCAGCTTTTGAGTGAGAATAAGCATCTGTTAAAATTCTTAAACAGCAGAATATCTATAACTGCTATTTTAAGCTACAGTTATTAAGTATGTGTACTGAACATAAATATAAATCCTTATAAATGTCAGAAATAAATATAACCAATAATAACTTAGTTGCTGTGCAGATTTTTAAGTATATTTAATTTTTATAGTTGATTGCTGAAGGCTCTGGGTGAGGTGTTTTTTGCTAAAGTTAAAGGTGGTAAGGAAGTGATGCTGTGTGGTATAGTGAATGATGCACAGAGTGTAGGATAGGGCCAATAATGTTGCAGATAAATAGACAAGAAACTGTTTGAAGAAATTTTGAACCTCAGTCCAATACGTTTGAATGGGATGAATTAGGGAGGTGATTATTATCCAATATGTTGATATCACTAATACTTTTGTCGCTGAATACATTCAAATCTCACAGAAATGCTCCAAATTCCACAACAAAAAATGATACATTAAACACAATTAGGCCTCACTCCAACTCCTACATTTCACATCACCTTGCCAAGAGCTTGCTGGCCACTGTTCACAACTTATATAGGATAGGTTTGCAGTGGTAACCGGTTTCACGGTATACCATGGTATTAAAATGTACAGTTATCATACCGTGTGTGTTTGCTTATTACCGGTAAAATGCAAGCCAGCGGAGAAACTCACCCGCGCATGCGCAACTCTGCTCCGCTTCAGCTGCTCAGCACACAGCGGTGAGAACAGCAGAAAGAGCATCAGACTAAACAAATCTCCGTCCGCCTAAAAAAAGGCTAAACTAAAATCAGCAGTGTGGGACTATTTCAGAGACCCGCCGAACGCACCCGAGGATGGTTATCTGATTTGTAGTCAATGTGGCCGTAAAGTCACAGCTAAAGGTGGACATACGTCAAACCTGTTCTCCCATCTCCGAGAACACCACCCCGCTGTGCAGCGCAAAGTATGTGTTTAGTTTATAATTTTAATCTGAACATAAATAAAATCTCTTTGTAGTCGAGCACAACCCATGCGGTAAGCGCCCGCAAAAGCGCTGAGTTATCCGAAATTTGGGCACGCAGGTGCAGACGTGAAGTGCGTGCTATGACGGATTCACATGTCCGTGTAAAGGTCCTGGCCGGACTGGATGTGAAAGACGCCATTCATTAACATGCGTTAATTTTCAAATTCTGACGTGCCTGTTTTTCATATGTTAAAACCAGACTCGGTGTGAAAGCCTTAAAATAGAAATCTCTATTGTGAGGATCATGTCAGAAATAAATCCCCTCTTTCTGCAGTATCTGCTTATATACCAACTCGGCAGTAAAACGGACGTTAACAACAGTTGTTGATCAGACACTGACCCAGGCTCAGTTTCTCAATCTTTACTTCTTAGAGGACATGTAATGTGTGTAACGTGTGTGTGTGTATATATATTTTTTTATATACACTCTTAATGCCCTTAGGAGTAGTGGAAAAACCTGGTTTCCTTCACCTGATAGTGTACAGCTTATTTTTTTAAAGCAGACATTAAAATTATAATTGTTCCAGGTTTCTACAATACATAGTTAATTGAACAAAAAACCTTTTTTGTAATTTCTTTAAGGGTCAGTTTAATAATATATCATACCTGTCAAGTCTCCCGTTTTGGCCGGGAAACTACCGTATTTTACTCCTCTTTCCCGCCGTCCTCCCGTATTAGTATTTTTTCCCGTAAATTTCCCATATTATATTAAAATAAAAAATATATATATTATTGAGGAGACAGGGCACTGACCGCTCTGTGTCTCATAACCAATCGTGTAGCCGATTCAAGGAGAAAGTCCCGCTTTTCAGGACAAACAGCCAATCAGCTTGCAAAGGAGGGTCAGTGTGGGGAAGCCCCCCCCCCCCGTCGCTGTGAGTTCAGGCAGCTAGTTGGAGCAGCTGATGTTAAAACATATCTGGATATTCAGCGATTTTTCTAAAAGAAAGGTAACGGTAGGCTAATCATGGAAACTGTGATGAGATTTTTCTGATAGCTGCTTAAAAATACTCATCTCCAAAATAAAACACACAGATTAAACCTTTTAAAATAAAAAAATACAGCTTGTGACTCAGTTTAAGCAGAAATGTGGAGAGGACCAACATTAACTGAACTGATCAGGGGTGGAGTGATCAAAAGGAAGAAGTATTAATTAAATTTTATTGTGTAGGCCCCTTAGGACTAATTTTTACTGATGAAACATATCTGGTCCATGTCCTTTTAGTAAAAGCTCATGATACTATTTTTAGGTCACCAACAGAATTTGTGCACCCTTTGTTCAATTTTAAATCCATTAAATAAAAAAATATATATCATATAAAAGAGTGCATTTATTACAAAAAAGACATGAAATCTTAATTTGTATTAAAAGAATGACATATGTAGGAATGTCCACAACATTTCAGATTCTGATAATCTAATTGTAGTGTGTAAGTGGTTCACATGTGGTTATTTTAGATTTTTTGTAAACGTGTCTTAAAATGTAAGGGATACTGAACCTTCGTTGGGCTGGTGGGACGGCTTTAAGCGTACAGAGGAAAATATCCCTTATTTTTAAATCTAAAACTTGACAGGTATGTAATATATGTAACAAACTGTGATACCGTGATAACCGTGATACTGCGGTATTTTCTGAGACGGTTATCATACCGTGAAAATCTCATACCGTTGCAACCCTATAGGTATGGGCATTTCCGAGAGAATTTGGCAGTTGTCCTTTAATGATGAATAGACCAGTAGTAAGGCTCTAAAATGATGTGTTCTAAGAAAGGTAGGTAGGTAGAACCCCATAATCACATCTACCTTCAGCCCCCACAGGGCTGTCATACATGTACCCTCACAATACCACCACCATACCCAACTCCACACACCCCCCTCCCACCCCCACCACTGATCACTCCAATGCTAATATACTGAATTTATCTGCAGGTATTAGGCAGAATTTTGCTGAGATATGCATATCATATCATGAATATGCAAATAAGAGGTACAGATAGGGCGTAGAAACGTAGCATGAAACGAAGGGTAAAGTAGAAATGATAATTACTTTGGCACATAACACACCACCCCCCCCCCCCCCTCCTCCTCAACACCCTACCCCCTCTGCGGTGGACTTCTCCATGTCAAGCTGAAGTGTTGTGACTGCTTTATTTTACTGCCCTTTATCCGTGAAATGTCATCATACCTGTCCATTAACCAGAACCTCAAAAACACATTGTAACCCTCCATAAGGTAGAGGCATTTAACCGAAACTGTGTGTAGAGAAAACTGTAAACATTGATATCATCCATATATTAAAAGACTCACAATGCTAGAATGAAAGAATACGTTCATTGGGGAAAGCTGTGCAAAAACTTGCTGTGTGTGGGTGAGCATTATCCTGCTGAAAAATGCCAGTTAGAAATCTCTAACTGCCCAGTTAAACATCTTCCGCTTAAAGACCTTTAAGATCTTCCGCTCAGATGTTTTTGTACGTACACACTGTGCTGTTTGTTACATGTAATATTTGAGTTAAGTTTGGTGGATGTTTGTACATTACAGCATTTCTCCAATACCCTTGTTCCATCTCTTTCCTGTCTGAGGAACTGAGGAGCAGAACAAACATGGTGGAGGAGGGGGATGGCGTCTCAGCTCACGGAAAAGAAAGGAACAGGGTCAGACAGATAAAAGAGCGAGGGAGCAGACAGACAGAGAGAGGGAGGAGAATTAAGAAGAGAGAAAGGGAGGAATGGGGGAAGGGAGGTAAATTAGAGATTTGTGACAGACGAGAGAGGGGATAGGATTAAAATGAAGCCTGGTGTGAATGTGACGGAACATCTTGAGATGCTGCTGCTGTATTAGATCTCCAGAGCCATAACAATTTCATACTGAAGGTCAATCAATACAAATTTATCAACTCCTGAAGGAATGAGCTCTCGGGTTTCAGTGCCCAAAGTAAACCGCTGAGATATGAATAGATTACTAAACTGAGGCAAATATCGAATAAGAATACTGTGCTTTTTGGCCATCAACAAATGACTTAAAATTTTTATACTGACTATTTATCACCTAATCATTACGATGAATGGAGAAGAAGTGTTTTCAATTCATCACAGTGTTTTACATTGAACACAACAGTGTTGAACGGGTTCTTATGAATGTTTATTCATGTGTCATCTGAATAAAAAAACTTATTTTGAGAAGAAATTACATTGTTTTAAACTTTTAAAGTTTCATTTTGCAGGAGAATTAAGGTGTGTGTGTTTGTTTGATTTGTGATTTCTGAGAAGAATGTGTCCTCAATTATATGTTAACATTTACAAGGCCTGAATGAGCACCTGAGGTCACCTAAGCTTAAAGCTGCCCCAGGTCCTGGAAATCTAAACACTAGTAAATTTAAGATCTACAGCTTACTCTTAGGTCTAAGAGTAAAGCATGAGTTCTTTATCAGACAGGGTTAACAAGTCACAAAATTATCCCCTCCTTTCCCAAATTAATATAAGTTAATAAATATAAGAACCTTGGCATATGGCTAGATGACAAATTTACTTTTAAGCACCATTTTAACAAGCTTTCAGGTAAGCTGAGAAAAAAGATTGTTGATTCAACATTTTTATCTATGCTAGATTATGGTGATGTAATTTACAGACCTGCAGCAGCAACTACACTCAAACCTTCAGATTCTGTGTATCATGCAGCATTAAGATTCATTACTGGAGACCCGTATAGTACACAGCACTGTTCACTTTATAAAAAAAAGTTGGATGGTCTTCTCTTGATGGAAACACATTGATTTATTTTTGTTTTTAAGGCACTTTCTGGTCATATGCCACCGTACATCACATAAATGTTTATTAAAAATAACACAACCAACCAGACTCGTTCCAGTGATTGGATCACCCTTCAGGTACCGAAAGTTTTTACTAAACTGGGAAAATCTGCTTTTAGCTACAGAACAGCACCAGCAAGCTGGAATTCACTACACTCAGCTCGCTGGTGTCACTAAATCATTTTAAACTCCTAGTCTCTAGCCACCTTCAGACAGCCTGCCACTGTTTTACTTCTTTTTAATTTTGGTTTATTTGAGCTGCTTTTCTTACATGTATTTTTTTGTTTTTAGTTATTGTTTATTTATAATTTACTCTTTTATGTGATTAATTGTATATATTCATCTGCAGTTGCATTTTATAAGTTTTATTCTTAGAATTTTTTTACATATGATTTTATGATTCCTACTCTTAAATTCTTTTTTACCTTATTTGTTTTATATCTTATCTTGTTAAATGCTTTTTTTGTTTAATTTATATTTTAAAAAATGTCAATCCCATCCCTATGTAATTGCTTGGCTACATTGTAAATGAGGGCCACCCTGTACTCCGAGTTTAAATAAAGGTTGATTGATTGATTGATACCTTGGTAGACGGCTAAATCATCTATTATTTTATTTTAACATCAATAACGTTCATTTGACATCGGCAAATGTGCTGTATACAGATGTAATAATAAATATAGCCGCAAGCGGCAATCATCGGGTTCAAGCACCAACTTGCACAATGGTGCCTACTGGAGCATTGAATGGTGATGTGTAAGAAGGTCTAATATGATTGGAGATGCCCTGTCACATTTAGAAATTATCAAGTTTTTCACCTGTTATTAATGTTGAGCAGAGGCCTTTCAACATGATCAGTGCTTAAATTCACATGTAAATCTAGTGAACTTTGTAGGATATTCATTAAGTGAGTTAGAACTAGTCAAAAGGTGTCTACATGTTATTGGTATTCATCAGGTGGCTTCAACCAGAATGTTCACAAAGTGGTATTCAGATTGACCTTTGAACCTTTGCAGAACAAGCTGAAATGTTTGACCAAACAAGTTTAAATTAACACAAAGGAGTGAATGTTCTGATATGACATGTAATTACGAAGTTATTATAAATCTAGTTCTGAATTAAATGGCGCTTCATCAAGCACCAACTAGCACAATGGTGCCTACTAGAGCATAGGATGGTGATGTTTAAGAAGGTCTAACACAATTGGAGACATTCTGTCACATTTAGAAATGATCAAAAGTCTTTCACCTGTTATTAATGTTGAGAAGAGGCACAAAGGAGTGAATGTTCTGATATGACATGTAATGTCAAGTTATTCTTAATCTAGTTCTGTATTAAATGGCGCTTCATCAGAGTGATATTGTACAGAGGTCTTTAACATTGTGAGATTACAGCAAATACTGCAGAGTTACAGCAATTTAGGTTAGAAATTCCAAGGACGCACAGATTGCTTGATGCCTGGAGAGTATTGTATGTGAAATTTTCACAAATGTTTTTAATGAACATTTACCTACAGACTCTACAGTGTGCAGCAAGACTGAAATGGAGGTGATAGGCCAAATATCCAGAGAGTAGTTTCAATATAGCTATTTTCAAACAATTAGCAATTATGAATGAACAAAGCACTTTTTAAACATAGTTGTATTGAGAAATTTGTCAGAGCCACTGTACTAAATATGGCAAAAACAATTAGATGTCAAAATAGTACAGCATGATTGACATATACTCGTTTTTTTGGAACAGCGCCCCCCAGTGGGCGGATTGTTTCAGCACTTTGCAGGTCACTACAGTGTCTCCACCTGAACATAACTGCCAAGTATCATGCAGATTGGGCAACATTCAGCCTGCCAAAATGTCTGCTGAATGCTGATTGGCTGATGGTGTTCAGCCATGTTGATTGATTAAGTTGCCCTTTGAACATCCTTTAGAGGCTGTATGATAGATTCTGCATGCAAAGTTTCAACTTGCTATGTTGCACGGTTGCTGAGAAACAGTGCTCCAAATTTACCTCTTGAAGTGAATGGGGCATATATCCGGAAGGACTAATTTGCATATGGCGGCCATATTGTTTACATATTTCAACTTTTTTCTTAATGAATATTGAAGCGCATGCTCTCACGAGTGTTTTGATACCAAACATGCCAGGATTGGTCAAAATTCCTAGGACTAGTTTGCAAAAGTAGGTTTTGCATATAATGCAAATTAGCAAAAAATCTATATAGACGGAAGTGCATGGTCCAAATTGGAAAGTTGTTGGTATTGACCCAAGGAATCCATCAAAAAAATTTTGAATGTAGGTCTTATGGTTTTTGAGTTATTGAGAAAATTGTGAAAAATGAATTTCCTTGTTTATAGCGCCACCACTTGACCAATCGGTGCCATTTTTGTTCACCGAGATGCACTGATCCTACATCTACCTACCAAGTTTCATTTCTCTATGACTTACGGTTTAGGCTGCACAACTGTTTTTTCAGGAGAAAAAGAATAATAATAATAAATTTACGGGGTTCGAGCATTACAGGCAAAGAGACCCCTGGAGGCCAGTTAGGCTTAAAACATGTTGCCGGTTGACCGGCATCGCCAAACTGGCTGAGGATGACCAGCATGACCGTGAAGACCAAGCTAGATTACCAGCATGACTAATCTGGATGACAAACTTGTTGACCATATTGACCAAGCTGGAAGACCATAATGACCAAACTGGATGACCAGCATGGCAAAGGTGGTTGGCCAGTATGACCAAGCTGGAAGACCACCATTAATATGAGGACAAAGCTGAATGACCAGCAGGACCATAATGACCAATGTGAATGGCCAGCATGACCAAGCTGGATGGCCAGCATAACCAAGCTGGGTGACCAGCGTGACCATAAAGACCATAATGGCAATGCTAGATGAGTGGTGTGAGTAAACTAGTTGAAAAGCATTGATAAATTGAGCTGTAGTGTTCATCAGGTTTTATGTGGTGTCTTACTGCACTCTAGTGCGCATTTGGTGAAACAAATTCAGTTCTTAAATTGAAAAAACACAAGGCATAAAAAGGGCATATAAATAACCCGTATATAGTATAGAAGTTTTGACCTGATTAACATTCCGCCTGTTAAAAGCTTACTGGAATGTGATTGGCTAATAGTGACCACAAAAGTGTCCATATCAAATTTTCATTTGGTGTACCATTAGTGCATGGGCCATACATGATAATTGGCTAGGATGACCTTGATAGCTTGTATGGTTCTAGAGAAACAGCTATCGAGCATTGGCCCCGCCCCCTGGGGGTGTATGTCTACTTAAACTGACAGGGTATCTGAGAATCATGTAATGATCAAAGGACTGAAGTGGTATTAGTGTCAGGTTAAGCATTCAAAAGTTATAAGTGTTAAAGACATTTTACTGCACCATGGTAGAACTCATTTGCATATGGCGGCCATATTGTTTATAAATGTAAAGATTTTTTTAATAATTATTGAGGAGTAAGCTCTGCTGAACTGTTTGACACCAAACATGTCATGATTGGTCAAGGATCCAAGGACAAGATCTCAAAAGTAGGTTTTGCATATTATGCAAATTTAAAAAAAAATTAAGTGGGTGGAGCATAAACAAGAATGACCCAGGCGGCTGACCAGCATGAACAAGAAGGATAAATATGTTCAATTAAGCAAGACAAGCAAGATTGAATAAGTTCAGCAGAGCTTTAATTTAGAATAATTCACCTGTAGCTGTTTCACCAAATGACCACCAGAGCGCAGCAAGAGACCACATATAACCTGCTGGAAATCTATCACTCTATCAGAAAGACAGAACATTCCCTATCAGTGTGTTTCTATTTATTAAAAAGAGAAGAAACGTCCAATTGGGCTCCAAATTGGTACTCATGATCAAGTGGTCTGTATATACATGTATGTAAATTTGTGTGTTGATAGGGTCAAAGGTTCCTGACTTCTGACCATTTAGGTTTGAAAAAAGTGATAATACAGGCTTATGGCCTACAAAATGGCTGTTGCTCTTTGGCCATATTAGAGGCAAAAAATATCTGATTTGGCTCAAAATTTGCAATCAGGATCACAATATCAGTCTATATATGTATGTCAATTTCTGTGTCAATAGGGTCAAAGGTTCCTGACTTCTGTCCATTTAGATTTGAAAAAAGCGATAATACAGGCTTGAGGCCTACAAAATCGCTGTAGTTTTCCAGCCGTTGTAGAGGCAAAACATGTCCGATTTGGCTGAAAATTTGCACTCAAGATCAGATTATCAGTCTATATACGTGTATAAATTTGTGTGTTGATAGGGTGAAAGGTTCCTGTCTTCTGTCCATTTAGGTTGGAAAATAGCGATAAATAGAATACATTGAAAATAGTTATTTTTTCACTGTAGAGCCTACTGAAGACTTATTTGGCTCATACTTGGCACATGTACTTCAAATGTCATTGTTAATTAGTAGCTTCAACACTTTTGGCATGTTTAAAACTTTGACAGAGTTTTGGCCAAATAACTCTGAAAAGGCTTTCACGTACATGTTTGATCAAGGTTTATGGGCCTCAAATAGTTAAAATATCAAGATTTTTTTGATAATTATTCACCTACAGGGTCTCAAGATTGCATCAAGACCAAATTTGTTTTGATTGATCAAGGACAAGTTCGAAAAGAGCAATTTTTACTCTTTTGGCCACTGATGAAAATCTTTGCATTTTTGGTAAACACATGTAATTACAAAGTTGTAAAGGCTACAGCAAAGTATACAACTAAAAAAGAATAACAAGCCTAGGCCACTTGTACCTTTAGATATAACTGATTTTCTGCTATAGCGCCCCCTTGAGGCCAATCAACGCAATATTTTAATGGATGATAGAAGGCCCTGAGATACATGTAGGGTATAAGTATCGTCCTGATTGGTCATTGTTTAGCATGTCAAAAGCTTGCTGGAATCTGATTGGCTAATAACGATCACAAAAAATTTGCATATCAAATTTTCCTTCTGTAAAACATTAGGACATAGGCCATAGATGATACATGCCAAAGGAGAGCTTCATAGCTTGTACGGTTCCTGAGAAACAGATTTTTAGCTTTGGCTCCGCCCCCTGGGGGCGTATGTCTACACAGATTGACTTGCTACCTCAGAATCATGTTGGCATCATAGGTCTAAAGTGGCATTAGTGTCGGTTTAAGCATTCAAAAGTTACAGCTGTTAAAGTAAATTTGGGTGTGCCATGGTAAGATTAATTTGCATATGGCGGCCATATTTTTTGCAAATTTCAAGATTTTTTTAATAATTATTGAGGTTGGGACTCTGCTGAGTTGTTTGACACCAAACATGTCAGGATTGGTCAATGAGTTTAGGACAAGTTCTCAAAAGTAGGTTTTGCATATTATCATGCATATCATATTATGACCTTTTTGATTTGCCATTAACCAAGGAATCATATAATGCAATAATTTTTGCTCTAGCTATCAGGGCGTAGGAGTTACGGGGCCAAACGCGTTGACCTTCGCCATAGCGCCCCCTTGAGGCCGATCGGGCTCATCTTTTGAATCTGAGTAGCGGTGAGAAGTACTACCATATGACCAAGTCTCAGCCCTGTAGGCCTTACGGTTTCTTCTGCCCAATCACTTCTATGGCAGAAAAAGAATAAGAACTATAATAATCAGAACAATTACAATAGGGTTTCTAGCACTACGTGCTCGAACCCCTAATAATCAGAACAATTACAATAGGGTTTCAAGCACTACGTGCTCGAACCCCTAATAAGAAGAAGAAGAAAAATCTTAGCAAAAACAATAGGGTTCTACGCACCTTCGGTGCTTGAACCCTAATAATAATATTAATAACAGATTTGTTTCCATATAAAGAACCCCCAATCATTTAAAAGTCATTGATGATTTTATGCAGCTCAAGGCCTGCCCGGTTTTCAGAATGGATTCAGTAAATCAGAGGCAATATTCAGCCTGACTCCTCACAGCAATGTTCCAGCATCTACTGTAAAACACTGAATGAGCATGTGTCCACGTGGTTTTTGACAGTATAGTGTGTGTTGTCTTTATAACAAGATTTGAATCATACAATCACATTCACACACACTCTCACACATGTACACACACACCAGTCATAAACACAAACACTGTGAACACAGTGATGAGGAATGGGAGGCCACCTGAGGGCCTGTTGTTGTTTTCCTGCCATCTGCCATGTGTGTGTGTGCTACTGGGTACGTGCATGTGTGTGTTCACAGTGTTTGTGTATGTATTTGTGTCTGTCAGTGTGTGTGTGTTTGTATGTGTGTGTGTATTTGTGTCTGTCAGTGTGTGTGTGTTTGTGTGTGTGTGTGTGCATGTGTGTGTTTGTGTGTGTCAGTGTTTGTGTGTGTGTGTATTTGTGTGTCTGTGTGTGTTTGTGTCAGTGTGTTTGTGTGTGTTTGTGGTGTGTGTGTGTTTGTGTGTGTTTGTGTGTGTTTGTGGTGTGTGTGTGTTTGTGTGTGTATTTGTGTGTGTTTTTGTGTGTGTCAGTGTGTGTGATTTTGTGTGTGTCAGTGTGTGTGTTTGTGTGTGTGTGTTTGTGTGTATGTGTTTGTGTGTATGGGTTTTTTTGTATGTATGTGTGTGTGAATGTGTTGTGTGTGTGTTTGTATGTGTGTGTGCATGTGTGTTTGTGTGTGTAATTGTGTGCATCAGTGTATTTGTGTGCGTCAGTGTGTGTATGTGTGTGTCAGTGTTTTTGTGTTTGTGTATGTGATGTGTGCGTGTGTGTGTATGTGGTGTGTGTGTGTCAGTGTTTTTGTGTTTGTGTATGTGGTGGGTGTGTGTGTGTGTGTGTGTGTGTGTGTCAGTGTTTTTGTGTTTGTGTATGTGGTGTGTGTGTGTGTGTGTGTGTGTGCGTCAGTGTGTGTATGTGTGTGTATGTGTTTGTGTGTGTGTGTGTCAGTGTTTGTGTGTGTCAGTGTTTGTGTGTGTGTGTGTCAGTGTTTGTGTGTGTGTGTGTCAGTGTTTGTGTGTGTGTGTGTCAGTGTTTTTGTGTTTGTGTATGTGGTGGGTGTGTGTGTGTGTGTGTGTGTGTGCGTCAGTGTTTTTGTGTTTGTGTATGTGGTGTGTGTGTGTGTGTCAGTGTTTTTGTGTTTGTGTATGTGGTGTGTGTGTGTGTGTGTGTGTGTGTGTGTGTGCGTCAGTGTGTGTATGTGTGTGTATGTGTTTGTGTGTGTCAGTGTTTGTGTGTGTCAGTGTTTGTGTGTGTGTGTGTGTGTCAGTGTTTGTGTGTGTGTGTGTGTGTCAGTGTTTGTGTGTGTGTGTGTCAGTGTTTGTGTGTGTGTGTGTATACATGTGTCAGTAGCAGGGTCTGGCGTACTAATGGGGACCACCAGATCATGAAATATTAGGGAGCTGGAGAACCTGATCTGTGTCTGGCAGCAGCAGCAGCAGCAGGCACAGGGCAGGTGCAGCGGGTGGGGGAGGGGCACCAGCAGCAGTGTTACCATCATGAACAGAGACTGTAAAAAAAGATGGACGCTGTGTCGCCGTTCCCATTCATTCAATGAAAATGAAGCCAAAATCTTACTCCATGTTGGTGATCCTGACACCCAAATCTGCGCAGTAGAGACCAGAGGAGGGAGAAAGACTGTGGAGAGACAGCCTATTCATTTAAATAACCCCGCCCCTGAGGGCTGCCTCCACAGAGTTCACAGTCTATGGTCCCACCCATACAGACATCAGTCCCACCCCGGCTAGGTGTAATCCAGCCCTTTTACAATAACCACACTTTTTGAATAGAGCTGAATAACGTTTTAAACATAAAAATGTATAAAAATTTAGATATAAAAGATGATGGGACCTTCACAAAATTTTACTGTGGGTAGCAAGTGTTTGTCTTGAAATGCTGTGTTCTTTTTTACGCCATGCATACCGCCCTCCAAATAACTAATTTTAGTTTCATCAGTCACAGCACCTTATTCCAAAATGAGGCTTGTCTAAATGTGCTTTAGCTTTAGCATACCTAAAGCAGCTCTGTTTGTGGTGTGTGCTCAGAAAAGGCTTCTTCTGCATTACTCTCTCATACAGTCTTTCCTTAACAGCCTCTCCTCCTTCATTATTTATAGGAATGAAAGTAAAGTAATGATTATTGTCTACATTACTACATTCTTTAATATTTTTTTCAGTGTGAAACTACTCGTGTACTCACTGCTTTAATACTGCATTTTTGGTATGAATTTGGTGAAAATAATACATTAAGAATTTCACTTTGTGTCAATAATAGCATTTATTTGTTTTAATTATTAAGTTTCTTAATAGGTTACCAATACTAAAATTTGAATGTATTCATCCATAAATAACACAGTGACAATATACAATTATTTTCAGGAACATATCAGGATATATTTATTTCAAATAACAGCTGGTCTGCTGTAGGAGACTATTGACCTCAGAGCCTCATGTGGATTCCTCCGCCCAACCTACCCCCACCCCACCCCTCCAACAATATGGGGCAATTAGGTGTTAATGACTGGATTTCTGAAACAGTCTGGATTTACTGGGTTGCTGACAGCTCTGCCACCTGAAACTGGGAGATGAGATGGAGAATCTAATGGTGTTCAGCCTTTGTCCACACTAATACAGTAAGTTATAAATATGGACTCTGTATATAAATGTTGCTGTAAGAATTTTTGAGCTAGAGTTAGTGAGGTCAGGGTGTTGGATGATTACCACCCCACCTCATTCCCTCATTCATTAGATAAGCTTTAACATCATTCCAGAGAACCCAGTTCCTCTGCTCCACAGCTCAACACTGGGAGCTTTATACCCCTCTAACCCACAACTGGCCTTCAGCATGGTGCCAAAAGATTTATGTGTATTATTGACGCTAGAGAGTCTTATTCTATAGTCAGCACTTCTCTTCTACAGGAAATAAACAAGCTGTGTGTGCATTTGCACATCTGTGCCAGCAATGGGTTCAACTGAAAGTACCTGAATGCAGCATTTACTGTCCCAATATCTTGGTTTACATAGTGTTTTGCACCTGCAAGTGTGTGTGTGTGTTGGAGTGTGTTATGGTTGTGGTGCTGTAGGCTGCAGGCAATCATTTAGCTTTAACTGCAGTAATAATAAAGGTCTCAGTGCTGACTCTGCCTGAGAGAGCAGGATGGAGTCGAGGCAGAGCCTTGCCAGCCCTGACTCAACACTACAGTCTGAGGAATACAGCAAAGCAGCCTGAAACTCACTGACTGTCTTTGGACAGAAGCTATCATCTCCCATGGTTTTCCATGTTTAACGTAGTTAAAGAAAGCTGCCCTAACAAAAGTCTGAGTAACAATACATTGTCAGTTGAGTCAGCAAGGAAACAGCTGTGGAAATGTTCCAGAAAGCATGAAGAATCAGCCCGAGCTCGGCTGATGTACGGCATTGACTGAGACATACAGGCATGTAGAATTGGGAGGAATATGGTTTATGTTTGTTAATTGAGTGTTGGGCTAGTACCGTGGGACGATTACTATTTTATGCTTGGTTACCAGGGTGTTGGTACTGACAGGGGGCGATTGGACCAGAATTAGGCCTACATTCAACCAGAGACTGGGCTGACTGATAGATAGTTGTATTTTTTTGTTGTTGCTGGGCGGTATACCGGTTCATATGGTATACTGGAGGGCAAAATAGAACCGGTATGTGAGAAACACATTTGGAGTGCCGTGCAGAACAGCACCGCCAAACAAACACAACGCTGGTCTAGCTCCGACCTCCCTGCAGAGAAATGAGAACAGCTCCTGCTGCCGTTTCTAGTGTAGGAGTGTTCCCAGTAGAATAGAGCAGTGACTACTGACCTTTTAAATATATTAATACTGTAGCATGAAGGATAATCTGAATTTATTTGTTAACTGGAGAAAGAAGGGAATCGTGGATGATTTTAATACTGTAATGCCTCTAATGGCTTTAATAATAATATATAGTAAATTGATATTAAAGTTGTGTCTTACTTGTGCAATAGAGCTTTTGAGAATATCTCTCGAATCTTCAACGCTTAGGTCTGTTTATAGTGTTTATGGAACTATTTTAAATATTTAGTTTTGTAAAGGAAGTTGTGTTAAAGTTGTTGGCATATCTCTTTCTAAGGTATATTGTTTTTATTCTTTATATATATATATATATTCTTTATATATTTTTCTGTATTCTTTCCCAGATTTGTGCCTCGATTTTTGTCTCAGAGGTCTACAGACAGTTCCTTTGACTTCATGCTTTGTGTTTGCGCTCTGACATGCAGTCAGCTGTGGGACCTTATATAGAGAGGTGTGTGCCTTTCCAAATCATGTCCAATACAACTGGATTTACCACAGGTGGAATCCATTTAAGCTGTAGAAACATCTCAAGGATGATCAGTGGAAACAGGATGCACCTGAGCTCAATTTAGAGCTTCATGGCGAAGGCTGTGAATACTTACGTAAATGTGATTTATTAGGTTTTTATTTTTAATTAATTTTCAGAACTCTCAAGAAAATTTTGAGAAAAGATATTCATTTAATACAATTTGGAATAAGGCTGTAACGTAACAATATGTAGAAAAAATGAAGCGCTGTGAATACTTTCCGGATGCACTGTATGTACTCCTCACAGTTCAATGACTCACAAACCTATATTAAAGCCCAGTCATGCAATATAAATCAAATAAAATCAAATAAAATACTGTGATATACCGTGAATATATATGCATTTTTGGCCTCCCAGCACTAAGTAAAGACAATCCTGCAAACAATATGCCTTGCGCAGCTCCAACGGCACAAAAGGCGTGTACTAATTATCCTAATTATTGCTCTTTGAAGAGCTCTGTCTTCAGGAGTTTATTAAAGATAGTGAGAGATTCTCCTGATCTGGTAGTGGAAGGTAGTTAGTTAGAGGTGTTAGGAGAGTAAGAGCTCTTTGAAGAGCTCTGTCTTCAGGAGTTTATTAAAGATAGCGAGAGATTCTCCTGATCTGGTAGTGGAAGGTAGTTTGTTCCACTATTGGGGAACTCTGTATGAGAACAGTCTGGATTGCTTTGTGTGAGTGTGTGTTTGGCAAAGCGAGGCGGCGTTCCTTGGAGGAGCGCAGCGGCCAGGAGGTAGTGTAAGACTTCAGGAGTGATCAGTGCAGGTAGGAAGGAGCTGTTCTGTCATTACCTTGTAGGCGATTGTAAGAGCTTTGAATTTGATACGAGCAGCAACTGGTAGCCAGTGAAGCTCAATGAGAAGTGGAGTGACATGTGCCCATTTTGGTTGGTTGAAGACCAGACGTGCTGCTGCATTCTGAATCATCTGGAGTGGTTTTACTACGCAGGCTGGGAGGCCAGTGAGTATGGCATTGCAGTAGTCGAGGCGTGAGATGACCACTGCTTGTACCAGGAGTTGGGTGGCCTGTTGCAGTAGAAACTAGGGGTGTGACAAAACACTAATATCACTAGACGTGACACAATACTGGGTTCACGAGAACGAGACGAGATTTAAAAATAAAATTTTAAAGAAAACGTCAAAAATGAAAAATGGCTTGAAAACTAGAGTTTTAATTGAAAAAATCATATAACGCACACTTAACAGACGGGTTTCCCTCGCACATTGATTCTATAAGAAATAGAAATAATAATAAGACTAAAAAATTTAAATAAAACTTTTATAGTGCAAACAATAAGTACAAACCACAACCAGTCACATTAAGTCTATGGTTTGTGTTTTTTTTCTCCTAAATCTCTTGTAATTTAACTATTCATAACCATAACCAGTCATAATAAGACTATGCTTGAAATGCAAACAGAGACAGAACATTTTTAAATACAGTACAGAGCTAAGGGATTAGTACAGCTGCCTATGGAACAGTCACGTGTAGGATTTACTTACAGTATTTACATATGGTTTGTGTCTTGTTGGTCACTCTGTTACCGTTTATTGTTTCCACTGGAGCCAAAATGCAGACAGATATAAAACTTAAAAGTAGCAGAAGCATCTTCTATGCAAATGCCTGAATTTTCCTCCTCTGCTGAGAGCTGCTCTCACTGCTCACCCTACCTGCACTGACCCAACTCCTGACCGTGCTCTGGACAGGTGTGCTCCAGTTTTCCTGACCTCTTTTGTACTGAATCGTTGTGTTCACTGCTGTAATAGAAAAGCAAAGAAGCAGAAAAATGGCACGTTGTTAAAAATGCTGTGTCTGAGAGCAGAACCGTCTCGGTGAACAGCTGGCCTGACTGTCAGCACTTCAGCTTTTTCAGAAGGGAAGACCGCAAAAGAAACACCTGAGCCAGGGGTGAGGCCTGTACTATCAACTGAATACTGTGCTGTACAATCTGCATCAAAAACAACACAGCGCTGCCTGTCTGCTCCTCAGTATCCTCAGACACCTATTCTAATGACTTTAAAATACACCCATTACAGACAAGTGACATCCACATTCAATTGAATGCAATAGCTAAAGAATTACAATCTTCATTCTAACAAACTGGCTGTTATCCAGCTCAAAGACAAATGCTGTACAGGGCTAGAATAGTGGTAAATTTGATGAAACCCTGTGAGTTCGATTCTCAGGTTTTTGCCAAATATTTATTTCGGTGCATCTTTATTAAAAAGCCTGAGAGTGACAACTATTCAGATCTGCCGATACAACACAGGCATCCCTCCTGTCCATGCAAACACAGATTACCATCCAGCACTGAGCGCTATGCACTTTATCACCCCTCAAATCCCCAGATTATAATCTGTCCCAATCCGTGATGGATCTGGATTAGGAGAAGGGATTTCCAGCTGGGGTTTCATTTTTAACCTACACTCACCTGATGACTGCATTCATCGCACTAACAAACGAGATTACAGAGAACGTGAGAGAAGCACTACAGACATGCAGATCCAGTGGAAAGCGTCATTACACAGCCGTTAATTCCCTAAAAATGCTAATACACACTGACAAGAGAAGAATGATATCTCCAGCTCATCATCAACCTCAGTAACGCCAGCCTGGAGCCGGGATCCATGTCCCCCTAAACATTCTCAAGTAGCAGAGCAGAGAACACATTATATACACAGAGAGGAAGAAGATACATAACTATATATATTTCCTTCTCCCCAGTCTTCCTCCAGACTCTGGCACCTTGATTTCCGAACGACATGCAAAAACCTATGCACGATGGCTCTGGATGTTTCTACTCCAGACTCAGTCCACTGCTTCCGCAGGTCCCCCAAGGTCTGGAATCGGCCCTTCTCCACAATCTTCCTCAGGGTCCGGTCACCTCTTCTCGTTGTGCAGTTTTTCTTGCCACACTTTTTCCTTCCCACAGACTTCCCACTGAGGTGCCTTGATACAGCACTCTGGGAACAGCCTTTTCGTTCAGAAATTTCTTTCTGTGTCTTACCCTCTTGATAGAGGGTGTCAATGATGGCCTTCTGGACAGCAGTCAGGTCGGCAGTCTTACCCATGATTGCAGTTTTTAAAGCTCACCTTCCGCGAAAATCCGATTTTTCTTGTTTTTTGTGGAATACAGTAGGTCTCTCCGAGTTGAATGTGTACACCTGCACATTAAACTGTTTTGCAGCCCCCATTGTCTGCAGGAGCTAAGCAAAGAAATCCCCCCTCCCCCCCCCTCCGAAAAACGGGTGAATTTTGAATTATCTTTCTGCCTACGTAGGCAGAAACTCACAGACCAGCCCACCTTGGCTCGAGAAACTCCCAGAGGCGGAGCTGAAGCGACGCAACATCACCGCTCATCAGTTAGGAGGTGGGAGGCAGTGAGCGGCAGAGCGGTGGAGGGGCGTCGCAGTGCTCCTAGCCAATCAGAGGAGAGATATTTGCATGCTGTTTGCATGTATGAATATTCATGAGCAAAGCTGGAATCCGGTCATTTTGGACACACCCCTAAAACAGTCCATTAAAAAAGAGCTATACAGAGACACCTGAGCACTTTTTTTTTACAAAAACGGCTCACATGTCATTCATTCATACTAGAGACCACAACTAGACATTTTAAAATGAAAGAAAAAACGACGGAAGGTGACCTTTAATAATGAACCAGGCTGGGAGTTTTTAAAAGCCTCAGGAATCTTTTGCAGGTGTTTAGAGTTACAGTTTTTCCCAAATGTTTAAACGCATTTCTAGAAACTTGGCTCAGTTTCTCAAAACTCTAAACACAAACTGAAAATGATTAACTGCTTTGTTAAAACTCCACAAATTTCTAGGAAACTGATTCCTTCCACCAAAACAACACACACAGATATTTATTTATGATCACCTGCAGAGCATTAAATAAGCACTGACAAGATAAATTCAGAGCACTGTTATCAGAAGTGTTTGGTTATGTTTTTGACTTCATGAGGCCATGGAAATATGTTGTCTTTCTGTTGTTTTTATTTATTTGGTGTGGTGTAGGACCCCCCCATTTACAGTACTACACAAATGTAAGCTATGTTTACTGTATGTAAAATGTTGCAAAACTGTAATTTTCACCTATTTTCACAATGAGAAACATGATAAGGAAAATTCACATACGAAGAGGACACAAAAATGTATTTATTGCAAAATGCAAAGAAACAGATCACTGTTCATCAGACCCCTGATCTCGGTCAGGCCAGAAGATCTCATCTACATCAGCTGCAATATTCTCCCTCCCCAAACAGCGGGGGAAAAATGCCTTGCATGGCAAATCCATCTTTGGCAATCATCTGCGTGGATGTCATCACATGCCTCCCCCATTACATGAAGTAGAGCCACACACTCGTGGGGTCTGTGTTTGTACACTTTCCACCTCCATGCAGAAAAGAATTCCTCTATTGGATTGAGAAATGGGGAATATGGTGGAAGGTGCAGCACAACAAACTGTGGATGTAGTGAACCAATCATTGACCATATTCTGCCCAGCTGCCCAGTGGAAACTTACATTATCCCAGATCACAACATAATGAATAAAGCAATAAAGAATGATATCTGAGTGAGAACATGTGGAATTGTGTTTAGAGTTTAGCAGTTTGGAGTCCCAATATTGACACATGAGCTTCATGTTTTTGGATTTGTGTGCATAGTTCCATATTTTGTGTTTAAACAATTTGGAAAAACTGTAATTTGTTGATTCAGATGATTAGGTTAATAGCTCGTTTAGAGAAATTTAGATATGCTAATTTTGTGAAATTTTGGGTTTTCATGAGCTGTATGCCAAAATCATCAGTATTACAGTTTTTCCACATTGTTTAAACACAAAATATGGAACTATGCACACAAATCCATAAACATGAAGCTCATGTGTCAATATTGCGACTCCAAACAAACTCTAAACACAATTCCACATGTTCTCACTCAGATATCATTCTAAATCACAGCTTTACAAATCACTAAACACAAACTGCATCATTTAGAACACCTTGTTCACCTGAGAATCACTGACCTTCAAATACAAAACTCTAATTAGCAAGTAGTCTCACACAAGTTGCAGCTATATAAACTTAATTAGAAGAACGTTTCAATCATTTTTCAGAATATACAGTTTTTTCCAATTGCTAAGACACTATAATGACACGAATAGCACATTTTTTTAAACTGACACACAGAGAATAACCTCTTCTCAAGTATCCAAAACTCTAAACACGTTTTCTGCTTTACACACATTTTACAATTCAGAATGGCACTTTTTAACTGCACTGAACACGATTCTCTACATAACACACAACAATCTGAGATAAAGTCACATGTTTGCCATGTCAAAACACTGCCATTCAACATGACAAAACATGAGCTAATTGGACGATATATGTGCCACCTGGCCAAACACCTCATTGGTTAATTGTTGGCACTTCAATCAGGAGGTAAGCACTATAAAAAGCCCACAGGTGAGCCTTTCTTTTATAACAACAATGGAAGCTGCTGCAGAGGGAAGAAGAGGCAGGGTAAGAATGAGAGGTGGAGGAAGATTTAGAGGTAGGGGTAGAGCTGCTAGAGGAATTCAAGACCAAAGAAGACAACTTTCAAATGAAATGTCATCAACCATGGGCTGACAATGAGAGAAGCTGGACAGAGAGTTCAGCCCAACTTGAGTCGCTTTACGGTCGCCTCTGTCATCCGGACGTTTAGACTGGAGAACAGGTATGTAACCAAAATTTATTTCACATTATGTGGTACACCACATGTCTTAGTTGGGGGTATCAGTTGAGTGACACCTGTTTTTTTGGCTACTATGGCTGATGTCATGCACTAACTGTACAAATTTCCTGATTATTTTCCTGTACTGTGTGTGGAAATACCTTTTAGGCAGCATTGTCCAAGCCCTGTATATATATAGATTTTTTTTGTTTCTTTTTTCTAAAGGACTGAGAGATGCCACCATGATGGAGGAAGGGGCCAAATGTTCACCGCGGTACAAGAAGCTGCCATTGTAAACTTGGTTAGGGCAAATAATGAAATCAGATTACGAGAAATTCAAAGCCACATCATCCAAGAAAACACAATATTCAGCAACATTCAACAAGTCAGTCTTTCTACATTGGCTCGCATTCTCAAACGAAACCAAATCAGAATGAAACAACTTTATAAAGTGCCTTTTGAGAGAAACTCTCAAAGAAACAAAGAGCTCAGACGAGCATATGTGGATGTAAGTACAATATTGACTACAGTACACATTGTTTACCAGCGTACTGGATAACACCATGTTCACTGATTTTTGTTCTTTGTTTTTAGACAGTACTGAAAATGGATGCTCATGCAACTCCACATGAGTTCATCTTTATAGATGAGGCTGGGTTCAACCTAGCAAAGACCAGAAGAAGGGGAAGAAATGTCATTGGCCACAGAGCAATTATAAATGTTCCTGGCCAACGTGGTGGGAACATCACAATGTGCGCTGCCATCTCCAATACGCATGGTGTCCTCCACCGCCATGCCAACCTTGGACAACACAGCCCATATTCTCACATTTCTGGGTAGACTCCACAACATTCTCATACCAGAGCGAATGAATGACGCAGACCGTCACAGAAACAGGTACGTTGTAGTATGGGACAACGTGAGCTTTCATCGTGCAGCCACAGTCCAAAACTGGTTTGCTGACCACCCACCATTTCTCGTGCAATACCTCCCACCATACTCACCATTTCTGAACCCCATAGAAGAGTTCTTTTCAGCATGGTGGTGGAAGGTATATGACCGGCAGCCCTTTGTGCGCATGCCTCTTCTGCAGGCTATGGAAGAGGCATGTGATGAAATTGATGTGGGTGCAATTCAGGGATGGATAAGGCACTCAAGACGCTTCTTCCCTCAATGTCTGGCAAAGGACAATATTGCCTGTGATGTGGACGTGGCATTGTGGCCAGACCCAGCTGTACGGCAAGAAGCTGTCTAATTATTTTTCTTGCCTCTTTTTTCAATTTTTTTTCTTGCAGATTTCTTTTGTATTTTTTTTCAGTTTATTGTTTTTGTGAGCATATTTTTGTTTGTTCCAATGTATTTCTGCTGCATTGCATTGACTTGTTTTACTGAACAATAAAATATTCGGCAGCATCTGTGTGTGTCTGCATATATTTCTGTGCATGTGAACAATCTGAAGAATTTTCTACAATTTGAACTGTTTTTGTATTATGGTTAAGCTTACTGAAGGTGACAGTGCTTTTCATTATACCCAGCAGTGTGTAGATGGTTAGACAAAAATCTGGTAACCTGAAGGAAGTGTGTCTTAGTTGGTGCAAAAGTTTGATTTTGATAATGCTGTATTTAGTTTTGCTTGCAGTGCTTCATTTTGCAGGATATATAAGGTGTTTTGCAGTTTGAGTGTGTGGTTTCGTGAATTGTGTTAAATATTTGATAAAACAAGCCTAGTTTACAAAATTGTGTTTTAGCAATTGGAAAAAACTGTAAAAGAGGCATCACGTGACTGATACAGCCCTACTATGTTGTGATCTGGGATAATGTAAGTTTCCACTGGGCAGCTCTGGTCAATGATTGGTTCACTACATTGTTGTGCTGCACCTTCCACCATATTCCCCATTTCTCAATCCAATAGAGGAATTCTTTTCTGCATGGAGGTGGAAAGTGTACAAACACAGACCCCACGAGTGTGTGGCTCTACTTCATGTAATGGGGGAGGCATGTGATGACATCCACGCAGATGATTGCCAAAGATGGATTTGCCATGCAAGGCATTTTTCCCCCGCTGTTTGGAGAGGGAGAATATTGCAGCTGATGTAGATGAGATCTTCTTGCCTGACCGAGATCAACAAAGAAGGGAAACAAGGAGAGCTGTCTCAGATGACTGCGGGACTGCGGGTCGATTCACGGTGACAGCCATAATCCGAACATTGATTTGGAAAAAATAAATATTTTGGGTTTGAAAATTGTTTGTGTGTTGTGAGTATTTCACCTTCTCTCTGCACTTCTGTATGGAAATAAACACAGAATTCCATGAATGAAAGAAGAGCTTTAGGTTTTGATCAACAGTGTGTACATGATGAATCCAAAATGTCATATTATGACAAAGGTGTTGGCAGTGTGAGGTCAGTGCTTGCTTTTGAGATGTGTTGGTGACATTTTGAATGTTGTGTGTCATTTTGCTGGAGATTTGAGGCATTTTGCATTTTGTGTGAGCGATTGTGGGTTTTGTGTGTAGAGTTTTAAAAAATAGACACAGAGCTTGGAAAATGTGTGTAAACAGTTGTAAAAAACTGTAACAATGCTTTAACCCAGAGATCAACTCTAAGAATTTATTCAGCCTTGAGGATCTATAAAAGAAGGCATTTCTAGAGAAGAGAAGAGAAGAGAAGAGAAGAGAAGGAGATGAGACAAGAAATGAAGATAAGAAGTAAAGAAAGAAGATGAGACAAAAAAGAGTAGAGAAGAAAATAAAACAATTTTGAAGAGAAGAAAAGAGAAGGGATGAGATGAGATGAGACAACAAGTGGGCAAAAGATGAGAACAGATAGAAGGAGATGAGTCAAGAAGAGAAGAGAGCAGAGAAGAATAGATGAGAAGAAAAAAAAATAAATAAGAACCTTATAGAAGAAAAGAGGGGAAAATACATGAGAAAAGCAGAGAAGGAAAAAGATAAGATGAGATTATTCAAAAAGGGGAAGACATTTGTTTTGAAGAGAAGAAAATAAAGAAGAAAAGGAGAAGACATTAATGAAGAAAAAAGTAAAGGAAAAAGAAGCAAGATAAGACAAGAAGTGAAGAAAGAGAAGATGAGATCAGAGGAAAAAAACAGAAGAGAAAATAACATTTTAAACAACACAAGATATGACTATTAACTTGGCTTGACTCCTCTTAAAGACAAGAGAAGAGAGGAGAAAAGAAAAGAGGATAGAGATTATACGAGACAAGACGACAAGGTAAATCAAGGCCTCCACCCAGCAAAAGCTTTGAATGATGCTGAATGAACTCAGAACCCTCCATATCTATAGTCCCTTAGCAACACCCACTGAGCCAATGACAGCAATTCTCTCAGCCACAGTCCCCCTTGCATTAAACCAGCAACCACCACTGGAAGAAAATCAGAACTGGACCTTTTCCAGCATATGCCTTGAAATCCACTCTTCCTGTAAAAAGACTTCCCTGGACAGTAGAAATATTTAGTAAAATCCCTTTACTAAATAAAAACTAAAACAAAATAGCAGTGTTATGTTTCAATGTTATGTAAACCTACTGTTTTATATGTTGGTCTTTCAAAAGCAATAAAGTACGGAAACATTAAAAAGGTTGAACATGTTTTTTTTTTTTTCAAATATCAGATATCAATATGACCCGGGAACACCACTGCAGGTTCTGACAAATGAACATAACAGGAGGGTTAATTTGGGAATGCTGCACTAAAGCACTTGTAAATAAGATAAGAAATATTCAAAAGTGTGTTAGTGGGTAATTTTGTGTGTACAGGAAACGTAGGCATGGTAAATGCACGCTATATGAATGCTTATTGTGTAATACCAACATGAATCGTATCAACAGTACAGTGCACAACAGACAGATGTGCTAAGTGTACTTATCGTCTTGAAAATGTGAAAAGAAGAATAGTATGTTAGTGACTGAAAAACTGTAGTTTCTTATTGCTGAATATTTAGTCAGTTGTCTGCCTGTGCTGAAACATTCCTCCTAACAATACCTACAGACCGGAATTTGCGTAAGCTAACGAGCACTCCTGAAAACCTCCTCCCAGTACAAATTTAAAAGCCAACGCATTATTGCATCAATCACCCGGCCCCTCCCTTCTCTTCTGCCCACTCCTCCTCCTCCACCTCCTTCCCCGCTGCAGAAGGAGAACAACAGCAGACAACTGAAGACTCTGGCTGCACAAAGACAACAGGCCTTCCACACACAAAGCAAATGTCAGTCTCGGCCGCCCACAATCTCTCTCTCTTCGCTAATGTCCCACCTCCTCCCTCACAGGACAACACTCTCTCCATCTCTCTGGGCCTCCTTCGATCCTGAGGGGTGGAGCCTGAACAGCTGATCAGGGGTGTTTGTCTTGCTGCACCTGCTGAACTCTTAGGATCCGTTTCTTTGTATTAGATAAATAATCTTTATTAAAACATTTTATCTTATTCATTGCTTCATTCTCTCATCTCTTCTATTTCTCTTTTCACATATTTTTATTTGCATCGCTATTCTTTAATATTTAGTTTTTACACCTGATTTTTCTCTACATCTTATATTTTCTCTTTATATCTCCCATTTCTTCTTTATATTCCTTACTTTTTCTCTCTTCATCTCCACATCATCTCATCCTTCTCTCCATCCTTTTCAATTCCCTCTCATCTCTATTTTTAAAAGGTTCTATTTTTATCTTTCTCTATTTCTCTCTACATTTATTTTATTCTCTTATTTTCTTTCTTTAACCCACTTTATTTTAAATTACAAACAAGCGCCAACATTCTGTCCGACCAGAAGAGGTGGTCCCAGTCTGGATAAACTGAACCATGGCCCGGGTTGACTGCAGTGAGAAAACATTTTTTAGAAGGTTGAGACCAATTACATTTAAGGCAGGCTATTCGATTCCCATAACTTTTAACTGTAATTAGAATCCCTATTAATAAACAGAAATCAAAAGAAACCCAAGGAAATCTGTTACACTTTTTCTGCTGTGGGATGTAGCTGCCCTTAAAGAAGGGATTCGGATTCTGGCAGTGGGGTAGAATTCAGCACAACACATAGAAAAGCAACTTGACAAAATCCTAACATTATATAAACCAATTATAATTGAGTATAGGGAAACTCAGCCCGATGTGGGTGATAAGGACATGACTTTGTGAAGTTCTTTAGTGCGCTCAGTCACTAAACTATAATGTGAAACCAAAACTAACTGGATTAAACGTACTGTATACAGTGTAATAAACACATGTAACAAACCTTTAAACTGTCAGGTTTAAAAACGCCCTTAGATATACTGTAACTGTGTCTGAATAGGTAAGTGGCATAGAGGATGGAGTATGATGTCCATGTCTCTTCTGGCTACTTAAATGACCTTCAGTGTCTTTCTTCAGATTTAACATAAAGACCATCCCCCTATTACCCAGCCTTCAGACACACACACACACTCACACACCTTATTGTTGCTCCTAACAACAGATTTTTTAACAAAACAAGCAGGAACATATAGATAGATAGATAGATAGATAGATAGATAGATAGATAGATAGATAGATAGATAGATAGATAGATAGATAGATAGATAGATAGATAGATAGATAGATAGATAGATAGATAGATAGATAGATAGATAGATAGATAGATAGATAGATAGATAGATAGATAAATGTAAATCCAATGTCTTTGGGTTATTCTTTTTTTTTTCTCAACAATGCTTATTTGGTTTTTGGCTTTGTCACAGCTATTTTCATCAAGTTGATTGCAACCTAAACTGCAAATTCAGACACCAAAAGTGTTTAAAAGATCAAAAGCAAGCAAGGACATTTAATAATTTGCAAATACTGCAACCTCATTAAAAAAGCTGCAGTTTAACCCAAAAAAGTATACACACATAAGCAACACGCTGACACTGCTGTTTCCTGTGAAATGCATTCCTTATTCATTAATCTCTCTCTCCTACTATTCAAATCCAAAAGCCCTATAGCTGCTTATACAGAAAACTACTCTCTCTCTAATTACTCGCCCCTGGAGTAGTTCCTTTTAAAAGCCTCTTAGTTTCTCTGGCCAGAAGGACACTGGACACCAGCTGTGGTGGACAGTAAGGTATCTAGTAAAAACATTTATCATGATAAATGCCGTTTTCACCACTAACATATGTATCATTATTAGTTGTGGGACAATATATTGACATATATTATTCATTTCATCAAATATCAAAATTTAAAATATATTTTATAGAAACATAATTTAATTCTCATCATCAAGCACCATAATTCTTATCATCAAACACCATAATTTTAATCATCAAGCAAGCACCATAAGTCTTCTTCAAACAACATAATTTTCCACCAAACACCATCATGTTTCGTTAAACATCATCATTCTCCATCAAACACCATCACTCTACATTAAACACTGCGATTCTGTACCAAACAACATCATTCTTCACCTAACATCATCATTCTCCATCAAACACCATCTATACACTCTCTAAACACTCGCTATTAAACACCGTCATTTTCCAATACCAGCCTTCCCCATCAAACACCATCACTCTTTATTAAACACTGTCATTCTTCACCAAATGCCATCATTCTCCACCAAACACTGCAATTCTCCACCAAACATCATCATTCTCCACCTAACACCATCATTTTCCAATACCAGACTTCCCCATCAAACACCATCCTCACTAAACACCATCCTTCTCCACTAATCAGTATAATTTTTCACCCAACACCAACAAACAACCCCTCATCTCCATCAAACATCACTATTCATCAAGCATCATCATCCTCCACCTAACGCCATTATTCTCCATCAAACACCATTTTCCATTAAACACCATTATTCTCCACCGAACACCATCATTCTCCATTAAACACCATTATTCTCCACCGAACACCATCATTCTTCATCAAACACCATCCTTCTCCACTAGGGGTGGGCGATATGGCCCCAAAATACCACAATATTTCATAGTATTTTCACAATAACGATACTGTTGGTGATATGATAAAACCCTGAATTCAAAACATTATTTCAAGAATACACTACTGAAAAAAAATGAAAATTAAATTGTATTATTGCATATGATATGGTATGGCACACCACTAACTAAGATATTAAAAAAATACAAGAATTTTATCAGATTTGTAAAAGAAGTCAATGATCCAGAATGTCATCATACTAATAATGGATTCCAAATTGCCAAATATAATCGGATTGCCCACTCTACTGTTCTGTTTAGTGACGACTGGTTTTATGATCTGCAGCTTATTAGTATTCTACAAACTCTAAGCTAACAACAGCTGAGATTGAACTAAGCCTTCAAAAACTCCCAGCACCTCATGTTGTAGAATGACAACGCTTTAAAATGAGAGCTGTACCCCAGTGGCAGTTTTCAGCCTGACTCTGAATGGAGGCTGGTTTGTCAGTGTGCTGAGAGATGCAGGAATGACGAGCAGGTGCAGCGGCAAGGGCTCAGCATCCTGCTGCTCCCAGTCCATCTTACAGCTTTTCCACAAATCCTCTGATGACTACAGCTGCAGTACTGATCAGCAGTACAGCTGCATGGCCTGGAACATGACCCTCACATCCCATACACACACACACACACACACAGACTCACCATCAGTCTGTCCAGTTTAAATCCATTTACATAAGGGTCTGCAGTGATTAGTAAGGGGGTGGGGAGGCAGTGCTAGTACTGTGAGCTTTTCAGAGCTGGATTTGACATTTTGATGAAGCAATATGGTGACAGAATTCCAACAATCAGTCCCAAAACAGCAAATTTTAACAACAGCTGAGAGTCTGGAGGTTCATGAGCCATCATTTTCCACTTAATGCCATCATTTCCCACTAAACACCATCATTCTCTAATAAACACCATCATTCGCCACTGAACACTACCACTACCAGATCAGGAGAATCTCTTGCTATCTTTAAGAGACTCCTGAAGACAGAGCTCTTCAAAGAGCACTTACTCTCCTAACACCTCTAACTAACTACCTTCCACTACCAGATCAGGAGAATCTCTCACTATCTTTAATAAACTCCTGAAGACAGAGCTCTTCAAAGAGCACTTACTCTCCTAACACCTCTAACTAACTACCTTCTACTACCAGATCAGGAGAATCTCTCACTATCTTTATTAAACTCCTGAAGACAGAGCTCTTCAAAGAGCACTTACTCTCCTAACACCTCTAACTAACTAACTACTTCTAACCCCATTTCCTTCTTCCCCTCCTTCACTTCTCTATCCCTTTATTTCCCTTTGACCTCCTTGGTTATCTTAATTCCTATTACTTTTGTACTTCATTATTGTAAGTCGCTTTGGACAAAAGCATCTGCCAAATGTAATGTAATGTAATGTAATGTAAATGAACACCATCATTTTCCAATAAACACCATCATTCTCCACCAAACACCATCATTCTCTAATAAACACCATCATTCGCCACTGAACACCATCATTTTCCACTTAATGCCATCATTTCCCACTAAACACCATCATTCTCTAATAAACACCATCATTCACCACTGAACACCATCATTTTCCAATAAACACCATCATTCTCCACCAAACACCATCATTCTCCACTAAGAAGGGAATTGTGGGTGATTTTACTACTGTAAAGCCTCTAATGGCTTCAGGAAAAAATATATAATTCTTAAACTTGTGTCTTGCTTGTGCAATAGAATTTTTGAGACATATCTCTTTGAATATTTTGAGTATTTTATGTCTATTTATAGTGTTTATGAAACTATTACAAATACTTTTTATATTTTGTAAAGGAAGTTGTGTTAAAGTTTTTGGCGTATGTCTTTTTGAGGTCTATTGTTTAAATTTTTCCGAGGCTAATTAGATCAGATTTTTTCATATATTGTTTACTTTAGGGGGAACAAAGGAAACCTTAGAGTAATCAAAGGCTTCATTTAAAGCCTTAGTGTTTTATATCATATGTATTCCTAACAGTACAGTAACTTAAAAACCTATTTTAAAGCCCAGTCAAATACTGCGATATACCGGAATCTTGTAAAATACTGTTATATGCATTTTGGCCATACCACCCAGCACTAAACAGAAGTAAACACAAAATGCAGTTTTTAAATAAAGGTTTTTATTATTAAGAAAAACGAAATTAAACCTACATGGCCCTGTGTGTAAAAGTGTTTGCCTCTTAAACCTAATAACTGGTTGGGCCTCCCTTAGCATCAACAACTGCAATCAAGTGTTTGCGATAACTTGCAATAAGTCTTTCACAGTGCTGTGGAAGAAATTTGGCCCGCTTATCTTTACAGAACTGTTGTAATCCTGCCACATTGGACGATTTTCAAGCATAAGTTGTCTTTTCAGGTCAGGACTTTGACAAGGCCACTCCAAAGTCTTCACTTTGATTTGCTTCAGTCTTTCAGAGGTGGACTTGCTGGTGTGTTTTGGATCATTGTCCTGCTGCAGAACCCAAGTTCGTTTTAGCTTGAGGTCACAAACAGATAACCCGACATTCTCCTTCAGGACTTTCTGAAAGAGCAGAATTCATGGATCCATTTATCACAGCAAGTCTTTCAGGTCCTGAAAAAGCAAAACAGCCACAGACCATCACACTACCACCACCGTGTTTTACTCTAGGTATGATGTTTTTTCTGAAATGCTGTGTTACTGTTACGCCAGATGGGACACCTTTTAACAAGTTCAGCTTCTGTCCAGAGTATTTACCCAAAAGTCTTGGAGTTAATCAAATTTCAATTTCTGCCAAAATCGAGATCTACCATGTATGCCGTTTTTATCCAATCCCTTTCTTATGGTGGAGTTATTCACGCTGACTTTAACAGAGGCAAGTTCTTTGGATATTGTTGTGGGCTGTCAGGTCTGGTGCTGAAAGCGCTCCAGTTTCTCCCACACTCAGCTCTAATGGAGGTTCTCAGTTAAACAACTACACTACCCAGAACCCACCACCCACTGACATCACACACACACATGATCACGACACATCACCTGCCTCCTCCAGGAAGTCACGAGTACTGATTACCTACACTATTTAAGAGCTTCCCACGCACACACCTGTGCCGAGTTTTGTTGTGTTATCCTCATTACAAAGCAATACTATCTTCTGTATCTGTATTTTTCGTGCATGACCTTCTGTTTGGATTTACCGTGTTTGACCTGGACTGTTTATTGTTTTTGCCTTTTTGTCTACCTCTGCTGCTGGCCTTCCCGTGTATGATTCTCTAGACTGTTCAAGTTTAAGGTATGGTTTTGTGTACGTGGCTACTGTTATCCGGTTGTTTACTGTTTCTGTGTCCGACTACTCCTGTACCACACAAACCTTTAATAAACTTTAATTTTATCTGTATCTCTTTGAGTATCTTAGTCCTGTCCTCAATATGACAGAATACTCGGCCTCCCAAGATCAGATAGTAGATACAGAGGCGATTAAATCTGGTTTGGTTAACCAGGCAAGGCTGCTCGGTCGGCACCAGAAAACGCTTGCTGGTGTGACCCAAGCCGTTACTGAGCTAGCTAACCAGCAGGCTACTCAGCAGCAGCAGCTTTCTAGCATTCTCGAACACCTCAGGGGCTTAGCTGTATCTAGTGCTAGCCCTGTAGCTACCCCAAGTATGCCCAGTTCTAACTCCGCTGTACCTGGCTTTCATGTTTACAAAAACCGGAGATTTTTGATGAGGATTCGGAGAAATGCAGCGTTTTTCTTTTGCAATGCTCAGTGTATTTCAGTAACTCTCCGCCCGCTACTGATAAAGCTAAAATTAACTTTATCATCTCTCGGTTATCTGGTAAAGCTCTCAAGTGGGCTACTGCTGTCTGGAATAACATGGCCGAGACCAGCTACGCTGATTTTTTTTTTCCCACACTCAGCTCTAACGGAGGTTCTCAGTTAAACAACTACACTACCCAAAAACGCACCACCCGCTGACATCACACACACACACGATCACATGACACATCACCTGCTTCCTCCAGGAAGTCCCGAGTACTGATTACCTGCACTCTTGCTGTGTCTCAATTCAGGGGCTGCATCCTTCGAAGGACTCATTTGAAGGTCGATTATGTCACCGCGGTGCGACTAGGCTGTCCTTCACAGCCTACAGTATCCCAAGATTCATTGCGCGTCGGCTTATTTCAGCGGTGCGGTGCAGTGCGGTGTCAGCAGCGGGGTCGGCTGTATTATGTAGTATTATATAGTTTATAGCTATATAAATACTTAGTGGAGTTATGTATCATAACAAAATTTTTGGAGTGAACCACGCCCTCACTCCTCCCACTTCCTTCCCTATTTAAATTGCCATTTCCTCTCTACCTGCTCATTGAATATATATATATAAATATAAGTCTTATTTAGTTTATATATGTAGTATCATGTTTAAGTTGTTATATGTTAATAGTTTATAGATACTTATATATTTATTCATATAAATTAAATAATATACATATATGTGTGTATGTATTAATGTATTATTTCGTTTATTTATAAGTATTGTTTTGTTTATATATATATTTATATATAGAAATATATATATATATATATATATATATATATATATATATATATATATATATATATATATATATAAAATACATAATGCCATTGGCGTAGGAACCGCCCACCCAATATTGGAAACAGGTGGATTTGTCCCCCCCAAAAATGATATCGTTTCGCTCAGATCAGCTGTACTATTAATGAGGAGACAGACCGGACCAATCATGGAGCCGGTTCAGGTATTAAGTCCCGCCTCTCAGTAGAAACAGCCAATCAGCTTGCTGGTTTTGCGGTGCGTGGTGTGCTGGTGGGGGGAAGCCCCTCCCTCGCTGTGAGATTTAGCAGCGTGATCGGGCTGCAGCAGCTTCAGCTGATTTTAAAACACATCTGGATATACGGAGATTTTACTAAAAGAAAAGTTACAGTAGGCTAACCATGTAAACTGTGATCATATGTTTCTGATAGCTGGTTAAAAATACATGTCTCTGATTGGGAGTCAAGGTTAAAGAAATAAAACTATATATGTAATGTTCAACTTGCCCTGTATCTGATCAGCCAATCACTATTTCATTTTCAAACTGTGTTTATTATTTTAAAATTACAGGACTTTTTGTGAGCTATAATGAACGAAAAAAGAGTGGAGAAAATGTAAATATACAACAGAATTGACATGCTAATACATATTAATAATATTAATATTAATAGTAATAATAGTAATAATAATAATAATAATAATAATAATAATAATAATAATAATAACCAAATCTGTTATATTATTTTAAATAACAGGTTATAACTGATCATTTTTGTCATATGTATATAATTCAGACATTGCATGCATAATTTTTTCTAACAACAGTAACTGTAACGTGGAGTAACATGTTTAGGTTGTTAAATCACCTTTACTTGGATGTTAACTAATAATAAACAAAATACAGAAAAAAATGATTATTTGTGATTAAAAGTAATTTCCACAAATGTTGTTCTAGGAAACTATAGGGTGGCAAATGTGCACCCCCCCCCCAATATCAAGCCCGCTCCTATGCCCTTGCATAATGCTATATAATATATATATATATATATATATATATATATATATATATATATATATATATATATATATATAATATAACATAATACTTTATTCTAATATATTCTCTTTTTTCCAACTTCATTTCAAATGCCCTTTTATTTGTTTATGTTCAGTTCCACCCGTTCACATTTAAAATATTTAAGTAACTGCACAGTTAATTAACCTGGACTTAATTAATTTGGTATTTTGTGGTCTGAAGCAAAACTAGAATCCAAATCTCTGGCTCGTTTCTCAGCTCTGACTTGTTGTGGCGAGTAGAATCTCAAACAGGAAACAGGAAATACTCCGTAGGGTAGACTGTCCCATTTCAGTACTGCCATCGCAGCCTACCCATCCTTCAAAGGACACCTTCATAGACCACGTCCTTCAAAGGATGCAGCCCCTGAATTAAGACACAGCTTCTTTAAGAGCTTCCCACGCACACACCTGGGCCAAGTATTGTTGGTTTATCCTCATTACAAAGCGTTAATATCTCCTTGAGCTGGGCGATTTTCGATTTAAATAAATTTTTTTCCCCTACTAAAACTCGAAATAAAGATGATTTTAAAAATGGTAAAAAAATAGTTTTTATTTATTTAGTTTTCACTTAAATGTCCCCTTTGTGGTTAAAGAGCAACCAGAAACAAGCAAAGGTACAAGTTTTGGTACTGACACAATGCACGATAAAACGTACAAAATAGAAAACAAGTACAATTTAATATGCTATTAAGTAAAGAGAGGGAGCGCGGGAGAAATGGAGGGAGGGAGAGAGGAGCGGGGGTGCGCGTGGGAGACAAGGCTGAAGTTGGTTTGATATTCGCAGCTCCAGATTCGTTTGGCTCGATATTCGCAGCCTCGTATTCCCCGGCTGAAGTTGGTTTGATATTCGCAGCTGCCGCTTCACTGAACCACCGTGAACTAAAGGGAGCGTTCACAAACACCCGCTGTTTATATTAAACACCTCACAGATCAACACTGAAGGAGATAGAATGAAGAAAAGCAGTACATCTGTTTATTAACAATGTAAATATACAATATCGTATTAAATGTAATTTTGTATATTGTAAAATATTTATTTTAATTACTGAATTTATAATTATATATTACAATAAATAATTAAACATATATTTAATAAAATTATATTTAAAAGCCATTGCGCTCAAAAAATATGAGGCAGATGTTCAAGTGTGATTTTGAAGAACTTTTTCATGTTGGGCCAGAACAAATACACATGATCTGAAGAGTACTAGTCTTCTTCTTTAAGGAAAACCTGGAATTAGCCTGGCCCGAGCTGATTTTATACTTTAAAATGAACTGGCAACATAGCATACCGATCCATAATGCACAATTTTTTTATGTAAAGCTGATGTTCCAGTGTGATTTTGAAGGAATTTTTCATATTGGGCCAGACCAAATACACATGATCTGAAGAGTACTAGTCTTCTACTTTAAGGAAAACCTGGAATTACCCTGGCCCAAGCTGATTTTATACTTTAAAATGAACTGGCAACATGGTATAATGAGCCATAATGCACAATGTTTTATGTAAAGCTGATGTTCCAGTGTGATTTTGAAGGACTTTTTCATCTTGGGCCAGACCAAATACACATGATCTAAAGAGCCAGTTCATTTTAAAGTATAAAATCAGCTCGGGCCAGGCTAAGTCCAGGCTTTCCCTAAAGTAGAAGACTAGTACTCTTTAGATCATGTGTATTTGGTCTGGCCCAACATGAAAAAGTCCTTCAAAATCACACTGGAACATCAGCTTTACATAAAAAAATTGTGCATTATGGATCGGTATGCTATGTTGCCAGTTCATTTTAAAGTATAAAATCAGCTCGGGCCAGGCTAATTCCAGGTTTTGCTTAACCTCTTGAGACCCAGTGTCCTCATAAGGGGACATTTCATTTCTGCTTCTCTGCACCAAGATACTTAATTTTTTTAAACATTGACCCTTTGGTCCCTCATATGGAGACACTGCCCGTACCATCTAGTGGTCACAACATGACAACATTACACTAAATTGGTTGAAAACCAATTGGCGGGAAGCCCAGTCAAAGGTTTTTACAGCCATTCCACACAGAAACAAGGGCCAGGTAAAAATTATCCCCCACTTTTATGTTTGAAAAGTAGAAAGATAACATTTAGTTGTTGCACTAATTTTGTCCTTCTGATCCCAAATGGAAAGGGTCTTTTTAAATGTTAAAATAAAACACTGTCCCCACATGAGGACACTGTTTTTTTTTTTCTTCAAAAATGACTTCTGTACAAGGACACAGTTTAGTTTTTATACTTCTTAGGTCCTCGTAATCCCAATAGCAAGGAGAAAGTAAAAAATGTCAGGCATATGTCCAGGTCTCAGGAGGTTAAAGAAGAAGACTAGTACTGTTCAGATCATGTGTATTTGTTCTGGCCCAAGATGAAAAAGTCCTTCAAAATCACACTAGAACATCAGCTTTACATAAAAAAATTGTGCTTTATGGATCGGTATTCCATGTTGCCAGTTCATTTTAAAGTATAAAATCAGCTTGGGCCAGGCTAATTCCAGGTTTTTCTTAAAGTAGAAGACTAGTACTCTTCAGATCATGTGTATTTGGTCTGGCCCAAGATGAAAAAGTCCTTCAAAATCACACTAGAACATCAGCTTTAAATTAAACTTTTTTGTGCCTTATGGATCGGTATGCCATGTTGCCAGTTCATTTTAAAGTATAAAATCATCTTGGGCCAGGCTATGTCCAGGCTTTCCCTAAAGTAGAAGACTAGTACTCTTTAGATCATGTGTATTTGGTCTGGCCCAATATGAAAAAGTCTTTCAAAATCAGACTGGAACATCAGCTTTACACAAAAAAAATTGTGCATTATGGCTCGTTATACCATGTTGCCAGTTCATTTTAAAGTATAAAATCAGCTTGGGCCAGGGTAATTCCAGGTTTTCCTTAAAGTAGAAGACTAGTACTCTTCAGATCATGTGTATTTGGTCTGGCCCAAGATGAAAAAGTCTTTCAAAATCACACTGGAACATCAGCTTTACACAAAAAAAATTGTACATTATGGATTGGTATGCCATGTTGCCAGTTAATTTTAAAGTATAAAATCAGCTTGGGCCAGGCTACTTCCAGGTTTTCCTTAAAGAAGAAGACTAGAAGACTAGAACATGAAAAAGTTCTTCAAAATCACACTTGAACATCTGCCTCATATTTTTTGAGCGCAATGGCTTTTAAAATATAATTTTATTGAATATATATTTAATTATTTATTGTAATATGTAATTATAAATTCAGTAATTAAAATAAATATTTTACAATATACAAAATTACATTTAATACGATATTGTATATTTACATTGTTAATAAACAGATGTACTGCTTTTCTTCATTCTATCTCCTTCAGTGTTGATCTGTGAGGTGTTTAATATAAACAGCGGGTGTTTGTGAACGCTCCCTTTAGTTCACGGTGGTTCAGTGAAGCGGCAGCTGCGAATATCAAACCAACTTCAGCCGGGGAATACGAGGCTGCGAATATCGAGCCAAACGAATCTGGAGCTGCGAATATCAAACCAACTTCAGCCTCGTGCGCGGGGAGGGAGGGAGGGAGGGAGAGAGGAGCGGGGGTGCGCGCGGGAGTGATGGAGAGAGGAGCGGGGGTGCGCGCAGGAGGGAGGGAGAGAGGAGCGGGGGTGCGCGCGGGAGGGAGGGAGAGAGGAGCGGCTGTGCGCGCGGGAGGGAGGGGCGGGGTGCGCGCACGAGAGCTCTATCTCCTGTCTCTGTATTTTGTGTACGTGGCTACTGTTGTCTGGTTGTTTACTGTTTCTGTTTCCGACTACTCCTATACCACACAAACCTTTAATAAACTTTAATTTTACCTGTATCTGCGAGTGTCTGAGTCCTGTTCTCAATATGACGTCTTTTGTTTAATCAGGTCTGGGTGTGGTTAGTGAAATTTAACTGAATTTCACTGTTGTGAAAAACAACAGTTATATTTTACCTGGGGGCAAACACTTTTTCACACAGGGCCATGTAGGTTTGGCTTTTTTCTCACTTAATAATAAAAGCCTTCTTTTAAAACTGCATTTTGTGTTAACATGTGCTGTTTTTGACTAATATTTAAATAAGTTTGATGATCTAAAACGTTTAAAAGTGACAAACATGAAAAAAAAAGAAATCATGAAGGTGGAAAACACTTATTCACATCATATATGTTATTATATATTAAGATACTTTATTATAATAGTCAGATGTGTGCATCCCTAATTTTACTCATATCATACTTCAAATTATCTCAAAAAATCTCTTAAGCATATTGAAATGTGAGGTTTTACTACAAACACAATCTTAGATTCTCAGAATCTACAGAATAACAGGTTCTTAAACTGCAGCTTAAAAATTGAAAAGACCTATGACAAAAATCCCCTCTCTAAAAGAGAGCAATGATGTGAATGGTTTCTCCACAGTTAGTCACACTGAGCATCTCTCTTTCTTTCTCTCTCTCTCCTCTAATGGCTGCTATGCTTTGCTAATCTGTGATAGGCAGGCCGGGTTATGTAGCACAGGGCTGCCCAGAGACTATCGTTCCACCACAGCTGCAATTTAAGCAGATTGCACCCCAACTCGCTCCAAACATTTTCAAAACCAAGCTTTGATCCATTATATGCTTTACATGTTTGACTTTATGGATGTATTTGTTTCCTATTTTTCAGCACAAAAAAAGGTTTAGCTCAATGATGTTTGAACAGTGAAGAACAGTTAAACCACCAACCTCCAACCGAGTGGAGCAGTGAAAGTCACAACACTACCAAACAACACTCCTTCACTTATTTACACTCAGAACATCAAAAACACAACATTTGAACAGGGGCGCCCAAAATTTTGCACAGCTGGACCTGTGATTGGTTAGGATCAATGATTGTATATAAGCATGAACAATGTGGTTTAATATAGTATAGTATAATATAGTATAGTAAATGTTATTTAAAAAGCCTCACCACTCATTCCAATAACTACTCTTATAATGAGCATCTTGTCATTCCGCATCTCCATAATGACCAACAAATAACACCATCCATCACACGCACAAATACTATAATACCAAACAGAATAATAAAACAGATAATTTCCTGCCAGTTTTCCTGCCGATTTAAGCATAGCTATTATTCATTCTTTAATGGTCTATACCTAAACAGGAAGTTTCTGTTACAATTCATAAAGGAAATATGATGACCTAAGACATGATCACTGACCCTACATGCAGTCAAGCCGGAAGAACCTGAGCTAATACAATAAATATAATAAATAAAAGTAGGCTGCGGGTCCTAAAATGTATTTAAAATAACAACACATTAATTTAGCTGTCTCTACCAAAACATGATGCTTATTAAATCAGCAAGAAAGATGTTTTCAGCCACTTAATCCCACTTCCCATCACATAGTCACATAAATGCCTTATTAACATGATAATGAGGCTGAGGTTAGGTTAATGTGATGAAGTGTTGACAAATAAATAATGAGAGTATTTACACAGTAAAACTAATGCTTTTTTGTTGTAAAAAAAAAACGTGGATATATTATTTGACGTATTTCTGATTTTTAATGGTATTTTTGAGTTCTCAGAATAAACACAACAAGAGAAAATAGAGAATGACAATGTGAATAACTGTATTGTTTGTATGCAAACTGCAGTACCTGCATGAGCTCTTTAAACTTGTAGAGTAAGAAAGAGGTAGAGTGAATCAGCATCATAGCACATCACATTTTTCATCCAAATCGTACCCCCCTGTTCCAATAATTTCGACGCATATCCAAAAGGAAGCTGCCAATTTCATTCAATTCACAGGGACGTTTGCCAGGTCTGGAATTAAATCCACATATGTATATTTAAATACTTTACTACTGTATAAAGCATTTTAGACCATTTCACTGAGCAACTAAATAATTTAGTCAATAACTTACTAAACAGCATTTCCATCTCTGTGTACATTTTGTGTTTTACTGATGAACATCATTAAGATCAGTCCATTACAGGCTTGGCTGATAAAGCCATCCATTCTTGGAGACAGAGGTCAGTTTGCTGATGAGGAGGGTTTTTTGTGGAAAAGCAAGAGTCTTGTGCATTAAGGAGCCCCCGTTCCAATAGACCACCTAGTTATTTATTCATGCTGAGACATCGCTCGTTTGATCTCCCGGCCAATAAAACAATGCCAAAGACTTAAGTTACCTCGGGCTGAAAAGGCCACTGAAAGGGTTAAGTACCTTTATATCATGACCTAATAAAGAAAAACACATTATGACCACCTCCTTGTTTCTACACAAATGATATTTCTTCAGCTCTACTGAACATTTTGTGATTGTCATTCTGTAGTCATTCATCAGTGGTCACAGGACACTTACACAAAACTCTGTTATACAACACACCAGCACAACACACACTATTTATGGACTCTAAATTACTGGATTACCTGAATGAATAAATCTGAATATTAATAATGCCACCTTAACAATGCTGCTTACCTAACTGGTTTCACATGAAAGTAAGCCTACAACTGAACTACAACACTGTTATTTAACAATATTAGCAACAGTAGCTTAAAACTGCCACAGCCTCTTACCTCCCACACTGACCAAGGCCTGCTTGTTTGTGCTAAACAAAAAATAATGCAGCCAGATTCTTGCGAAACTCAGCATGCTGTTATGTCTCATTCATATAGATGTAAATTGTAAAGGATGAAAATTAAATGTAAATTACAGGTGTGGTCTGACTGGGTCTTGCCACAGGAGGTGTATCCCCTGCCACCCTCTAATAATGTTAACAGGTAGCACTCAGATGCTACCTTTGGGTAGTGTACCTCTTGATGAGAGATTAATGACTGCTAGACATGCCTCTACAACATGTTTCAATACATTGTGCCCAGCTAACAGACTTTGAGAGGGGGCACCTCTGGTTAGAACCTGGAAAGTCATTTTGACAATATGCCCACCATTGAGGATGTCTATCAGCCTGGCACTGTTGCCATCCAATACTAATAAGGTCAAAATAGATCTGATTAAGAGTCTTTATACTAGGGGTGTCACGATCTCGATATTTTATCGAAATCGATCGAAATGAGGTCATGGTATCGTGTATCGAAGTCAAAAAGAGTATCGACGATCCCTCCCGCGCGCACAGCGCGCTACGCAAATGGCGCAGCACCAACACAGCGCATCCTATTCATTTAAATAGAGAGAGCCGCTGCATGAGCGCAGCCCCGCCCTCAGTTCTGCTGTGTGAGAGGCAGAGAACAGAGAAACTGAAACTGAAAACAGGGCTTTCAAGTTTTGAGTGTCGGCGGGAGTGTGATCACTGGTTTTTATCTGTCCAACGGGGCGAGGGGGGGGCGGGCGTTGTGCGCGCAGGTTTAGTTTTCTGTGTGTGTGTGGGGGGGGGGGTGCGTGTGAACTCGCTGAAATGCGTGTGTCAGTGTGACTTGAGAACGCTGACTATAGATCACAGTGAGGTGGATTAAAAATCTTAAACTTATGATTGACTACACCTGTTGCTTCATTTGAATTAAAAAAACATCTTTCTCTCAGATAAAGTTAATAATATATCTTTCTTAAAGAAAAAAAACTTGTAATTCTCAGGGACCGAGTCTTATTTTTCATGTTTAACTGTTATAGTAGGATAGAGTTCAGTTTGTTAAGGCTTTAATTGTTCCTTTTTTTTTTTTTTTCTTTTTTTCTTTTATGTTGCACGTTGCAGTTTTAATAGTGCACACTGTTGCTACCAAAAAAAGTCACTAGATGGCATTACCATATATATCTTAATAAATAATAATAATAATAATAATAATAATAATAATAATAATAAAAATAATAAATAATATATTATAAAAAAATTATGAGGCATAAAATAATAAAATGTAAAAATATAATAAAAAAGAAAATCGAGAATCGAATCGAATCGTGACCCTCAAATCGGAAATAAAATCGAATCGAGGGTTTAGAGAATCGTGACACCCCTACTTTATACATATACAAACCACATCATCTGTCAAACATGGTGGAGGCACTGTTAACTTATACACATATAAATGTATGGCTGCCAAAAAACTGGGGTCACTGGTGTTTATTAAAGATACAGTACAGGCCTAACGTTTGGACACACCTTCTCATTCAAAGCGTTTTCTTTATTTTCATGACTATTTACATTGTAGATTCTCACTGAAGGCATCAAAACTATGAATGAACACATGTGGAGGTAGTTTCTTAACAAAAAAATAACTGAAAACATGTTTTATATTCTAGTTTATTTAAAATCCGCTTACCCTTTGCTCTGATTACTGCTTTGCACACTCTTGGCATTCTCTCAATGAGCTTCAAGAGGTGGTCACCTGAAATGGTTTTTCAACAGTCTTGAAGGAGTTCCCAGAGGTGTTTAGCACTTGTTGGCCCCTTTGCCTTTATTCTGTGGTCCAGCTCACCCCAAACCATCTCAACTGGGTTCAGGTAGAGTGACTGTGGAGGCCAGGTCATCTGCTGCAGCACCCCATCACTCTCCTTCTTGATCAAATAGCCCGTACACAGCCTGGAGGTGTGGTTGGGGTAATTTTTCCTGTAGAAAATTAAATGATCGTCCAACTAAACGCAAACCAGATGGGATGGCATGTCGCTGCGGGACGCTGTGGTAGCATGCTGGTTCAGTGTGTCTTCAGTGTCACCAGCAAAACACCCACACCATCACAGCTCCTCCCTCATGCTTCACAGTGGGAACCAGGCATGTTGAATCCATCCATTCACCTTTTCTGCCTTTCAAAAAGACACAGTGTTTGGAACCAAAGATCTCAAATTTGGACTCATCAGACCAAAGCACAGATTTCCACTGGTCTAATGTCCATTCCTTGTGTTTCTTGGCCAAAACAAATCTCTTCTGCTTGTTGTCTCTCCTTAGCAGTGGTTTCCTAGCAGCTATTTGACCATGAAGACCTGATTTGCGCTTCTCCTCTTAACAGTTGTTATAGAGATGGGTCACCTGCTGGAACTCTGTGTGCCATTCAACTGGTCTCTGATCTGAGCTGCTGTTAACTTGCAATTTCTGATGCTGGTGACTCGGGTGAACTTGTCCTGAGAAGCAGAAGTGACTCTTGGTCGTCCTTTCCTGGGTCGGTCCTCATGTGTGCCAGTTTCATTGTAGCACTTGATGGTTTTTGTGACTCCACTTGGGGACACATTTAAAGTTTTTGCAATTTTCCTGACTGACTGACCTTCATTTCTTTAAGTAATGATGGCCACTCGTTTTTCTTTAGTTAGCTAAATGGTTCTTGCCACAATATGAATTTTTACAGTTGTCCAATAGGGCTGTCGGATGTGTAGTAAGCTGATCACCTATACCTTTCCATAACACCTATACCTATCCATACCACCTATACCTATACATTTAAACCTTTACATACCTATACATTCATACCACCTATACATATACCTATCTATACCACCTATACCTATCTATACCACCTATACCTATACCTTTCCATAACACCTATACATATCCATACCACCTATACCTATACCTAACTAATAATCATATTTTTTGTGTTTATAATAAAATACATTGCAAAATATAATAAAATGTACATATGATTTTAAGATATCAGATTATCAGACCTAAACACAGCACAGCACCACGTAACAGTGTAGTAGTCCAAATCTACAAATGAAACCAATGGCAGTGCCCCTATTGATTGGTGAATACATATCCCTAGGCATAAAAGTGAGTGCCAGCAATCCAGGCACATGCATTCTGTGGTTCACCACACATGTGCTTTAATCTGACCTTCACTGCATTGATTTCAGCCAGGCGAACTGCAGCAGGTTCACAGTCTGCGGTGAATACACTCAGAATACATTCAGGATACACAGTGTACTCTCCCAGCTTAAGCCTGCATTCGCCTGGCGCCGCCTCAGCCTAACCAGCCTACCCGTCAGGCACAATCCCAGCAGGAACTGGCCCATTTTCAGAAAGCGCTCCGGGCTTCATATATTTGGCAACAGCAAAGTTTAATGTGCACATGATCTGCACCTTTCAATACTTATAACAATTTATCGATTCAGCATCACCATTGCAATTTGCAGAAGTGCAATGTCACATAAAGCAAATTGAACCATACATGTCATTCAGATTATGTTAGCCCAGTCTCATCTTTAATACACAAAGTTTTTTTTTATTATGTTTGTTCATCATGTTTGATCATTACTATTCCTGCTTCAAATATAGTACAAACCTGAACCTTTAAAAATCACTTAAACATAAAAGGAAAACCAGGAGTTAAGTACGTCCTAAGAGATGTGAATAAAGATTTTATATATATTTCTTCAATTATGTATATCACAACAGAATTTTCCATTATTATACAGCCCTATTATGTATAGAGACATTGTTTATTTTAGATATCAGAGGCAGTTAATATCATATCAGTTAATATCACCCAGCCTCATTTATTTTATTCTGATCTTTGATACACAGAGTGCATTGTTGCATAATATTGTAAAGGTTGTATCACTGACTTCTGGAGAAAATCTGAGATCATCCCAGCATTTTTAAATTTTTACAATTCATACTGACAAACAATTCCTATTATATACAAAGCCATGTTGATGCATTAATGAATAATCTAACATCTTTCTAAAGCTAAAGCTTAAACCTAAAAGCAATATATTTTTCATTTTAGTTTTCAACCTAAATTAAATGTACAATGTTGGATTTTGAGATCAACCTAAAATATGACACTTTGATTTCCTGATAAACTGACACATAAACAACACTGAAGGTTGACTCACTGTTGTGTTATTGATGAATATGGTGACTACCAACCAAACTTTTAATCTGTACAATGTCACAGTTGTGTCATTTTTACATAACTGATTGATATCCAACCAAAATTCAACGTCTGTACCACAATGAATGTTGATGTCAAATATTTTTTTAAGGATCTCTGACTTAATTTCCAACCACATTTAAACAGCCGCACAATGCTAGATTGTTGTCAACTCAATGTAAGGTCAGTACAACTTTAAAATGAGTGAACTCAATGCTGGAAAACGTAATGTCTGTCCAATGCTGATTTTTGACATTTATTGACTTTCATTTCCAACCAAAATTAAACACTTGAACAATGTTGGAGAGGTGTCAACTCAACATTGGTTTATGGTATTTGACTTCCTAGCAAACATTTAATGTTTGTTTAACATTTAAGCTTAATGTGAACCTAATGCTTGTTATTGATGGAAAATATAGCATGCGTCTAATGTTAGAGCTTGATGTCAACACGTTTCGTTTTGTATTTTTATTGGGTAGAAGGCATAGTGATGCAGTAAGGCCCAGTTTAATCCACACTAACAACTGAAGGGGGGGTTAGGCAGGACAGCCTGAGCAAACACTTCAGCACAGCATCATCAGCCTTCACAGCTACAGCTACCTCCTCTGCAGTCACCTTCAGTACAGCAGTGCAGCAATGGGCCTCGATGCAGGCTTCAGTTACATCTGCTACATGCGTGATAATCTGATAATATGACAATCTGTAATTCCGACTATATTGTTCAGACTGAAAATATAGTGAAATCGTGTGTTTTTTTTTTTTTGGAAGTGTGAATAAAATGGGCATGTCAGTAAATAATACATAGGCTGATACAAGTAACGTTACATCTTTACGCAGTTCTTTTCGTGTTTGCACTAAAAATAATACATTCATAAATAAAATTAATAAAAAAAAAGCCTAATGTATTTGGACCGCCGTTTAGCAACAACAGCAATAGCAGCAGCCAAAGCAAAACAACACCACCCCTCCTGGATGGATGCTCTACAGCCTCCCAGGCAGTCGATATCATCCACCCCACCCATCCATCCGTGCATCCCATCCCTATCCCCACCCTCCACCAGCGGCGTCTCTGCCTCCCCCGAGCCGAGCCACCTACCATTCCGCGCCGGCCTCACGATGCGCAGGTCCCGGTCATTCACAACATCCCGACGGGCTCCGCGGAGAGACCATGACGGTGAGGCGAGGTGGGAGGCGTGGAGGAGCAGGAGGAGGAGGAGGAGTAAAGTCGCTAAAGCCAAAATGACGGAGGGAATTATGGGCGCAAAACAAAAGAGACGACGGATAAAAACAGAAAACGAAAGACAGAGAGACAGAGAGAGGGGGATAGAAACAGAGCTAGAGAGAGAGAGAGAGAGAGAGAGAGAGAGAGGCTGGGCTTCAGCTGCTCGCTCGCTCCGCCGCTGATGCTGACGGCTGTACCATTGTGGAACGATGGAGGGGGGAGGGGGGACGAAGGGGGGCGGAGGAGGAAAGGTTAGGGGAAGAGAGGGGCGGGGCAGAGAGAGCAAGTTGCCGTGGCAACTAAAGCACGAGCGCGCGTGACGTCAAAGATAAAGACGTTATGTTATTTTTTATTTCATCCAACCGCATTCAAACCACGCCCCTTTTTAGGTTTTATTTGCTTTTTACGACATATCGTTATTATTGATCATTATAATTAAAATTAGTAATATTGGTAAACAAAAATTATAATAAAATATTATAGAAAGGAAAATGCAAGGGCATAATAAGCATTTTTGATATGGGACACATTTTGGGATCTAATATTTAATGAATTAGATGCCATTTCCTGCGTTTTGATGTATTTTTAACAGGTTGTTAGGTTGTACCAACTTGATTATTTAATTATTTCTGATAAGAATTTGAGCAGGTGACGCTCTGTGCACTAAATTAGGCTACAGAAGTATTCTGGTCCATTTCAAACCAGCACAAGAGGCAATGAATAAATATCATCAGAGTGGCCTCGTTCTTGTCAATACAATACAGTCCTGTCGAGCACAAATTAATGATAGTTTTTTATGTCATCATTAAACTTGGATGAAATGATAGCTAACATTAAGCACACACTGGACTGCCAACTAACTGTTGTGTGCAAATTCTTCTATTTTGTAAAGAATTTCCTTATGTCCATTGTGTTTCTGAGAATATCAGAACATACAAATACATGATGGAAATATACACATTTTACTATGGCTATTACTATTGTTGGAATGTAATGGAATAGGATGATGCTTTATAAGAGTGAATGTAACAATAATGTATGTAAGTAATTACAAAATTACAGAGAAAGGATACGTTTAATGGGAAAAACTCTTCAATTGAAAGGATGAGATATGGTTGGATAAGGAGGCCTCCTTATGAAACAATAATATATGGCAATATATTGGAAAATATAGTGCAATATATTAAATAATACATTTTCATATGTGGAAAAAAGTACATATATTGTTTAATATCATGTATGTCTATATATTGCTAAATATAAAAACATATATTGCAATAAAGACAAATTCTCTAAACTGCTAAACTTCATTTTTTTTTCACATCCATAAATATTGTTTTTTTGTGGATTGTTGCTCAGGGTTTTCATTAGTTCACAATGTTTTACATTGTAGATTAATACTAAAATAATCCAAACTATAAAGAAAAACATAAATCATTACTTAGTAAACAAAAGTGTTAAACAAAGCAGAATATGTGTCTTCAAGGCAAGTTCTTAAGACAGCAGCAATATTGTCACACCTTATCCTGTGTCTGTCTGTTGTTTCTGTCCTCTGCTCTTATGTTGTGTTTATTTCCCCATGTGCTACTTGGTTTTGTTTTTGTTATTGTTGTGTCTCCACCCTAGCCCCGCCCTGGCCCATGCCTTTGCCATTAGTGTTGTCACCTTGTGACTTGTTTGTTACTCCGCACCCTGGTTACCGGTCCTCTCCCTCCTTGAGTATAAATAGCCCTTTGTATGAGTGTTTGCTTGTGGAGTCGTTTGTATTCCTGTATATGGGTTCACCAGTTCTGTATTTTGTGGTCGTTGAATCTCTGTTCCACGAAGCGAGCTTTAAAAAGCGGCGCTTATTTGAGTAAGCCTCGCTTGAGTTAGCCACACAATTAACTTCCAGCTAGTTCCGTTCCACTAACGAAATCCAGACTCAACCTGTTCACAGTAATTCAAGCCAGGTTTTTGTAATCAAGGCTCACACCCTCAGTAATCAAGCCCTGAAAAGCCGAGAAAAATGCTGAAAGACGTGAAGGAACGCGCTGTTTTTTTCTCTCTCCTGCTGAATAGCAGTGATGGCAAAAGTGGGGCTTTTGGGAGATCGAATCAAATGAACCAATTGATTCAGAAAATGATTCGATCTTGTGAAACGTTCGAATCATCACACGCCACAGTGACATCTAGTGGGACATCTAGATAACAGAAACGGAAGTGATATGTTTTTATGAAAAATTTAAGAAATATTCCCCCATAGCATGTTTTGTCCCTAAATAAATTTGAGTCATGAAAACATAACATTTTGCAGAGAACAGGGTTGTTTTAGTGATGTCATTAAGATGTATTTTTCCGTATGATACACAGTCAGTGGATTTATATAGCTGACATTATTCATTTTACATTGCAAGGTAGGGAAATGCTTGTGTAATACTTTATTTATTAAACATTACAAGTAATCAGTTGTTTTTATTAATAAACAGGATCTGTTCCACAGTGCTTGGACTGCTGGGTTGCTGGAATTGAGAGATATTTTTTTGTTAATTGAAATGAGGGAAGACGGCAGAGTGTCTGAGCCAGTAATCCATAGGGTCTTCTTTTCCTCTGGGCAGATATGAGACCAAGCATTCTGATCTCAGACCAGCTGCTTAAACTTAAGCGCAGACTAAAACTCGCAAAAAGATTCGAAACTTTTGTTTTCGAAACCCGTTTTAGGAACAGTCACGTGGCTTTCCTCTTTTGATACGGACTTCGAAACAGTGGCCATTTCTCAATCTGCGTTCTTGTCTGTACTTGTGTTCTTGTGGACTTGTGAAACGTCATCAGTCGCAGCCCAAGTACTGTTCCAATGCGCTCTTTGCACAACTACTTCCGCATTCTCATCAGTGCTGCTCGAGCGTTTCCTGTTTGGATTTTCTAATACACTCGCTATGGCAGTATTTTCAGCTGGTGTTTACAAGAGCTTCTAAAAATTAACCTCAACGTCGAGGAGATCAGTAAAGCCTACCACTAGAAAGCTAGAGAAAGGCTTTAAACTATATGCATCTTCATACCTACACACTACCAAGATTTTTCTCTTATATTTTACATTAGCTCACACAGCTCAGCATTAGCTAGTATAGCTAACTAGCTTGCTAGGTGCATTACTGATAGTTGTTAGTTTCTTCTGTTATCAAATGGAAGTCTAATAAAATGCTAGTAATAATAATAATTCTAACTATAATGATCATTATAAAAATAATTATACAAATGCTAGCTATAATAATAATAATAATAATAATAATAATAATAATAATGAAAATAATATCTAGCTATAATAATAATAATAATAATAGTAAAAATAATAATATCTAGCAATAATAATAATAGTAAAAATAATATCTAGCTATAATAATAATAATAATAATAATAATAGTAAAAATAATAATATCTAGCAATAATAATAATAGTAAAAATAATATCTAGCTATAATAATAATAATGCTAGCTATAATAATAGTAAAAAATAAGAATACAAATGCTAGCTATAATAATAATAATAATAATAATGCTAGCTATAATAATAATAATGATAATAGTATCTAGCTATAATAATAATAAAAATGCCAGCTATAATAATAATAATAATAATAATAATAATAATAATAATAATAATAATAATATCTAACTATAATAAAAATGCTAGGTGGTGGATCATTCAGGCAAGTACCTTTAGCTGATCTCCTATCCCAAACACGTGGAGCCTGGGTGCTGCCACGTTAATTATTCCATATTCCAATTATTCCAAGCAGTGGCACTGCATGCTTTGCCAGTCGTCTCCAAGCTTCTGACGTTTTTGGTTTAACCAGGTAGTCTGGTATTAAATGTTTGCTACAGACCTTTCATACAGCGAAATGGTAAAGTGGTGCCGACTGATGTTCATTAGCCGCTGTTTATTAAATCACTCTGAGCAGGGAAGCTATGAAAGCCTAAAGCTTCCATAAAACTTAGTCGACGCCGTGCAAAAAGGAACACAGCAGTGCTTAAAACGGCTTGAAAACTTCACGCTGGATACTCATTTTGACCTCTCGCTAGTAAAAAATGTACGTTTTGCCTATACAGGCGAATGTAAACAATACAACCGGAAACGTCCGAGCCGTATTATTTGAAAACGGAAATGCGTCAGAGCCGTGAGTGCAAGGAGCCCATTCAAAAGATCGCAGTTAGCCAAGTACACAACTAATACCCGGATGTGTTCTTACTCCTCCCATTTTATCGAGGATGCATGGAAGGTGACCCAGAATGCACCTCGCAGCAGTATCAGCATAATGCAGGATGAGAAGGTACATAAGCACCTGTACGTTTTCAAAACAGTACTGCTGTGTGCTAAAATAATGTTTTAAGTTATTTTTAGGCGATAATGTAGGGGTTTAGACTTCAGATATGTGGTTAAGGTAAAAAAGTGCTCCTATGTTTTGGGAACAACGCTTTCAGCTCTTCTAAGAGGGTGACGTCATCTAGTACACAGCTGTTCCAATTACACAAAAAACGTCCAGAGTCCTCCCGTCCTCGGGAGTCCGCACTCATGATCTGAACTTCCCAAGTCCGTTCTTCACAAGTACGGGAGTACAGACTTGTGTACTTGTGTAATGAGAAACACCGTGATTCAAATGAATCGATTCAGTTTGATTCCGCGTTTCGAGTTTGACATCACTACTGAACAGGAGTTACTTATACATCTATTTGATGAATATAAAGACATAATTACAAGGAAAGTAAACACCTTTTATTAATAAACCCAGAGAAGCTGCCTGGCAGAAAATTGGAGACGTTAAGGAGGATTAAACGTGTAAGCATATTATTTAATCCTTTCATTGGCATTCCAAAATCTACTCATCTACTGGATTGTCTTTAAATGGGCATGCCATTGTCAATTACTGCCTTCAATGTTGGCTGCTCTTTTTATAGGCTTTTTTGCTAATTTATATCACCTGTATGCAAATATTGGTAAAGTAGTTGTCTATATCTATTAAATTTTTGCATCATTAAGTTTTTTTATTAAACAAATATGATCACGTGTGAATTTGTATTATTTGTATAAACACAAATCTAAACAAGAATTATGGGGTTACAAATATACTTAAAAGTAACTTCATCTAAAGTACCTGGGCATCATCAATACTAATAAATGTGTCTTTGTGATATAGAGTTTATAAATATATCTTTGTGGTGTAGTAACCACAGATGCAGTTGCATAAATTCTCCAGTAAGTGGTGCTAGAGTGTTCTTATCTTAATTGCACTCTGAGTTAGAATAGAGAGCAGTGACTCAGTACAGAAATGAAAGCCTGTTTGTCTAGAAGTGTCTAGGAGAAGCTCCGCACAAATAAAGGAAAATAAACAGATAATCTCTCTCTGCCTTATCTATAGCCTCCCCTCAAGTCATCACAGTGCAAAAAATAACTGCGATTAAATACTGTATTTCATTTTACTGAATTAGTTAAGATTGAACAAATAAATTGCAATGTGCAGACATATTTCCAATACAGTACAATACTCAATTAAATGTATACAAATATTATATAATCTGCTGCATCCAGGGCCGGAGTGGGCATTTTTAACCCGGGAGTTTAACCCACTTTTTCCATGGAGGAGGAATTTGAATAAATGAAACAGCAGCTAGATCTTACAATGCCTTTTTATTGCATATAAGTTCAAGTATATGTTGGTAAGTTAACAGAACACCCCTCACTTAAACATGTTTCATTTAAATTTAAATCAGATAAAGATTTAAAAGGTACTGGGCTGTTTGAATGAGCGAAATATGATCAGAATTATGTTAATTAACACTGTAAAATAGAAGCATAGAACTATTATTTAATTAAAATGATTTTTAAGAACAGCTACACACAGTGCTGCAGGTCAAACACGGAGGAGTTCACGTGCGAGAGAGAGAGAGAGAGACAGAGAGAGAGAGAGACACACAGAGAGAGAGAGAGAGAGAGAGAGAGAGAGAGAGAGATTTGCGTGTTGTGGTGTATGAGCTACTCACAGGTAAATGTTCTCACACACTGTATCTCCTGTTTCTCTTTTATCTCCTCGCGCTCATATTCTAGTCCCATAAATAATTCTGCAGCTCCCTCAGTGTTTTCTGTCGTATTTTGCGGCTAGCACGAGCGCTTACAACTAACACCGCGGACCGCGAGGTGCCGCCACTGTTGTGCCGAATCCGACTCCCTGCTGAATCCGACTCCCGCTTTACGGACAGAATCGGCACAACACCCCCCGCCTGTACAACTGTGGGAGTGAAAACAGCACTTATAAATAAATTAGTTTTTTCACTTTCAGTTTTTGATATTTGGTTTGTTTTCATTAATAATAATAATTGGTTACTTAGCAACATTGTGATTATCACACCAGAGCTTTATTTACAAATAAAAATATAATTAAAAAACGCCTACATCTCAGACTATTTTCTGGAGCCCGACCCGACCCGGCCCGAGGAATGTGGTGGGAACCCAGGTCGGGTTTGGGCAGACAATCTAAGCTCTGGTGAGCGCGGGATGGGGGCTGGGCGTGTGAGCGCATGTCCTGTATAAGTATAAGCACACTTTCGGCTCTAATTCAGGAACCGTACATCCTACAGTAAAAAGTTCCGTAATGTTCCATAATCCGGAGGTTTAGGCAGTTTGAATGATGTATAACATGTCCGCACTGGATCAAATATAATATGTGCAAAAAAACGCAAATATGGAAATTATGAATCATAATTCTAATAAACAAGGCATATGTCGCCCTAAATGTTTATTTTCTGAAAGGATATACAGCTAAATGGGCTAGATACTGAAAAGCAGAGATTCTAAGCTTTAAAATGGCATATTGGGTGTCTATAATTATTCATGAACACAGCCAGATATTAGTTACATATGACATGACATATTTTTGGCCCGCCGGTGGGCCAGGGCGTGTTAAGAGGTTAATGATGTGTTTTGGGCTCTACAAAATAAACTATGCTAAGTCGACATTGCAAACGTTGCGCAATAGCTGACAATTCAAGATAATTTCCACATCTTAGTTTACCGGCTGCAGCTGGAGTCTGTCCTCTGGAAAATCTGGCCTTTTCGGCTCCACCTGGCCTTTTTTAACCCTCCATCACAGCCGAGTGACGCTTCATGCTATTCTGTTGCTATATTTAATTTTATCGCTCCGGAAAAGACCACTCGTGGGCGCAACCAATTCAAACATTTGGGAGGGGAGAATTCCCTCAGATGGTTGAACCCATCTAATCTACTGCGAAGTAGGGGCTGTGCTGTCAGATGAATATAGAATAAATACATAGTTGAATGGAAATTGATGCAAGACTAAGATTAGATAAGTGACAGATAAGTGTCAAAATGATTTTTTCCGTCCAACCGGCCCAAACTCGAGACCAGCAGCAGTAAGAGCGGAAACTGTCCCTGTCCTGTTGCTACTGTCTCGCGACACTCTCCTACTGTCACCGTAAACAGATAAAGAGACTGAATGCAGGTGCAGACTGGGTTTATTCAAATAAACAATCCAAAAGATCACAGGCAAACAGGGTTATTAGAGGAAAAGGCTGAGACAAAGTAAATAAACAAGGCTAGAGGTCAGACTACCGGAAAAACAAAACGAATATAATGCTCAGAGCTTAGAGTTCAAATGAAATGCTAAGACTTCGCAGAGAGTCTCTTAACTGGAGCTCCTTTATAGAGCTGGTAATGGAGTTCAGGTGCTCAGGGTGGAGCCGGTGATTAAAACTCTGGTGACGCTGAGCGCTGGTGGGCGCTGGTGGGTGTCTCGCGACACTCTCCTACTGTCTCGCGACACTCTCCTACTGTCCTGCAGAGCTCTTTAACTGTACCGGGGAGGTTTTTAACTGTACCGCGGAGGTTTTTAACTGTCCTGCGGAGCTATTAACTGTCCTGCGGAGTTATTAACTGTCCTGCGGAGCTTTTTAACTGTCCTGCAGAGCTTTTAACTGTCCTGCGGAGCTTTTAACTGTACCGCGGAGGTTTTTAACTGTTTAACTGTCCTGCGGAGCTTTTAACTGTCCTGTAGAGCTTTTTAACTGTCCTGCGGAGTTTTTTTAACTGTCTTGCGGAGCTTTTAACTGTACCGCGGAGGTTTTTAACTGTTTAACTGTCCTGCGGAGCTTTTAACTGTCCTGCGGAGCTTTTTAACTGTCCTGCGGAGCTTTTAACTGTACCGCGTAGGTTTTTAACTGTCCTGCAGAGCTTTTTAACTGTCCTGCGGAGCTTTTAACTGTACCGCGGAGATTTTTTAACTGTCCTGTAGAGCTTTTTAACTGTCCTGCGGAGCTTTTAACTGTACGGCGGAGGTTTTTAACTGTTTAACTGTCCTGCGGAGCTTTTAACTGTCCTGCGGAGCTTACCTATTCTGACTGTCTGATGCATTGTGTCTTATCTCAGTTTTTTTGAGACAACATAAGACTTATGAGATAATTCCCCTAGATTTGACCATCAAATCTATTATATAATATTTCCAGTGTCATAATACAAAATATGATACATTGTGTGGTCTGCTGCTGTGCTGGTCTGCTGCTGTGCTGCTGAAAGCTTGCTCTAATCTTCAGCTTCTACACTTTTCTCTGTTTTCTTCTCTTTTACTCTCTTCACACTTACTAATCCACTTTTAGTCTGCTTCCTCTTTGCTCTACACACCTATTAATCCACTCTCAGTCTACTTTTATAGACTTTTTCCTCAGGTTTGCTGGATTAGCTGTTTGCTGCTGCAGTTTGTTTGTGTAAGTTTCTAATTTCAACTGAAACAAGGTGAGTGCTTTTTTTTTCTCCATGGCTTCTGCTCAGGTTTACTCCTGTTCAGAGTGTGGCATGTTTAGCTTAGATCCGCTGTCCACCAGCGGCAACAGTTACTTGTTTACCGGGAGCCAGAGCACCGGACATTAGTGGCAACCTCAGGCTGTTAGGGACTAGGAGATATTCGAGGGTAGTAATTCATGTAGGGGCCAATGATATTCGTCTGCGGCAGTCTAAAGTAACTAAGGCTAATGTTAGAGAGGTGATTAAACAGGCCCAGACGCTGTCCGAGGAGGTAATCTGCTCTGGCCCCATCCCAATGAGGCATGGTGATGAGGCTTACTGCAGGCTTTCTTCACTGAACCGCTGGATGTCCAAGTGGTGTGCAGAAAATCATGTGGGCTTTATAGATAACTGGCTACAGTTCGAGGGCAAGCCTGGTCTTTTAGGTAGGGATGGTGTCCACCCCACGCGGGAGGGTGCTGCCTTACTTTCATGCAGCATAGCTCATAGTCTTTTAGCTAGTCGGCAGAGTAGTGTTAGAAGCTGCTGACAATCCAGAGCCGGAACCAGGCCGCAGACAGAGAGGCTTAACCAACCGTCTGCGAGCTGCAAAGAGACGTTACCTAGATACCAATGTATTCAGACTGTGTCTGTCCCCCGAGTCAAACAAAAACATCAAAAAACTAAAACAGTCAATCTAAATAACTTAACTTATATTAAACAATCATATCCAGACTGTAGTACTAACACTTCAAACCTAAAGATTGGTTTACTTAATATTAGATCTCTAAATTCAAAAGCAGTTCTAGTGAATGAAATGATAACTGATCAGAAATTCGATATTCTGTGTCTGACAGAAACCTGGATTAGGCCAAATGAATATGTAGCATTAAATGAAGCCACCCCTGCAGGCTATAATTATATACACAATCCAGAGATTGTCCGGTAGAGGAGGTGGGGTCTGCATACTTTTCCGAAGTACATTATTTAGCAATCAGAAGCACTATGATAATTTTACTTCTTTTGAGCTTCTTTACACCAGTATAATTAATCCAGTTACAAAAAAGAATGCATTTTCCTTAATTAATATCTACAGACCACCAGGGCCCTATTTAGAATTTTTAAAAGAATTTAGTGATTTTGTCACAGACTTAGCAGTAAGTAATGATAAAGTGAATATAGTAGGAGACTTCAACATTCATTTCAAAAAATTGGATGATCCATTAAAAAAGGCATTCACATCCATTTTAGACTCAGTTGGAATTATTCAAAATATAACAGGACCTACTCATTACTGTAATCATACTCTGGATTTAGTTTTGACCCTGGGTGTGAGCATAGATAAGCTGAATATTTGTTCTCAAACCTCCGCAATTTCAGATCATTACCTTCTTTCATTTAAATTACATCTTAGTCATAATATACGTACATCCCCTAGCTACTCTGTAAAACGTTCAATTACGCCTTTTACAGCCCAACAATTTACAGATTTATCAACTCTAATGTATTCTCCTGTAGACCCAGAAGAACTAGACAAACTAACCGAAGGTTTAGAAAGTACCTTTCGCTCCAATTGTGGATGTCGCGCAACTTCCTCCTATTAAATAGTGATAAAACAGAAATTGCTAATGCTAAATCTGGCCGACTTCTCCGTCACCCCTGGTTCAGTAGCTAAAAACCTTGGAGTTATTATAGATTCAGATCAAGCATTCGATAAACACATATCTAATGTAACTAGAACAACTTTTCTACACCTACGTAACATCGCCAAGCTAAGAAATGCCCTATCACTGCATGACGCAGAAAAATTAGTCCATGCCTTCATTACCTGAAGGCCAGATTATTGTAATGCGCTACTGTCTGGATGTTCCTGCAGTAACATAAATAAACTTCAGCTAGTTCAAAATGCTGCAGCCAGGGTCTTTACTAAAACGAGAAAATTTGACCATATTAGTCCAGTACTATCAGCACTGCACTGGCTTCCAGTCAAATTCTGCATAGACTATAAAATTCTCCTGTTAACGTATAAAGCCCTACACGGGCTCGCTCCTGAGTATTTACGAGACCTCATCTCCTGTTATGAACCACCGCGATTACTCAGATCTCAGGGTGCTGGTTTATTAGTAGTGCCTAAAATTCAGAGGAGCTCTGCAGGAGGAAGAGCTTTCTCTTATAAAGCGCCTCAACTCTGGAATAATCTCCCCGAATATGTTCGGGACTCAGACACAGTCTCAATCTTTAAGTCTAGACTGAAAACTTACTTGTTTAGTTTAGCTTTTGGTAATTAATGTTTTTTTCCTTTAGATAAGGCTGCAGATCCAGGGGTTCATGGACAGAGGGAATTGTGGTAAACTGAGATGCTGGTGCTTGTTGTGTTGTTCTCCCACTGCACACGGTCACTCAGGTTTGTGGACAGTGGAGTGGGTGGATGCCAGTGTTTCAGGGAGCCTCCGTGTTTATGTTACCTTCTGGCTCTCTGCCTTTAGTTAGGCTGTTTTATTCAGTTCTGCCGGAGTCATTTGCCACACTCTGATAATGTTTTATATTCTCTGTTTTACATAAATCCAGTCAAAACTAATTCCATCTCTCTGCTTTCCTCCGAGTTACTGACTGCCCACCTGTCTGACCCGATACCGATGGATGTTGGACCCTCAGGCTTTCGCGTCTCCTGTCCGGCCAGATTGATGGAAGTTTCTGAAGTCAGCTCTTCTCCATCACCCACCACAGATCAGCTGCTCATCATCCATCTTACTCTCCACTATAGATTACATCCAAGCCATTATTGGTGCTGCTTTACTCCTGAATATATAAAACCTATGTGGATGTATAAAAGACTTTTTAAATTTTAATTTAAAAGCTGTTTGACCAGTGGTAGGATGGTCCCCCCTTAAATGTCTTGGTCCTCCCAAGGTTTCTTCCTCCTCCTGCAGCTCTGAGGGAGTTTTTCCTTGCTCACTGGGGGTTCTGTATTCTGTATTTTCTATGTTTAATGTTTTGCCTGATTCTTTGTCCTGTAATCATGTTTCTGTAAAACTGCTTTGTGCCAACACCTGTTGTAAAAAGAGTTATACAAATAAATTTGATTTGATTTGATTTGATTTGATTTGATCTATGCTAATTCCGAACCGGAAAAAGAATTATGAAGAAATTGGCATAGCTCCTTGAGTTAAAAACCTACACAGACAAATGAGCACACTTGGAGCGGAATGGTTATTTTTAAGTGTTTTACACATTTTGACTTAATTATGGGACAAAAATATAAAAAATTAGCAGGAAATGTTAATTTGCATGTATGTTTTCACATTATACTAAATTCCTGTGCATTAAATAAAAACATCTTGGGATTTTTCTTAATCTTTGAAGTGTCTACTTTAAGATTGTGACAAAATAACAGGACAAAAAGTGTCCTGTGGGGCTTATTTTTAACCCTTTACTACATCTATCCCAATTTCAAACCTGAAAAAAATATGAATTAATTGGCATATCTCCTTAAGTTAAACACCTATACAGACAAATGAGCACACTTTTCCATACAATTATGGGCCAAGGAATTCAATAGAATGGTTATTTTTAAGTTTTTTACACATTTTGTCTCAATTCTGGGACAAAGAGATAAAAAATTAGCAGAAAATGTTATGGTCGCCTGTATGTTTTCACATTATACATTATATTCACATTATGAAAAGTCTACTTTTAGATCATGACAGGTACCCGGATGAAAAATGTAATTAATTGCAGAAATAATTGATGATAAAATCCAACAATTTACTAAAAATAAAGTATTAGTATAGTGTGGTACTAATAATTTGAATCCTCATCATCACCATTGAAGAGATCATCAAAATCTTTTCAATCTCTGTCCCTTCCTCCTGATCACCTGTCCCCTCTCCAATCAATTCTCTCTCTTCTGCAAAAATGTCAACAAGAGAAGGAGGGAAGATGGGGCAAACTGACCAGACCGGCTCCAACACCCCCTCCTCCATTGTCTTCTCCCAACCCACAGCCTGATCATAAGGGTTTGGCCTTTCAGATTTTGGCTGATCTGTCCTTTTTTAGCAGGCAACCCTGTAGTTTACGTTGTCTACTTTAAAACTTGCATCCAGAGTTCTGTTAACACCCACCATCTTTTGCAGCATCTTGGTTCTCACAGCATCAATGGAGGTCAGTTGGCCAATGACATACAGAACATTTCCTGTTGGAAAAAAAAAAAAAAAACATTTTGTTAAATGCCCAGAATTGTATGGAAAAGTGTGCTCATTTGTCTGTTTAGGTTTTTAACTCAAGGAGCTATGCCATGAGCTCCACTAGAGGGCGAGGGCTACTCTGTAAATGGTGTAAATAGTGTAAAAGTGATTGGCTGTGAGGAAGGAAACACTCAGAACTGAACTGCTTCCTGAACAGGGCCTGATCTGAGAGAGAGGAAATCCGGAGTGGACAGATGACCCGGTGCTGGTTCTGATAAAATCAGCTCCTGCCCTGACGCTAGGCCTTTTTATTCAGCTAATACTCTAATCTTTACTTTACTCTGAGGAAAGAATTACCTGATGCTCCTTAAAGGGTCATTATCAGAATACTGCATCTCACAAGTGTTAAACTATATATACTTTAAATTATATATTCTTGAAACTACCAGTCAAAAGTATTGAACACCCAATTTTTCCCTTTATTTTTCCATTTAATTTATTCAGGTCAATAACTGCAATTGATACAAAATCCAGTTATAAAAATGTTGCACTAAACTGTCTTTAAGGGAAAAAAATGATATAAAAAAAAAATAAAAATAATAATATTGCAAATCGTGATATATCATGAAAGTATATAGTAAAAAAAAATATATATATATTGTTTAAAGAGAGAGGGTGATTTTTTACCTTACAATGGTTTGCAGTTTTCTGCTGGTATGTAGCAATGGAACTAAACTAAGTTCAGGAAATGGATTTTAAAAATGTGAATTTACAAAGCGTTTGTCTGTGGTAAGTGCTGGAATGGATGGTGTTACCGCTGATCACTTTCTACTGCAGCATTTACATAATTCACACTTTCAACTAGAAAAAGGCACAGAAACACAGAGAACTCTGTAACTATTAAAAGTATAAGTCTTTTCTTTGAAGGAATTAGAGATAAAGAAAGACTCTTGAAAACTGGACAAAACAGTTACAGTAGGAGTCTCATCTGGATGACCCATATGGCAACAGCACCTACAGCTCAGCTTAACATAAGAGTCTCAGTTTCAGCATTGAGGAGAAAACGGAGAGGTCTGACAGGTGATGCACAGTAATAAACTTATTGTAAAGATGAAAAAAAAAGCAGCTTGTCTGGGCCATAAAGCACTGCTACTGCACAGCTAAACAATAGGGGTATTGCAAAACCTTTGACCGGTAGTGTATATTTTTTTATTATTTTGACTATTGATCATATTTATGGGACTTTATATCATTTTTTTTAGCTTAAACAGTTAATCAGTTATTCAGTCATCATGCATTCACCCTGTTATGGTAAGCTGAAAAACACGTTAGACAATGACATGATGGACAATTTTAGTGAAAATTGCCACTTGGTGTCACCTAACATAAACATGATTAAAAGACCATTAAATTGACATGTTAAATTGTTTATGGTCACCTTGTTCCATATAAAATCTCCAAGGAAACTTCACAGAAAATTATTGTTAGTTATTTAAAAAATCTAAAACTGAGTGTAATTAATTTAACATACATTTTTTTTATTTAGTATTGTAAAATGTTTATTTTTTTCTGGCAGGGTAGTGTAAAGGGCTTCTGGCTTTTAGATTTTGTAAGAAATAAAAAATCGAGTGTTTTTGAAGTTTTCATTATGTCAGTCAAGACATTGTGATCAATGTTAGTATTAAAATATTACACAAAAACATTTCTGCATACTCCGTTATCAACAGAAAGAATGATTTAAACAATAGCTCATCTTTAGTTGTTTCTTTTAAATAGGTTTTATTCTTTTAAAGCTGAGACAAATTATATATAACAATGGCTGAACATTCTGCAGCCATTCCTTTAAAAGTATAATGGTATAAAGTTTCTGATATTACTGATTCCAAAGTTTACTTTCTTTAAGGGGTGGAGGCACCTCAAAATTAAGGGTGACAAGGAATTCTCTGACACATTTAACTTACAGTCTGTTTTTTGTGAGAATGCGTAATTGTGCCAAGTATGCTAAAAAGTACTTTTAAAGCATGCATTGTGGTACAGTCCCCTTTTTAAAGTAAATAAATATGATTTTTAGTAGCTTGTAGCTTGTCAGCTCTATTCGGTTCTAATACTGTAATTCTTTGGTTTAATGATGGAATAAATGAGCCGATTATAAGTTTAATGTTCAAATATCACCATATTTGCAGTAGCTTTTTTATCAGCACAATTAGCTGGAATGGTAACAGAATCAAATCAAATCAAATGAAATTTATTTGTATGGCTCTTTTTACAACTGATGTCACAAAGCAGCTTTACAGAAATAAGATCACAAGACAAAGAATCAGGCAAAACATTAGACATAGAAAATACAGAATACAGAACCCCCAGTGAGCGCGGAGGCAAGGAAAAACTCCCTCAGAGCTGCAGGAGGAGGAAGAAACCTTGGGAAGACAAAGACTCACATTTAAGGGGGGACCATCCTACCACTGGTCAAACGGCTTTTAAATTAATTTTGAAAAGTCTTTATACATCCACATAGGTTTTATATATTCAGGAGTAAAGCAGCGCCAATAATGGAAGCAGTTAGAGTTAATGTAAGCTTGGATGTAATCTGTAGTGGAGAGTAAGATGGATGATGAGCAGCTGATCTGTGGTGGTGATGGAGAAGAGCTGACTTCAGAAACTTCCATCAGTCTGGCCGGACGGATTTTTCATCAAATGATACTAAAAAAAAAAATTCTAACTCAAACTCATTGGCATTGGCTCATTTTTTGTGAAAAACATATATCAAAACACATTTTCGATAAACACACACTGTACACCCCCCCCCCCCCACTGCTTCATTTGTAAATTTGAAACTAAACAAATTTTCTACTCATATCTTGAGTTTAATTCATTTTCTTTTACATTTTATTAAAAAACTAATAAAAAAAGAGTAGCACTTTTTAAAAGAAATGTAACATAAGAAAGGTAAAGGGCAAATATTAACCATGTAAGCTGTTTATATTGCTTGCAATTTAGGTGAAGCAAGCATGTGTAAAGCATTTTAATGTAAAATTGCTTAATTTTGCTGAATTAAATACAAGTAACAAAGTAAACGAGTAACAAAAATATGAACACCACACAAGGGTTAAAATAATCTATCCTTGAGCTAATGAAGGCATGTAAAAAAATTCTGCATCATGCAGGGATAGGGCATTAGGTGTAGAAAAGTTGTTCTAGTAACATTAGATATGTGTTTATCGAATGCTAGATCTGAATCTATAATAACTCCAAGGTTTTTAGCTGCTGAACCAGGGGTGACGGAGAAGTCAGCCAGATTTAGCATTACGTCTGATAATTTATTTCTAGTAGCTAAGGGGCCTAGTAGGAAAACTTCTGTTTTTTCACTATTTAATAGAAGGAAGTTGTGCGACATCCATAATTTTACATCTTCTACACAATCCTCGATTTTCTTTAATCTCACTCTGTCGTCAGGTTTGGCTGATATGAAGAGCTGCGTGTCATCCGCATAACAATGAAAATTTATGTCATGTTTTCTAATAACTTTGCCCAGTGGGAGCATATATAATGTAAATAATAACGGTCCTAATATAGAGCCTTGTGGAATTCCATATCTTACCTTAGTATAACTGGAAGACATATCATTTATCCTCACAAACTGATAACGATCAGTTAAGTATGATTTGATCCATGATAAGGCAGTTCCTGTTACACCGACCATGTTCTCTAATCTTTCTAGAAGAATAGTATGATCTATAGTATCAAAGGCTGCTGACAGGTGCACATTGATGCCATTTATTAAACTATTTTGCTCTCTCCCCGCTCAGGAATACTATGCTATTGATTAAAAAAAATAAATGATTAAAGACAGCTGCTTTAAATAGCTTAATATTTTTATGGTTTAACTAATACACTTTAACTGTTTACAGGAGAACAATTGTATGTACTAAATAAACAAGATGACTAGATAAAGAGTACTGATATTTAAATTCTTCAATTTCATCATTGCTCTGAACGTGTTTGGATGGCATCTCGTGGGTGCTGTGTTAAATGCTTCTCACTTAATTCTGCTATAGTCTGTTTTCACTCATGTGCAAACAGAGAGATTCAGGGGTGTCAAGTAAAGGAGTACAAATACTTTGTTACCTTACTTATTTAGAAATGTTGGTTATTTACATTTACATTTAAGGTATTTAGCAGACGCCCTTATCCAGAGAAACTTATAACAGTGCTTCGATGTTACTTCAAATGTCCAAAGCTAGTTTTTTTAGACTAGGATCAAGGGATACACAGAGCTTCATCATGTTTAGACTCTGCTGTTCTGACACCCAGTGGAACCTTGGTGCTAGCACACAGAAGAGTCTGGATGTTTTTTGCAGGTTTTGAGGGATGGAGGTTCGAGCCAAACCGTACTGGAAGCTCTAAGAGCTCTTGGTACAGATCTGGCTTTGAACATTACCATCCAGTAGGAAGGAGCTGGTACATTTTTGGCTTTGTAGGTCAGCGTCAGGGTTTTGAATCGGATGCGGGCGGCAACAGAAAGCCAGTGGATAGCCTCGTTACCTATTTTATTTCAGCTTATTTTCATTTTAGCTTCTAATCACTCAAAAAAATCTCTCCATCCAGATAGAGTGACTCTGATTGTGGCTTATATGTGATCCATTGTACATATCGTTACTCTCCAGCAAAGACATAGCAGACGAATGTAGTCTAGTACAAAGATAATCTGTAATATTAGAGACTCAAGAGAACTTAAGTAAAACGTCCCAACTAAGCTTCTTTAATATTTTTGATTGTACTAAAATACATTCATTTTCAATGGGCATATATGTAGCTGAACCAGGGAGCCTAGTGCATCCCAAATGTATCAACATTAACATTTTAATATAACATTATAGTCATTATGGCTGGGGGTAGTGCACTATAGGCTATTGTGGCACAGCATACTTTTTGTCTTTTATACTTTTACTTTTATACTTTAAATAATAATTCAACTTTTAAACCTTAGTATCTACACTTCTACCTGAGTAATGAATGTAAATACTGTGTCACACCTACTGAAATCAAAGAACACTCAGTGCCTAGTGATGCTGCATCAGCAACAGCTGGAAAAGAATTGGACTCTTCACATGTATCGGAGGAGGCGTGCACTCATCCTCACCCTCGGGGCTCTGAAAGTGAAAGGGTGGGTTAAGTAGTTTAGATAAACTGGGGATAAAATGAACTTAAAGATACCAGGTTCTCTACCGCAGCTCACAACTGACTCAGCAGATAAAGGTCTTAACAGTTTACAGCAGAACAGTGTGTCACTCTTACACACTCCTACTTAGTTTCTCTCTCTCTCTCTCTCTCTCTCTCACTCTTTCTCTGTGTGGTTTATGGTGGGGGTTGGGGGCATTCAAATTCAGTTTCCTCAGAACAGCAACAAAACTGCAGAAGGAAGCAGATTCACAGAGCCAACACAAGCAATTACCAAACCACTTAAACCAAACCCCCTCTCTCCCCCCCACCCCACCCCTACTGTACTGCCTTATCCAGCACCACCCCCTTTCTCAGCTCCCCACGGAGGGTTTTATATTCTCGGCCAAAAGCCAAGCGTGTGCTCAGCGTCCTCCCCCAAGGTACCTACCAGCATCGCCTAAGCACACACACACACACGTACATACAAACACACACACTTGTTTTTAACCAGTGTCAGCATGCAAAGTCATCCATGAACAATATACCATATATGCATATACAAACATACATAAATACATATGTGTTCTGTATTCACATTCACATTGTTCTCATTCACATGCCAATTTTCCAGCTCCACTGATCATACAAAACACATTGTAGTTCTATAATTACAGACTGTAGTCCTGTATCTCATTTTTCACCCTGTTCTCCAATACAGCAGTGCAGATGGAGTTTTTAAACACCTCAGTGTCACTGCAGGACTGAGAATAGTCCACTAACAGTGTTGTGTGGGCAGTGTCCTGTAACCACTGATGAAGGAATAGAGAATACAAGCCAACACAAATTGCGTCTACCAAAAGATGAGCCAGCTTTTACAAACTCCAGCAGCACTGCTGTATCTAATCTACTTCTACCAACACAACACACACTACTAACACACCACCACCATGTCAGTGTCGGTGCAGTGCTGAGAATAATGACAAACCACCCAAATAATAGCTGATCTGTGGTGGTCCTGTGGGGTCCTGACCTTAAAGGATGAAAGGAGGATAATAATAAGTATGCAGAGAAACAGAAGTGTCCTATATAATCAGTGAAACTACGGAATGGTATGGGTATAGAAATAAGCAGGTTTTGCTGGTATAAGACCATAACATTGCATTTCAGCATGAAAACTGTATCCCTTTATTGGTGAATCGTGGTAGTACACAGCTTGCCATTATTGATGGACAAAGAATTCTGAATTATTCCAGCAGGTTCTGAAGGAAAATATCAGGACAGCAAGACAATTTCATGCAGCAAGACAATGACTGTGAGCACACAAGTGGTTCTACCAAAGAATAGACAAAAGAAGAATATCTTAAAAGTTTTGGTATGGGGTAAAAGGTCAAAGGTCCTGACCTTACTCCAGTATAAATGTTGTGGGCAGAGCTGAACCAAACCTTTTTGAACCAAAAAAAGATCACTATGCATAGATGTTTGATTCTCAGTTATTTTAAAGAATTGATATTTGTGAGAACTACAGTAGACTTTGTCCAGAATTTCCTATCCTTTACAGAAGTCACTCTGATGACTTAACCTTTTTTTAATATTTTTCATGTTACAAAACACAAAGTTCATTTTTGTAATGGAGCATAATTATCTATTAGACTAAATGTATGTTTTTATTTTTTCTACAGAGCTTTTCCTCAACAAAAGACAAACACATGTGATCATACATCCTCCTCAATTAACATAGACACCTGAGTCATATCTAATTATGTAAAGTTAAGACCTGATTGAATAATTTGTTCAAGTGTGGCCATGATGGAATGCTCACTTAAACATATAAGAATCATCTTTGTGTTAAAAAGAAGCTTTTGGGGAAACCCATGCCTTGTACCCCTGATCAGATCTCATCCTCCTGATCAAATCTCATGTCTAATGTTTAAAGTTGCATTTTTAATATGAGAATGGTTGTTTTTAATGTGATTTTTTAAATTAAAAAAAAAGTTTTTACTTAATTTAACACATATTTTTATATTGGATTTGAGTTATTATAAGTGGTCCTAGATTCTGTCTCATTCTCCTGATTAGATTTCATGTATTTCAGGTTGTATGTACGTATTTTTAAGTTTAACCCAGATCTGTTGTTTTTAAGTTGGTGTAAACACAAATTAAATGTATGAACTGTGTAAACAAACAAATCTAAGACTATCTTCACATTAGCAGGCTGATAATTGGTCCTTAATTGGATCTTGTCTACCTGATTAGATCTTGTGTGTTTTATGTTGTATTTTTACTTTGTCCTGATTTGTTTCCTCCTCAGCCTTTTCCAGTGCTGTGGGGCTGAAAACAAAAATGCTGCGGTCGTCCTAAAATAGCTCTCATTCTGCTGAGAGAGAGAGGGAAAAAGAGAGAGAGCAGGCCCAGTGTGACATTTAAATCCTCTCTCTACCCTTCTATTTGTGGCCAGGAACTCAAATTTTCCTCTGTTAGTCATACTCATCATGCCAGCCTTCTGCTTCAGAAGAAAATTCACTCTCTACCAGAACCTCAGCTCAGCCTTCATTCACTCAGTCTGGCTTCTGTCCAATAATAGAAACTCTCCTACTTCAAATCAGAGGGGTGAATGCAAGAAATCTGCTCAGATCTGATATTTTCAGATGGTGTTGTGTAAACACACAGATCTGTTTTTTTTTACCCAGCATTGATGCTTTTACAGCCATGTGTGCACACAAACCTATAAATCTATAGGCCACATTCACATTAGAATGTCGATTCTCTGCCCGAGCCATGCCTCCAACAGGAGGGTGAAGACTAGCTCAGACCTATGTGTCTTCCGTGCTGCACTGTTCATTATTATAATTCTGAACAGATTTCACTAATTCAAACAACTTAGAATTGTAGTTTAAAAGCTAATTTTTAGTGCTCTACTTACTAAAAATGTTTGGGTTTAAATTGAGCTTGGGCTCATAATGACAAGGTTAGGCTTGGTTGGGGTAAGGTGGGGTAAGGCTGGATTTTTTGGGGCCCGATCTAAATTCACACAACCAGTGACTCTGGTGACTTTATTAATGTGAAACATATCTGATAAAATCTATCATTATATTTTCTAATATTATGTATTATTTAGTAAGATTACCCTTAACTTAATTAACATTAAAATTAAAATTGATCTAGTTTAAAGAAATAAGGTAAACTTTCTTCTGATTAATCTAATTCTGATTTAGATATTTAAATAAATCCCATGGAAATGAATTAGGATTATTTTAACAAAAAAAAGCCCATTTTAGCACCAGTAAAAGCCCGCCTCCTCACTGTGATTGGCTAAAGCCCGCATCATCTTCTGACTCAGGATTGGCTCATATTTCATACTCGTTAGCATCTATTCGATGGGCTATTTATGACTACCAGAGACTAGCAGCCAATCCCAGCGCAGGAGGCGCGAATAAGGGCGGGACAAAGGCAGCGCGCGCCTCAGGTTGCCTGAGTGACGGCTTGTACCGTAGGAAAAAATGCAGAGTCCGAATCAGTTAGCCGAACCGATTCTTTCTAGCTGTCGGGTTCAGTGAGTTGAACGCTGGATTAACTGATTCCTTTTTTCAACTCAGGTCGATTCACTTCAGTGTATTTGATTTTATTAATACAAATCTCAGGGCAATTACATCATAGGGTAATGTAATTATGATTTATCAATAATATATAGATGATATAAATAAACCTGTTCAACACATCAGCCATTTAGTCAATATTCATTGTTGTCATGTTAAGTTGTTTGTTTGGACAAAGAGATAATGACTAAAATAAAACACAATAAAAAAGTCTAAACTCATTATAAATATTTTTAATTTTTGTTATTCACCCATTCACACATTTCACTTTTTTTAGTTCATGTAACATATTTGTCAGCATGTTTTTATGCCTGTGTCATGAGGTGACCTTCTTTCTGGCTTACAGTACAAGGGTAAAGGGCAGAGTGAAAGTGCTGGATCTCCAGCTCTGATATATCAACAATCTAACAGAAGCCTGTGCTGACCAGTATCACAGACAGAGCTCCATCTACCCACCAAGAGAAAGCACGGTCAGCTGATCTCTGTCTGACTCCGGCCGCTGCAGGCGAGTAGCATGATCTTAGACCTGAACCAGAGATCCTCGGCTCAAAATCCACTGGATCACTCAAAAACTCAAAAACTGCTCTTTTTAAATAAGTTTTTGTGTTTTACTATTGTTAAATAGGCATTCGATTTTATGAGAAATTAGTCATTTCTCTTTTTTATTCTTCTGTATTATCAAATAAGTTAAAATAAGTTGCAAAAATTGTCTTAATATGAAAATATTATTGTTCATCAAAACAAAAAATCGTCAAAACAAACAAACAAACAAAAAAACAATAGTTATCATAATGAACCCAAAGAGCAGATGGGTAAAATAACTTTTGCATGAAAAATACAATTAAAACAATTTTGAAAAGTTGTAAATGAATTTCTTAATCATGAATAAGACCAACTGATTTTTTTTTAAATCAATAATACTCCCCTTTTTATCCCTCTGTTTTTGTGATATCCTGTGAAGGTAAGATCTCTTAGTCATGAATTAAAAGTTCATCTGCGCTTTTGAATTAGTTTTACATATTAATTAGTTGTCCAGAAGAGCATCAGAGAATTAGAGCAGATAATTTCTCCTTGACATTCTGTTGTTTATGCGTTTACATTTTAAGTATTATTCAGAAAACACAGTGTGTGTATAAAGTTTAATTAACGAACAAAAGGCACTTTATATTGATAAAACATAAATAACTGTAGATTTCAGCGTTTGTTAACGTGCAATAAAAAATATTCCGTATAAAAAAGAATTTAAAATTTAAAAAACACTTTTGAATCGGCTCGATCATGAATTACTGATTCAAAAGAGTCGATTCGCTGAGGAGTCGGACATTGCTAGTAGTTACTCCCTCTCCCTGAGAGAGAAAAGAAAGGCAACCAACACCTTTTAGCTGAAATGCTCACCCAGTTAGCCCAGCACTTTCGACTGCTTTCTGTGTTTTAACTGGAGAAACTAGAGGTTAAACGCAGCGGGGGAGAGCCGTGGATTTGACTCGGAGACTTTTTTCGGGGGTTCAGTCTCAGACCTGTTGCTGATTCACCGAAACCTGAGCAGGTTTTGCACTTTATTTCGCTGAGACCGAGCCGGGGATGCTGGGCTTTCTGCGCGGGTTGGGACTGTGTTGTTGGTAAAGCTACTGCTAACTGAAGAGGTAAGTTTGTGATTTTAGCCTTATCACACTCCTGCTGATCCTCACATCAACTTCTTTATGAGCCTGTTTGTGTTTGCAGTGTCGAGCGGTCGAGTTCGAACTCTTCGTTCCACCTTAAATGCTACCGCAGTTCCATTCGGACGCCTTGACTGGCTGTAGCCTGAAACTGCTGGAGCATTTAAGGTGGAACGGAGAATTCAAACCAAGAAGAAAATGCAGCAATAAAGTTGGGGTTTAGGGCTCAGCACATCTCTGGCATCTTTAGTACTACTCTTATACAGTTAAAAGTGTTGTAAAAAGCAAGAAATTGACAGTAATTCAAATGTTTTGTCTAGACATAATTAGCTATTTTAGACGGAAACACAGCTAACAGTTGGACATCAACACTAACATTTGTAATATGTGAAGACAGTAACTTAATCTGTGAACAGAGCGAAAGGGTTATATTTTAGAGATCAGCATGGCTCTGGTATCTTTAGTAATACGCTTTAACACACTGCAGTAAAATCTTAAAATTTCAGTAATAAAAAAGTGTTTTTTCCTACATAAACCCAAGTCAGGCACTTTCAATATTAAGCTTTATCGTTCTGTAAAAAAATCCTGTAAAACCAATTTTTTTGTAATCTGTTGAACATCAAGCAAGATTAAGGTAAGCAAAGCTCTGGTCTCTTTAATTGTATTTTTTAACCTAGATAAACATATAAAACGCCATTAAAAATGAAAATTTACTATTAGCTAGTTTTTAGCGTCTTCTGTAATAAGCTTAACAAACTGTAATACGTTTATAAACTAAATCAACAGCTTAATGCGCTTTAAAAAGCTAGATGCTTACACGTTTAGAGATCAGCACAGTTTTGGCAACTTCAACAAACCAGAACATTTCAAACTTTTAAAAACAAAAAAAGCAAGAAATTCTCATTTATATGTTTGTAATCTGTGAAAACAGCAAATAGTTGGAGTTTTAGAAATCAATATACATCTGGTTTGACGACCAGTTTGACGAGTTTTCTTTCCATGTGTTGAATTTTACCAGCTTTCCAGAATTCCATTGCTTGAGCGTCCTGCAGCAGATTGAAAGTAACTGTTTCCCCTCAGATTCCTTTTATTTCTGTTTATAATCTAGAAATACAGTAGATACATGAATCGCAAGTTTAATCTGTTGTACCCATAATGTGAATTTTAGCACAACATTGTTTTTTTCTTCTTCTTCAGTCCGAACCAGACAGAGACTACTGTGTAATTATAAAAAGCACTTACATATTTACTAGCCCTTTGTGAAAAAGTGTTTTCCCCTCCATAAATGAACTGTGATTACTACTAACCACAACCAGGCGTGATTACTGCCAGACCTGTAGAATCAAGAATTAATCTAAATAGAACCTGTCTGACAACATGAAGCAGCTAAAACATCTGGAAAAGCAACACATTATGCCCTGATCTGGAGAAATTCAAGAACATATGAGAAACTCCAGGAAACCACTGTGAGAGCTATTATTCACAAATGGAGAAAACATGGAACACTGGTAAACCCCTTCAGGAGTGGCGGGCTGACTGAAAATATTTCAAAAGGGCATGGACCACTCATCCAGGAGGTTACAAAAGAACCCATAATAACATTTAAAAAACTTCTGATCTCACTCGCTTCAATTAAGTTCAGTGTTGATGATTCAATAATAAGAAAGAGACTGGCCGAAAGTGGTCTCCATGGAAGAATTTCAAGGCAAAACACTGCTGACCAAAAAGAACCCAACAGCCCATCTCACATTTACCAACAAACATCTTGATGATCTCCAGGACTTTGGGTAAATATTCTTTGAACTGACAAAAAGTGAAACTTTCTGGGAGGTGTTTGTCCTGTTACATATAGCGTAAAAAACTACTAACACATAATTTCAAAAAAAGAACATCATACTGAACGTAAAACATGGTGGTGGTAGTGTGATGGTCTGGGGCTGCTTTGCTGTTTCAGGGTCTGCACAACTTGCTGTAATAGATGGAACCAGAGAATTCAGAATTCTCTAAAGGAGAATGTCTGGCTACCGTTTCATGACCTCAAGCTCAGGTGTACTTGGGTTCTGCAGCAGGAAAATGATCCAAAGCACACAAACAAGTCCACCTCTGAATGGCTTAAAAAAACTAAATGAAGGTTTTGGAGTGGCCTAGTCAAAGTCTGATTGAGATTATGTGATCTTAAACAAGACATTTATGCTCGAAAACCCTCCAAAACAATTCTGTAAAGAAGAGTGGACCAAATTTCTTTTTGGTGGACCTTTTATATTTACTCTGGTTATCTTTGTCTGATATTGGAATTTGTTTGATAAAATATATCAGTATGACAAAAAAAGGGAAAACAAAAGAAATATGTAGGGGGCAAATACTTTTTCACGCCACTGTAAAGCAACCTTAATAATGCCCAGAAATATTCTTTCTTTTACCACCCTGCACTAACATCTGCTCTTTGCTGTGTAGTGAATTGCTGGACTGCCAGGCTCTACACTGTTTAGCTGCTTATTTGGATTAATCTGTGAATGATCAGTGCATTACACAGATGGGATATGGGTCGTCATCAGCTGTTACATAAAGGCTTTATGGGAAGTTAGATGGGAGCCAGAGAGAGGGAAGACACTGCAGTGTACGTGGTTCTGTTTATTAGAATGAATTACTGCTCTTACATTCACTGTTACATTTCAGATTATTGAACTCTTTTAATTAAGCAAATTATAATTTATTACTTATAATTGGTTATAAATTAATATGTAGATCTACTGGAGCCGGATTTCTTTTTTTGGGAAAGTTGCTGTAATTGGAGGGATTACGCACAGGTTTGCCAGTTTGAATCCATAGTGTTCATGGTTTTAAACTCTGAATAAAACAGTATAAATCTACAGTGTGCATGGTTTCAGACTCTGGACAAATCCAGTATTTGTTTGTACCTCGGACAGGTATAATTGGTGATTTTAATCCAGAATGAATCTGCAGTCTATAGTTTTTAGTCGGACAGTAATACTTGTGAACTGAATTTATTCCAGTATGAATTTGCTGTGTAAGTTGTGCAAGGGTTTTAAGACTATACAATGTGTGTAGTTTGTACAGTCTTTACATTCCTAATTTTGAAGTCATTTTAATGTAGTTTGCAGTATGTAGTTTTTAGTCTGACAGTGTTTCTTGTGGAATTATTTGAATCCAGTATGAATCTGTTAAATTAATGTTTGTAGTGTTTACAGGCTGACAGTATTAGTGGTGAAAAATATATTTAATCCAGTATGACTCTGTAATGTGCATAGAAGGGGTGGGACAAGATATCGATATTGTGATATATTGTGTAGATTTGTTGGGTTACATTATCTGAACATGCCATCAAATATCAATATTTTAATTTGAAACATGCCTCTCGATTTGACTTCCTAAAGTTACTGCTTCATTACTCCACATGGTGGCGTTAATCAGAAGAGAGTACATCTGTAGTGAAGAATATTGGTTGTTAGTTTATTGGTGTCAGTTTCACAGAATCTGACACCAGAATAACTGTGTTGTGATTTTAATTCAGTATGAATATTCAGTTTCTGTTTCTCATAGTAGAAGTTGTGCAGTGAATTAAATGCCATATCAATCTGCTGTGTGTAGGTTTTTTTTTTAATACATGTTGCTGTCACAATGTTTCAGTAACGAGGCATTCCTAAAAAACACTATTCCAATACTTCCCCTTGCTGAGTACAGTGACTTACATTCAAAATATACTGCAATTCATCCAATTAAACAGGACAAATTGCACTCTTTGTAATAAAATTTGAGCACAGATAATGTCATTAAGAAGTACATTGTCGATATGACGATAAAATTCTTGATGATAAAGTTAAATAGGGTATAACCGATGTTCTGAGCGTGCATTTTTGGGCTGGTTCTGCTGTTCTGTGCTGTGGAGATGATTGAACAGACTGGTGTTCTTGTGGCTTGGTGCTCTGATGTTAATTCGTCTGTTCAGAGTGTTATTTTATGCTGGCCCGTCTCCATGAAGGAAATGCCATCTCTGCTGTTCTGCCGCAGAGGGGTGTGTGCAGTGCAGATCTCAGCAGGATTCTGCATTTTCCACTCCGGGCCTCGCTCTGACCCAGCCCCCAACTACGCTAAATGCAGCTAAACACGGTTCGCCAAGCAACATTTAAGCCCTGCTGGATTTGAAATACTCTTACCTAGGGAGGCCCTGGAATATCAGTCATTACCATAATAATTTGTGATTTTCATCCAGAATGAATCTGCAGTGTGTTTCTGTGGTTTTGTAGTATTAAAAATCCAGTATGATGTACATACACAGTCTGACAGACAGTCTGACAGGTATGATAATAATCGCTAACACAGGGTTAGGCGCTCGTACTGTACTGTGCGGTTTATACTGAGGTGTGAACCGAACCGTGAATTTTCTGTACGGTCACACCCCTACTATTTATTGTGAAGTGGTTTTAATCCAGTATGAATCTACATTTGTGTGTGTCTGTCAGTGTTAACTGTATAATTCTGTGTTGTGTAGTTTTTATTGAAAGCTTTGAACTGTTTTAAGGCAGCCTTTTTTTTTTTACAGCTATTTAGTTGAGGTTTTAAAATTGTGGCTGTGTAGAACCCTTGAAATATTCTGTAATATTGTTTTGAATAAATTCTTTAACAACTGGGCTTGTTGTAGTTATTCTGCGAAACCCTTGTGTTTTTTATGAGGTTCTCTTTCCTGAGGCTAAACACATGGCTGGTGTTAGCACAAGCACATCCACATGAAACTCAGGAGCAGCAGTAACTCCCAGCAGATCTGCAAATCTCATGACATTTTCCTGAGAAAGCCTAACTACCACGCTAGCAAGACAGACAGCAAGACACATTATTCACTATGATTTAGAACTTAAAGCTTTTTTATATAATCCATCATACACCACCTACTTTTAGTCCAGATTCTCAGTCTGGCTGAATCTGCAGATGTGTGGTGAGACAGGGTGGAAAATTGGTATATCAAGTTGTGTGTCAATTCGTGTGTGAGGGGTAGAGCCTCAGATTTTTGGCCTCAGGACTATAGTTAAGAACAGTAAGAGAATATTAAACACAAGAATGTAATCTAGCAGTGTTACTGGTCAGCAACAAGCCGAGCACTAGGGGTGGGTGTTATGGCCGTTAAAAAAATATCACAATATTTTAGGGTATTTTGCGATAACAATATTTTTGACAATATGACAAAACATTGAATAACAAAATATAATTTCAAGAATGGCAGTGTTATTGCATACAATATGATATGACAGACATCTATTGTAAAATATTGTAAGAGAAATCAATGATGCAACATTTCATGATTTCATGCACTCTGTTTATCCAGGATTGAATCAAATAAATGTATCTTTAGTTCATATTTAATAGAAACAGAGAAAAGTTAGAATTTGCTTTTACTACAAACTGCTAAAATTGTACCCTGATGGTGTATGACGCTAAAACAATATCACAATATTTTTAGAGTTCTTTTAGGATAACGGTATTAGAAAATGTTGGTGATATATAAAACACAAAACATAAACACAGGATGTAGTCACATTCTTAAAAGGCAGATTCTTATTTTAAGTTCAACGTTAAATTATGCGCCATCTAGGCCTGTCGCGATAACTATGTTATCGATTTATCATTTTAATCGCGGTCGTTTTTGCCGATGTCGATAACACCCTCGTTTCTGCGTGGATTAGTTTACATGAGAGAGCGAGTCCCGCTGCTCTCTCGCCGGCTCTCAGCGAATCTGTCAGACAGCAACATCTATCGGTTAGGAACTGAGTGTAGTGCAGACAGAGCTTATGCAGCAGTGAGAGTGAGCAGTGACTGTGCCGCCACACACATGCACACATGCACGCGTACACACACACAGCAGAGAGTGTGTGTGTGTGAGGAGATGTGTTAGCTAGCGAATGTATTCGAGGCTAATTGGACTTTCTCAAAACTAAACAGCTTATTAAACATATATGATCAGAAAAAGGAATCTGCAAGTGCCCATGTGTTCAGAGTTAAAAATAAATAAATAATGTAAATGTTACTTTAATCTATTTGTTGTTACTTTATTTTTTGAATAAGGGTCTGTTTAATATTTAGTGCAGTTTTTCAGAACCCAGGGTGGGTGTACTTTGTTTTAGTTATTTATGATTTTAAAATATTTTTATATTGGGAGCCCAATGTCTGCTCTTAATAATATGAAGTTAGTTTAACTGTAAAATGGTGTAATAGTATTATGCTAGTATATTATTAGTGTGGCACATTGTCTTAAAGCTCCTTTGGGAGCCCAGAAGCAGGAAAAGGCATTTTCTATAGTGGCGCTTTAAAATGATAATATTATCCTTTATCGCAATCATTTCTGGGACAACATATCGTCCTGAAAATTTTGTTATTGTGACAGGCCTAGCCATCTTCATTCTTGTGGTAGCACATGTTCAAAACTGCTTGAATATTTAAGGTGGAATGGCAATAATAGCTAAGAAGCTAGCATTTGCCTTGTACCTAGCTTAATCTCAATGTGCTCCTCACATCCAGTGCCCGCAATCTGTACAGACCATGTTATTGTTACAGGTTTCTCAGCCAAAGCCACTTTTCTTGTTTCTTTAGTTTTAGGTAAGCATTCATTGTGGCGCTAATAGTGATAGCAGCTAGCTTTTGTGCTTCATGTTTACTCTTTTAGGTAAAGTTAGGGGTGTGTTTTGGTTGTAATCAGTTCGGGTGAGCAGCAGGTTGGAATCGTTTAGTGTATGATCTTTTCTCGTTTAGTATGTGGTGGACAGTTTTTATTTATTTATTTATTTTCTTTATTCCAAATAAAAAAAATTGTAAAACTCTGTGGGAAGGTGTGAAATACCCAGTCTGATTTAAATTTGATACCACTTTTTAAAACTCCTGTAGTGCACCTAAGGCTTTAGAGAGAGCAATCTCCTCTAAAAGTCAAAAGCAACTAATAGAGAAGTGTAAGGTGAAACAAAACGAGTAAAGAAAATAAAGCCTTGACTATTGGCCACAAAATAAAGCTTCCTAAGTGGTTGTGTATATTTTAGAGTTTCTTTACATTGCTGCATCTCATTTTTACCTGTTTTTTTAACTCTCTAAGTCCTGAAGGCCAGACCATACAGAGGTTACATATTAGTGTTACAGCAGTTACTGATCAGCAGATTTAAAATTAGCCCTCTCTACTAAGCCTCAGAGTCAAGAAGTGAGGAATCATGTGACAGCATTCCAAAGAACTGTTTTTGATTTAATGGTGCTTCTTTGTTGCTGCATTGAGCGCAGCTCCGCCCTCCAGCGAAAAAGTTCAGCACATTTCTGCTTTATTCATATAAATCCAGCCGCCACGCTGCTTTCAGTCAATTAGGGAACAGCAAGCTGCGACACACACACAAGCCTCACACACACACTCTGAAAATGATGGAATATGGATTTGTAGAACTATAGATTACAGTGAGATTTATTAAAAATTAAAAATCTTAAACTTATGATTGACTACATCTGCTGCTTCATTTGAATTAAAAAATGTTACGTATATGGAGATCCGGTGTTGTGTCGAGTTACCTTGTCAAACCGTGCTACTCTTTTGTGTATATTTACAGGAAAAAATACAAGAAAAGCACAATATTAGAGCATGTTTCCAGTATAAGTTCATGTACTATTTTTGGATAGCCTTAATCATCGTATCAGGGTAAAGTTACGGTAGTAAGAGTTTATTATAGAATATAGTTTTTGTATTTGTTTAGGCCCCCCAGTTACTTTTTTGGAGAAGTAAGGAGTAACTATAACTAATTACTTTTTCAAAGTAACGTGCCCAACACTGTGTATGTTCATGTTCTCTCTTGATGAAAAGAGAGAACATGAACATACACAGTGTTGGGCACGTTACTTTGAAAAAGTAATTAGTTATAGTTACTCCTTACTTCTCCAAAAAAGTAACTGAGTTACTAACGGAATTAATCCACTATAAAAGTAACTAGTTACCAGTAAAAGTAACGATCGCATTACTTTTATTATTCGCCCTCAAAAAAAAGGAAATCAGTTATGTGTTTACTATTATTATTTGAAAAATAACAAACGAAAATAAACCCAAAATGTTGACAAAAATATAATCTAACGAATTTAAAAAAAAAACGAAATTCTTCACACAACCAAAGAAAATTACTAAAATGTGTAATACTGAAAAAAACGGAAAAAATGGAAAAATGCATCTGGGGACGAAATTAAACAAACCAAGCCACACTCAAAGGAAATATGTACATATAAACAAAACAAAATAATGGACAAAAACAACAATCTAATTACCGTTAAAATGGTATTAATATAACAGCTTCACCAAAAGAGAATAGAGCTTAGATCGGGCCCAAAAATCCGACCCCACCCCGCCCGTGCACGTTCTGCCCGAGCCCGACCCAACCCGAACCATAAACTGTAGGGGTGTCACGATCTCGATATTTTATCGAAATCGAATCGAAATGAGGTCATGGTCTCGAGTATCGAAGTCAAAATGAGGATCGACGATCCCTCCCGCGCGCGCTACGCAAATAGCGCAGCGCGCTACGCAAATGGCGCGGCACCAACACAGCGCATCCTATTCATTTAAATAGAGAGCCGCTGCATGAGCGCAGCCCCGCCCTCAGTTCTGCTGTGTGAGAGACAGCTGCCTTTCAACCACTGAGGAGAAACTGAAAACGGATTTATAGAAATATAGACAGGGCTCTCAAGTTTTGAGTGTCGGCGGGAGTGTGATCACTGTTTTTTATCTGTCCAAGGGGGGAGGGGGGGCGGGGGTTGGGCGCGCGCAGGTGAGAGCGTGTGAACTCGCTGAAATGCGTGTGTCAGTGTGACTTGAGAACACTGACTATAGATCACAGTGAGGTGGATTAAAAATCTTAAACTTATAATTGACTACACCTGTTGCTTTCCATTGAATTAAAAAAACATCTTTCTCTCAGATAAAGTAAACACAAGCGAGTTTCTGACTAAAATAAAAGCTTTTCAGGAGAGATATAAGTTATGTGTAAATATTTATAAGACAATACCTGACAAAATCTGTTTTAATGACGTTAATAAACATCACTGTGACAGCGCTAGTCACAGTTTCACCACATCACTTATCTGACCAGCCTGTACTGATTTCTGCCCCCCAATAATGCTTTCAATAACCTCTAATAGCCTTTAATAGTCTTCAGTAGCCTTTAAAAGACTTACCTGGCGGCCGTGGTGTGTCCACTAAACTCCGTAGTTATAAACATCCTGAGGTTAGCAGCGCGCTAACTGACCTGTTTATAATGTAATCCGAGCAGTGCCTCCGTGTCGGCTGTTCTAACCTGCTGCTGTTAGCTGCTTGGGCTGAAAGATGAACTGTAGTGAGCTGTATTATCCGGTTAGTGGGGTTAAAACCTTTATTTGTTTACAGAAACAGTAAAAACGGACTGGCTGAGCCCTGTAGCCCGTGGCTGGGCTGTACTGAAGTAGTGACTGAGTGAAGAGAGCGGGGCTTGTGCTGCTGCAGCTCCGACTAGTGGTTTGATGAAGAACTGCAGCTTTATGTAAGTGAGCAGTTTCACCAGCCATCCACACACAGCTCTGATAAACTGCTTGTTTTAATAGTGCACACTGTTGCTACCAAAAAAAGTCACTAGATGGCATTACCATATATATCTTAATAAATAATAATAATAATATTTATAATATTTATAATAATAATAATAATAATAATAATAAATATATTATTTAAATTTTATGAGGCATAAAATAATAACAAGAAAAAAAAACAAGAAAATCGAGAATCGAATCGAATCGTGACCCTCAAATCGAAAATGAAATCGAATCGAGGATTTAGAGAATCGTGACACCCCTAATAAACTGTCATTATGAGCCCGACCCGATCCGACCCATAAACTGTCTGTTTTCGGGCTGATTGAATGAGCGAAATATAATCAGAGTTATGTTTATTAACACTGTAACATAAAAGCATAGAACTATTATTTAATTAACATGATTTTTAAGAACAGTTAAACACAGTGCTGCAAGTCAAACGCGGAGGCGTTCACGTGCGCCCAGAGCTACGTGATTACATTTTTCATTTTTATTATAGTTTAATTTTATTTTGTTTTACTTTTTTCTGTTCAGTAAGTTTTAATTTGTTTTTAGGATGGGCTTGCTAGTTTATTCACATGTCTTATCAGAGAGATCAATCTAATGAACGTGAGAAAGAGAGAGAGAGAGAAAGAGAGATTTCTGAGCTACTCACAGGTAAATGTTCTCACATACTGTATCTCCTGTTTCTCTTTCATCTGCCTTGCGCTCATATTGTAATCCCATACATAGTTCTGCAGTTTCTCAGTGTTTTCTGTCGTATTTTGCGGCTAGCGCGAGCGCTTTACACAAGAACTAACGGACCACGAGGTGCCGCGCGCTCGGCACATCACCGCCCGCTGTACAACTCCGCTGTACAACAGCGCTTATAAATAAATTAAACACGAAAATGAGAGTATTCTATCAGTAATGTCAGTTCGTTTTAGTTAGTTTTATGAACACAAAATACAGTTCGAGGTAGTTTTTTCCTTTTAATTACCGTTTTTATTAGATTCAGTTAACACAATTTTTTTTCACTTTCAGTTTTCGGTATTTCATTCGCTTTAGTGAACAATAATAATTGGTTACTTAGTAACATTGTAATTATCACACCAGAGCTTTATATAAAATAAAAATAGGAGCCCGATTTCGGGTCGGTCCTCGGGTCAGGTCGGGTTCTGGCAGAGAATTTAAACTCTAAAAGAGAAAGCAGCAACTAAAAAGACCTTAACGTCCTTACATCGGAACTTGGCCTGTCCACGGCAATCACTGAATTGATTAGAGCAGCAAACCGTCACAATTGTGCCTCACTTCACCATGCCAAACCACAGGCACAGCAGCCAGAAGCTCAAGTTCACCGGAAAAAGGAGGGGTTAACCAGGGCAAAGCGAAGTTAAAAAAAAAAAAGCGGCTAAAGTAGCGTGCAGTAACGGGGTGTCGGAAATGGTAACGGCGTTATAGTTACAGTCAGAGTAGTTAGTTAGATTACTCGTTACTGGAAAAAAGTAACGGCGTTAGTAACAGCGTTAGTTTTAACGCCGTTACTCCCAACACTGAACATACATCTGTAACACTGTTAATGGTTAAAGTAAAACTTTCTGAGTGGGGATTGTAAACACTGTGAATATGCAAGTAAGAGGACTCTAAAACATTATAAATGAATAAAAAAAATCCATGATATTATTCATGGAACGGAAGAACAATGGGAATGGGAAAGGCTAAAATAGAAGAAATGAGGAGAACATTCTTCTGGAAAATTTGGTATTTGATTTGAAACTAATACCTTGATATTTTTTTCTGAATAATGATATACAAAATCTCGATATATAGAAGACTTCTGAGACAAAACTACATGTTCCAAATTTTATATAGGCACTTGTATCACAGTGCCATACCCTATATGTTAGAGGAGCTTAGTAGTTCTAGCAATATTTAATCATCAACAACTGAAAGACAATTCCAATTGCACTAATTTTCAACTACAAACTCTTCGATTGAAATGTATTATCCACTTTAAGCAGTCTAAAACAAGAAACTCCTAAAAAATACAGTGTGCTTCTGAAAAAAGAGCATCTAAAACTTAAGAAAAAGTAAATACGTTAATAAAAGGGGCAGTTTGGGTTTTCTGTAAATCTTGGCTGAAACATTGTCAAGTCTATTCTCATAGATATATCATCTTAGAGTGGGAGTGTCTGCTGTATATTAGCGCTTTGATCTCAAAACATGAGATGTGGTGGTTCTAAACTGTCTGTGTTTCACTGAAAAGTTTGGTTTCGCCGGCACTGTGTGTTTTTATAGAACACGCCTCTATAAACTCCGTAACTCCTGTGTGCACCTCATTTCATTTACATGCACGTGATTAGTCAGCAAGTTTCATACAGCGCAAAGCCTCCACTGTAGCGGCTTTAGTTCTGTAGTTCCACCAGGGAGGCTTATTCTAGAACATTGTAATTGAAAGAAGGAAATATTTTAGAACGTTGCGAATGAGTGCGCTGAAGATTCTAGAACGTTGCGAATGAGTGCGCTGAAGATTCTAGAACGTTGCGAATGAGTGCGCCGAAGATTCTAGAACGTTGCGAATGAGTGCGCCGAAGATTCTAGAACGTTGCGAATGAGTGCGCCGATGATTCTAGAACGTTGCGAATGAGTGCGCCGATGATTCTAGAACGTTGCGAATGAGTGCGCCGATGATTCTAGAACGTTGCGAATGAGTGCGCCGATGATTCTAGAACGTTGCGAATGAGTGCGCCGATGATTCTAGAACGTTGCGAATGAGTGCGCTGAAGATTCTAGAACGTTGCGAATGAGTGCGCTGAAGATTCTAGAACGTTGCGAATGAGTGCGCTGAAGATTCTAGAACGTTGCGAATGAGTGCGCCGAAGATTCTAGAACGTTGCGAATGAGTGCGCCGATGATTCTAGAACGTTGCGAATGAGTGCGCCGATGATTCTAGAACGTTGCGAATGAGTGCGCCGATGATTCTAGAACGTTGCGAATGAGTGCGCGAAGATTCTAGAACGTTGCGAATGAGTGCGCCGAAGATTCTAGAACGTTGCGAATGAGTGCGCCGATGATTCTAGAACGTTGCGAATGAGTGCGCCGATGATTCTAGAACGTTGCGAATGAGTGCGCCGATGATTCTAGAACGTTGCGAATGAGTGCGCCGATGATTCTAGAACGTTGCGAATGAGTGCGCCGATGATTCTAGAACGTTGCGAATGAGTGCGCCGAAGATTCTAGAACGTTGCGAATGAGTGCGCCGAAGATTCTAGAACGTTGCGAATGAGTGCGCCGAAGATTCTAGAACGTTGCGAATGAGTGCGCCGAAGATTCTAGAACGTTGCGAATGAGTGCGCCGAAGATTCTAGAACGTTGCGAATGAGTGCGCCGAAGATTCTAGAACGTTGCGAATGAGTGCGCCGAAGATTCTAGAACATTGCGTTTATTCTTTAGTCAGATTATTTTTTCTGAAGTGGAGCTTGTGGGGTTTCAGGATAAATAATTGTATACATTTGTTTGCAGCATACACTGTGTTCCAAATTATTATGCAAAAAGTGTTTAGGAGTGATAAGGAAAGATTTTTTTTTTTTGTCAGTTAAACTCATCGATGGTGATGTGTGTCAGGGCTCTTCGTATCACTGAAAGCAATTGCAGACACCTGTGCTAATTATTTGGCAGGTGTGTCCAATTAAAGGCAAGACTACTTAAGAAGGCTGTCCCACATTATTAAGCAGCCTACATTTTTAGCCAAAATGGGAAAGAAAAAGGATGTGTCGGCTGCTGAGAAGCAACAAATTGTGGAGTGTTTAGGTCAAGGCATGACTAAAATCAACATTGCCAAGACACTTCATTGTGATCATCGCGCAATCAAGAAGTATGTAGCTGATTCAGAGCACACACGTGTGCATGCTGATAAAGGAAAATTGAGGACTCTTTCCAACAGGCAATTCTGTCAAGTTAAAAGAGCAGCTGCAAAAATGCTTTGTCATAGCAGCAGACAAGTTTTTGAAGCTGCTGGTGCCTCCAACATCCCCCGAACAACAAGATGCAGGGTCCTTCCATCCTGTCGACCTCCTCTACCCAATGCACACAATCAGAAATGGCTCCAGTGGTCCAAACAATACATAAAGACTGACTTCAAAACTGTTTTGTTCACCGATGAGTGCCGTGCAACACTCGATGGTCCAGATGGATGGAGTGGTGGATGGCTGGTTGATGGACACCCCATGCAAAAAAGGCTATGGCTCCAAAAAGGAGGAGGTGGAGTAATGTTTTGGGCTGGAATCATGGGGAGAGAGATTGTCGGGCCCTTTAGGATCCCTGAAGGGGTAAAGATGACCTCCATAATGTATGTGAAGTTTCTCAAACAGCACTTCCTGCCATAGTTCAAGAAGAAGAATCATGCATTCCGCAGCAAGATCATTTTCATGCATGATAATGCACCGTCTCATGCTGCAAAGAACACATCTGCATCTCTGGCTGCTATGGGCATAAAAGGGGACAAACTTATGGTGTGGCCGCCATGCTCCCCTGACCTCAACCCTATTGAGAACCTCTGGAGCATCATCAAAAGGAGTGTCTATGATGGTGGGAGGCAGTTCACATCTAAGCAACAGCTCTGGGAGGGTATTCTGTGCACATGCAAAACAATTTAAGCAGATACCATCCAAAATCTGACAAATTCAATGGACGAGAGAGTTCAGAAGATCCTTTCGAACAAGGGGTCCTATGTGCAATTGTAACATCTCCTAGAATAAAGTTTTGACTGGAAAACTGTTTGATTTCAGTTTGTAATAACCTGCTTATGCTTATAATTTCATAAATGACCAATTTTTTGTTCTTTATAAAAATGAAAAGGTTGAAAACTCTGCTGTGCATAATAATTTGGAACATGCATTTTGAGTGCATTTTGAGTGTTTTATTTTTTTTTAAACATACTGTTATCATTGGCAGTTTGTTCAAAAACCTTTCAATTGTACTCTAATAGTCGATGACTAGAAAATTACAATGGCTGCAATTCATATAGGTAATTTTGGAAAATCTGAGAAAATAGTATTTGCATAATAATTTGGAACACAGTGTATGTAATATATTTATGATATGTATGTGTGATATATTTAAACAGAAAGTTGTGATGTTTGAGCAGCAGTGTAATTGCAGGGAATGCTGTAAAACTCTGTATAAGCAGGTATTCTGAGTTTGTGTTGTGCAGTTATGTGGTGTTCTTTAGTTCTGTGTGCATCATTGGAGTGAAATAAGCAGGATTGTAGCTTTGGCTAAGTCACCGCCAACTAGGCCATCAGTCAGCCAGCCACCATCACTTTTGTGTACAGTTGTCATGAAGAAGAAACCTGAACTGCTGGTGTGATGATCTGAGGAGCCACAGCATATAACAGTCAGTCACCCCTGGTAGTGATACTACCATTTAATAGCTTAGTGATCCAGTGGGTTTTATCCCTTTTGAACTTTTCCATATTTTGTCACATTACAACCACAAACATAAATATATTTCATTTAAATTTAATGTGAAAGACCAACACAAAATGTAAAAGTGCTGTGTGCAATACTTTGTGGAACCTTCTTTTGCTGCAATTACAGCTGCACCAGCTTTGCTCTTCTAGTGACTGTAATTTTTGACCATTTTTTGCAAAACAGCTCAAGATCAGTCAGATTAGATGAAGAGTGATTGTAAACAGCTTTCAGATCTTGCCACAGGTTCTGGGTTGGGTTTAGGTCTGGACTGACTGGACCATTCTAACACATGAATATGTTTTGATGTAAACCATTACATTGTAGGTCTGGCTTTATGTTAAGAGTCGCTGTCCTGCTGGAAGGTGAAGCTCCGCCCCAGTCTCAAGTCTTTTGGAGACTTTAACAGGTTTTCTTCCAAGATTGCCCTGTATTTGGCTCCATCCATCTTCCCATCAACTCTGACCGACTTCCCTGTCCCTGCTGAAGAGAAGCAGCCCCGCAGCATGATGCTGCCACCACCATGTTTGACAGTGTGAATGTTGTGTTCAGAATGATGTGCAGTGTTCATTCTCCACCACACATAGCGCACATGGCTGGCAAACTGCAAACGGCACTTTTTATGGTTTTCTTTTGACACGGGCTGTCACAGAGCAGCTGTATTTTTAATGAGATTAGATTACACACAGGTGGACTCTTCTTAGTCATTAGCAGTCATCAGGCAACTTCTAAATGCAATTGGCTGATTACACCTCTGAATACACGTCACTTTTCAGTTTTTTATTTTTTTTATTTTTTTTTATTCATGCATCATTTCCTTTCCACTTCACAGTTGTATACCACTTTCTGTTGGTCTTTCACATTAAATTCTAATGACATATACTATGTTTGTGGTTGTAATGAGACAAATATATTTAGGGTTCAAGCACCGAAGGTGCGTAGAACCCTATTGTTTTTGCTAAGATTTTTCTTCTTCTTATTAGGGTTCAAGCACCGAAGGTGCGTAGAACCCTATTGTTTTTGCTAAGATTTTTCTTATTATTATTATTATTATTCTTTTTCTCCTGTAAAAACAGTTGTGCAGCCTAAACCGTAAGTCATAGAGACATGAAACTTGGTAGGTAGATGTAGGATCAGTGCATCTCGGTGGACAACAAAAATGGCACCGATTGGTCAAGTGGTGGCGCTATAAACAAGGAAATTCATTTTTCACAATTTTCTCAATAACTCAAAAACCATAAGACCTACATTCAAAATTCTTTTTTTGATGGATTCCTTGGGTCAATACCAACAACTTTCCAATTTGGACCATGCACTTCCGTCTATATAGATTTTTTGCTAATTTGCATAATATGCAAAACCTACTTTTGCAAACTAGTCCTAGGAATTTTGACCAATCCTGGCATGTTTGGTATTAAAACACTCGTGAGAGCATGCGCTTCAATATTCATTAAGAAAAAGTTGAAATATGTAAACAATATGGCCGCCATATGCAAATTAGTCCTTCCGGATATATGCCCCATTCACTTCAAGAGGTAAATTTGGAGCACTGTTTCTCAGCAACCGTGCAACCTAGCAAGTTGAAACTTTGCATGCAGAATCTATCATACAGCCTCTAAAGGATGTTCAAAGGGCAACTTAATCAATCAACATGGCTGAACACCATCAGCCAATCAGCATTCAGCAGACATTTTGGCAGGCTGAATGTTGCCCAATCTGGATGATATTTGGCAGTTATGTTCAGGTGGAGACACTGTAGTGACCTGCAAAGTGCTGAAACAATCCGCCCACTGGGGGGCGCTGTTCCAAAAAAACGAGTATATGTCAATCATGCTGTACTATTTTGACATCTAATTGTTTTTGCCATATTTAGTACAGTGGCTCTGACAAATTTCTCAATACAACTATGTTTAAAAAGTGCTTTGTTCATTCATAATTGCTAATTGTTTGAAAATAGCTATATTGAAACTACTCTCTGGATATTTGGCCTATCACCTCCATTTCAGTCTTGCTGCACACTGTAGAATCTCTAGGTAAATGTTCATTAAAAACATTTGTGAAAATTTCACATACAATACTCTCCAGGCATCAAGCAATCTGTGCGTCCTTGGAATTTCTAACCTAAATTGCTGTAACTCTGCAGTATTTGCTGTAATCTCACAATGTTAAAGACCTCTGTACAATATCACTCTGATGAAGCGCCATTTAATACAGAACTAGATTAAGAATAACTTGACATTACATGTCATATCAGAACATTCACTCCTTTGTGCCTCTTCTCAACATTAATAACAGGTGAAAGACTTTTGATCATTTCTAAATGTGACAGAATGTCTCCAATTGTGTTAGACCTTCTTACACATCACCATCCTATGCTCTAGTAGGCACCATTGTGCTAGTTGGTGCTTGATGAAGCGCCATTTAATTCAGAACTAGATTTATAATAACTTCGTAATTACATGTCATATCAGAACATTCACTCCTTTGTGTTAATTTAAACTTGTTTGGTCAAACATTTCAGCTTGTTCTGCAAAGGTTCAAAGGTCAATCTGAATACCACTTTGTGAACATTCTGGTTGAAGCCACCTGATCAATACCAATAACATGTAGACACCTTTTGACTAGTTCTAACTCACTTAATGAATATCCTACAAACTTCACTAGATTTACATGTGAATTTAAGCACTGATCAGGTTGAAAGGCCTCTGCTCAACATTAATAACAGGTGAAAAACTTGATAATTTCTAAATGTGACAGGGCATCTCCAATCATATTAGACCTTCTTACACATCACCATTCAATGCTCCAGTAGGCACCATTGTGCAAGTTGGTGCTTGAACCCGATGATTGCCGCTTGCGGCTATATTTAGGGGTTCGAGCACGTAGTGCTAGAAACCCTATTGTAATTGTTCTGATTATTATTAGGGGTTCGAGCACGTAGTGCTAGAAACCCTATTGTAATTGTTCTGATTATTATTATTATTATTATTATTATTATTATTATTATTATTATTATTATTATTATTCTTTTTCTGCCATAGAAGTGATCGGGCAGAAGAAACCGTAAGGCCTACAGGGCTGAGACTTGGTCATATGGTAGTACTTCTCACCGCTACTCAGATTCAAAAGATGAGCCAAATCGGCCTCAAGGGGGCGCTATGGCGAAGGTCAACGCGTTAGGCCTCGTAACTGCCACGCCCTGATAGCTAGAGCAAAAATTCTTGCATTATATGATTCCTTGGTTAATGGTAATTCAAAAAGGTCAATAGAACCACTAAGCTCCGCCCACTTAGATTTTTTGCTATTTAGCATAATATGCAAAACCTACTTTTGAGAACTTGTCCTAGGGTCATTGACCAATCCTGTCATATTTGGTGTCAAACAACTCAGCAGAGTCCCAACCTAAATAATTATCAAAAAAATTGTGAAATTTGTAAACAATATGGCCGCCATATGCAAATTAATCTTACCGTGGCACACCCAAATTTACTCTAACAGCTGTAACTTTTGAATGCTTAAATCTACACTAATGCCACTTTAGACCTTTGATGCCAACATGATTCTGAGGTAGCCCGTCAATCTGTGTAGACATACGCCCCCAGGGGGCGGAGCCAAAGCTAAAAATCTGTTTCTCAGGAACCGTACAAGCTATGAAGCTCTCCTTTGGCATGTATCATCTATGGCCTATGTCCTAATGTTTTACTGAAGGAAAATTTGATATGCAAATTTTTGCGATCGTTATTAGCCAATCAGTTTCCAGCAAGCTTTTGACATGCTAAACAATGACCAATCAGGACGATACTTATACCCTACATGTATCTCAGGGCCTTCTATCATACATTAAAATATGGCGTTGATTGGCCTCAAGGGGGCGCTATAGCAGAAAATCAGTTATATCTAAAGGTACAAGTGGCCTAGGCTTGTTATTCTTTTTTAGTTGTATACTTTGCTGTAGCCTTTACAACTTTGTAATTACATATGTTTACCAAAAATGCAAAGATTTTCATCAGTGGCCAAAAGAGTAAAAATTGCTCTTTTCGAACTTGTCTTTAAGTCCTTAATCAATCAAAACAAATTTGGTCTTGATGCAATCTTGAGACCATGTAGGTAAATAATTATCAAAATAATCTTGACATTTTAACTATTTGAGGCCCATAAACCTTGATCAAACATGTACATGAAAGCCTTTTCAGAGTTATTTGGCCAAAACTCTGTCAAAGTTTAAAACATGCCAAAACTGTTGAAGCTACTAATTAACAATGACATTTGAAGTACATTTGCCAAGTATGAGCCAAATAAGTCTTCAGTAGGCTCTACAGTGAAAAAATAACTATTTTCAATTTATTCTATTTATCGCTATTTTCCAACCTAAATGGACAGAAGACAGGAACCTTTCACCCTATCAACACACAAATTTATACACATATATAGACTGATAATCTGATCTTGATTGCAAATTTTCAGCCAAATCGGACATGTTTTGCCTCTACAACGGCTGGAAAACTACAGCGATTTTGTAGGCCTCAAGCCTGTATTATCGCTTTTTTCAAATCTAAATGGACAGAAGTCAGGAACCTTTGACCCTATTGACACAGAAATTGACATACATATATAGACTGATATTGTGATCCTGATTGCAAATGTTGAGCCAAATCAGATATTTTTTGCCTCTAATATGGCCAAAGAGCAACAGCCATTTTGTAGGCCATAAGCCTGTATTATCACTTTTTTTAAACCTAAATGGTCAGAAGTCAGGAACCTTTGACCCTATCAACACACAAATTTACATACATGTATATACAGACCACTTGATCATGAGCACCAATTTGGAGCCCAATCGGACTTTTCTTCTCTTTTTAATAAATAGAAACACACTGATAGGGAATGTTCTGTCTTTCTGATAGAGTGATAGATTTCCAGCAGGTTATATGTGGTCTCTTGCTGCGCTCTGGTGGTCATTTGGTGAAACAGCTACAGGTGAATTATTCTAAATTAAAGCTCTGCTGAACTTATTCAATCTTACTTGTCTTGCTTAATTGAACATATTTATCCTTCTTGTTCATGCTGGTCAGCCGCCTGGGTCATTCTTGTTTATGCTCCACCCACTTAATTTTTTTTAAATTTGCATAATATGCAAAACCTACTTTTGAGATCTTGTCCTTGGATCCTTGACCAATCATGACATGTTTGGTGTCAAACAGTTCAGCAGAGCTTACTCCTCAATAATTATAAAAAAAAATCTTTAAATTTATAAACAATATGGCCGCCATATGCAAATGAGTTCTACCATGGTGCAGTAAAATCTCTTTAACACTTATAACTTTTGAATGCTTAACCTGACACTAATACCACTTCAGTCCTTTGATCATTACATGATTCTCAGATACCCTGTCAGTTTTAGTAGACATACACCCCCCCAGGGGGCGGAGCCAATGCTTGATAGCTGTTTCTCTAGAACCATACAAGCTATCAAGGTCGTCCTTGCCAATTATCATCTATGGCCCATGCACTAATGGTACACCAAATGAAAATTTGATATGGACACTTTTGTGGTCACTATTAGCCAATCACATTCCAGCAAGCTTTTGACAGGCTGAATGTCAATCAGGTCAAAACTTATGTACTATTATTGATATTATTGGTTATTAATATGTGCCCTTGTCATGCCTCACTGCTAGGCTCTCCGAATGCCCACTAGAGTGCAGCAAGAGACCACATAAAACCTGCTGAACACTACAGCTCAATTTATCAATGCATTTCAACTAGTTTACTCACACCACTCATCTAGCATTGTCATTATGGTCTTTATGGTCACGCTGGTCACCTAGCTTGGTTATGCTGCCCATCCAGCTAGGTCATTCTGGTCATTCACATTGGTCATTATGGTCCTGCTGGTCATTCAGCTTTGTCATCATAGCAATGCTGGTCATCCAGCTTGGTCATACTGGCCAAACACCTTTGCCATGCTGGTCATCCAGTTTGGTGATGCCAGTCAACCAGCAACATGTTTTAAGCCTAACTGGCCTCCAGGGGCCTCTTTGTCTGTAACGCTCGAACCCCGTAAATCGCCGCTTGCGGCTATATTTATTATTATTAGGGGTTCGAGCACGTAGTGCTAGAAACCCTATTGTAATTGTTCTGATTATTATTATTATTATTATTATTATTATTATAGTTCTTATTCTTTTTCTGCCATAGAAGTGATTGGGCAGAAGAAACCGTAAGGCCTACAGGGCTGAGACTTGGTCATATGGTAGTACTTCTCACCGCTACTCAGATTCAAAAGATGAGCCCGATCGGCCTCAAGGGGGCGCTATGGCGAAGGTCAACGCGTTTGGCCTCGTAACTCCTACGCCCTGATAGCTAGAGCAAAAATTCTTGCAATATATGATTCCTTGGTTAATGGCAAATCAAAAAGGTCAATAGAACCACTAAGCTCCGCCCACTTAGATTTTTTGCTATTTAGCATAATATGCAAAACCTACTTTTGAGAACTTGTCCTAGGGTCATTGACCAATCCTGTCATATTTGGTGTCAAACAACTCAGCAGAGTCCCATCCTCAATAATTATCGAAAAAATTTAGAAATTTTTAAACAATATGGCCGCCATATGCAAATTAATCTTACCGTGGCACACCCAAATTTACTCTAACAGCTGTAACTTTTGAATGCTTAAACCTACACTAATGCCACTTTACAACTTTGATGCCAACATGATTCTGAGGTAGCCCGTCGATCTGTGTAGACATACGCCCCCAGGGGGCGGAGCCAAAGCTAAAAATCTGTTTCTCAGGAACCGTACAAGCTATGAAGCTCTCCTTTGGCATGTATCATCTATGGCCTATGTCCTAATATTTTACAGAAGGAAAATTTGATATGCAAATTTTTGCAATCGTTATTAGCCAATCAGATTCCAGCAAGCTTTTGCCAGGCTAAACAATGACCAATCAGGACGATACTTATACCCTACATGTATCTCAGGGCCTTCTATCATCCATTAAAAAATGGCGTTGATTGGCCTCAAGGGGGCGCTATAGCAGAAAATCAGTTATATCTAAAGGTACAAGTGGCCTAGGCTTGTTATTCTTTTTTAGTTGTATACTTTGCTGTAGCCTTTACAACTTTGTAATTACATATGTTTACCAAAAATGCAAAGATTTTCATCAGTGGCCAAAAGAGTAAAAATTGCTCTTTTCGAACTTGTCTTTAAGTCCTTAATCAATCAAAACAAATTTGGTCTTGATGCAATCTTGAGACCCTGTAGGTAAATAATTATCAAAAAAATCTTGACATTTTAACTATTTGAGGCCCATAAACCTTGATCAAACATGTACGTGAAAGCCTTTTCAGAGTTATTTGGCCAAAACTCTGTCAAAGTTTAAAACATGCCAAAACTGTTGAAGCTACTAATTAACAATGACATTTGAAGTACATGTGCCAAGTATGAGCCAAATAAGTCTTCAGTAGGCTCTACAGTGAAAAAATAACTATTTTCAATTTATTCTATTTATCGCTATTTTCCAACCTAAATGGACAGAAGACAGGAACCTTTCACCCTATCAACACACAAATTTATACACATATATAGACTGATAATCTGATCTTGACTGCAAATTTTCAGCCAAATCGGACATGTTTTGCCTCTACAACGGCTGGAAAACTACAGCGATTTTGTAGGCCTCAAGCCTGTATTATCGCTTTTTTCAAATCTAAATGGACAGAAGTCAGGAATCTTTGACCCTATCAACACAGAAATTGACATACATATATAGACTGATATTGTGATCTTGATTGCAAATTTTGAGCCAAATCAGATATTTTTTGCCTCTAATATGGCCAAAGAGCAACAGCCATTTTGTAGGCCATAAGCCTGTATTATTACTTTTTTCAAACCTAAATGGTCAGAAGTCAGGAACCTTTGACCCTATCAACACACAAATTTACATACATGTAAATACAGACCACTTGATCATGAATACCAATTTGGAGCCCAATCGGACTTTTCTTCTCTTTTTAATAAATAGAAACACACTGATAGGGAATGTTCTGTCTTTCTGATAGAGTGATAGATTTCCAGCAGGTTATATGTGGTCTCTTGCTGCGCTCTGGTGGTCATTTGGTGAAACAGCTACAGGTGAATTATTCTAAATTAAAGCTCTGCTGAACTTATTTAATCTTGCTTGTCTTGCTTAATTGAACATATTTATCCTTCTTGGTCATGCTACTCAGCCACCTGGGTCATTCTTGTTTATGCTCCACCCACTTAATTTTTTTTTATTTGCATAATATGCAAAACTTACTTTTGAGATCTTGTCCTTGGATCCTTGACCAATCATGACATGTTTGGTGTCAAACAGTTCAGCAGAGCTTACTCCTCAATAATTATTAAAAAAATCTTTACATTTATAAACAATATGGCCGACATATGCAAATGAGTTCTACCATGGTGCAGTAAAATGTCTTTAACACTTATAACTTTTGAATGCTTAACCTGACACTAATACCACTTCAGTCCTTTGATCATTACATGATTCTCAGATACCCTGTCAGTTTAAGTAGACATACACCCCCAGGGGGCGGGGCCAATGCTCGATAGCTGTTTCTCTAGAACCATACAAGCTATCAAGGTCGTCCTTGCCAATTATCATCTATGGCCCATGCACTAATGGTACACCAAATGAAAATTTGATATGGACACTTTTGTGGTCACTATTAGCCAATCACATTCCAGCAAGCTTTTGACAGGCTGAATGTCAATCAGGTCAAAACTTATGTACTATTATTGATATTATTGGTTATTAATATGTGCCCTTATCATGCCTCACTGCTAGGCTCTCCGAATGCCCACTAGAGTGCAGCAAGAGACCACATAAAACCTGCTGAACACTACAGCTCAATTTATCAATGCATTTCAACTAGTTTACTCACACCACTCATCTAGCATTGTCATTATGGTCTTTATGGTCACGCTGGTCACCTAGCTTGGTTATGCTGCCCATCCAGCTAGGTCATTCTGGTCATTCACATTGGTCATTATGGTCCTGCTGGTCATTCAGCTTTGTCATCATAGCAATGCTGGTCATCTAGCTTGGTCATACTGGCCAAACACCTTTGCCATGCTGGTCATCCAGTTTGGTGATGCCAGTCAACCAGCAACATGTTTGAAGCCTAACTGGCCTCCAGGGGCCTCTTTGTCTGTAACGCTCGAACCCCGTAAATCGCCGCTTGCGGCTATATTTATTATTATTATTATAGTTCTTATTCTTTTTCTGCCATAGAAGTGATTGGGCAGAAGAAACCGTAAGGCCTACAGGGCTGAGACTTGGTCATATGGTAGTACTTCTCACCGCTACTCAGATTCAAAAGATGAGCCCGATCGGCCTCAAGGGGGCGCTATGGGGAAGGTCAACGCGTTTGGCCTCGTAACTCCTACGCCCTGATAGCTAGAGCAAAAATTCTTGCATTATATGATTCCTTGGTTAATGGCAAATCAAAAAGGTCAATAGAACCACTAAGCTCCGCCCACTTAGATTTTTTGCTATTTAGCAGAATATGCAAAACCTACTTTTGAGAACTTGTCCTAGGGTCATTGACCAATCCTGTCATATTTGGTGTCAAACAACTCAGCAGAGTCCCAACCTCAATAATTATCAAAAAAATTGTGAAATTTGTAAACAATATGGCCAACATATGCAAATTAATCTTACCGTGGCACACCCAAATTTACTCTAACAGCTGTAACTTTTGAATGCTTAAACCTACACTAATGCCACTTTACAACTTTGATGCCAACATGATTCTGAGGTAGCCCGTCAATCTGTGTAGACATACGCCCCCAGGGGGCGGAGCCAAAGCTAAAAATCTGTTTCTCAGGAACCGTACAAGCTATCAAGCTCTCGTTTGGCATGTATCCTCTGTGGCCTATGTCCTAATGGACTACTGAAGGATATTTTGATGTGTGAATTTTTGTGGTCGCTATTAGCCAATCAGATTACAGCAAGCTTTTGACAGGCTAAACAATCACCAATCAGGACGATACTTATATTGTACATGTATATGAGGGCCTTCTATCATCCATTAAAATATGGCGTTGATTGGCCTCTAGGGGGCGCTATAGCAGAAAATCAGTTATATCTAAAGGTAAAAGTGGCCTAGGCTTGTTATTCTTTTTGAGTTTTATGCTTTGCTGTAACCTTTACAACTTTGTAATTACATGTCTTTACCAAAAATGTATTGTTTTGCATCAGTGGCCAGTAGAGTAAAAATTGCACTTTTTGAACTAGTCCCTGGATATTCAACCAATTAAATCAACTTTGGTCTTTTCACAATCTTGAGACCGTGTAGGTAAATAATTATCAAAAAAATGTTAGAATTTTCACTTTTTATGGCCCCAACACCTTGATCAAACATGTACGTGAAAGCCTTTTCAGAGTTATTTGGCCAAAACTCTGTCAAAGTTTAAAACATGCCAAAACTGTTGAAGCTACTAATTAACAATGACATTTGAAGCACATGTGCCATGTATGAGCCAAATAAGTCTTCAGTAGGCTCTACAGTGAAAAAATAACTATTTTCAATTTATTCCATTTATCGCTATTTTCCAACCTAAATGGACAGAAGACATGAACCTTTCACCCTATCAACACACAAATTTATACACATATATGGACTGATAATCTGATCTTGATTGCAAATTTTCAGCCAAATCGGACATGTTTTGCCTCTACAACGGCTGGAAAACTACAGCGATTTTGTAGGCCTCAAGCCTGTATTATCGCTTTTTTCAAATCTAAATTGACAGAAGTCAGGAACCTTTGACCCTATTGACACAGAAATTGACATACATATATAGACTGATATTGTGATCTTGATTGCAAATTTTGAGCCAAATCAGATATTTTTTGCCTCTAATATGGCCAAAGAGCAACAGCCATTTTGTAGGCCATAAGCCTGTATTATCACTTTTTTCAAACCTAAATGGTCAGAAGTAAGGAACATTTGACCCTATCAACACACAAATTTACATACATGTATATACAGACCAGTTGATCATGAGCACCAATTTGGAGCCCAATCGGACTTTTCTTCTCTTTTTAATAAATAGAAACACACTGATAGGGAATGTTCTGTCTTACTTATAGAGTGATAGATTTCCAGCAGGTTATATGTGGTCTCTTGCTGCGCTCTGGTGGTCATTTGGTGAAACAGTTACATTTGAATTATTCTAAATTAAAGCTCTGCTGAACTTATTCAATCTTGCTTGTCTTGCTTAATTGAACATATTTATCCTTCTTGTTCATGATGGTCAGCCACCTGGGTCATTCTTGTTTATGCTCCACACACTTAATTTTTTTTTAAATTTGCATAATATGCAAAACCTACTTTTGAGATCTTGTCCTTGGATCCTTGACCAATCATGACATGTTTGGTGTCAAACAGTTCAGCAGAGCTTACTCCTCAATAATTATTAAAAAAACCTTTACATTTATAAACAATATGGCCGCCATATGCAAATGAGTTCTACCATGGTGCAGTAAAATGTCTTTAACACTTATAACTTTTGAATGCTTAACCTGACACTAATACCACTTCAGTCCTTTGATCATTACATGATTCTCAGATACCCTGTCAGTTTAAGTAGACATACACTCCCAGGGGGCGGGGCCAATGCTCGATAGCTGTTTCTCTAGAACCATACAAGCTATCAAGGTCATCCTAGCCAATTATCATCTATGGCCCATGCACTAATGGTACACCAAATGAAAATTTGATATGGACACTTTTGTGGTCACTATTAGCCAATCACATTCCAGCAAGCTTTTAACAGGCGGAATGTTAATCAGGTCAAAACTTATATACTATATACGGGTTATTTATATGCCCTTTTTATGCCTTGTGTTTTTTCAATTTAAGAACTGAATTTGTTTCACCAAATGCGCACTAGAGTGCAGTAAGACACCACATAAAACCTGATGAACACTACAGCTCAATTTATCAAAGCTTTTCAACTAGTTTACTCACACCACTCATCTAGCATTGCCATTATGGTCTTTATGGTCACGCTGGTCACCCAGCTTGGTTATGCTGGCCATCCAGCTTGGTCATGCTGGCCATTCACATTGGTCATTATGGTCCTGCTGGTCATTCAGCTTTGTCCTCATAGTAATGGTGGTCTTCCAGCTTGGTCATACTGGCCAACCACCTTTGCCATGCTGGTCATCCAGTTTGGTCATTATGGTCTTCCAGCTTGGTCAATATGGTCAACAAGTTTGTCATCCAGATTAGTCATGCTGGTAATCTAGCTTGTTCTTCACGGTCATGCTGGTCATCCTCATCCAGTTTGGCGATGCCGGTCAACCGGCAACATGTTTTAAGCCTAACTGGCCTCCAGGGGTCTCTTTGCCTGTAACGCTCGAACCCCGTAAATCGCCGCTTGCGGCTATATTTATTATTATTATTCTTTTTCTCCTGAAAAAACAGTTGTGCAGCCTAAACCGTAAGTCATAGAGAAATGAAACTTGGTAGGTAGATGTGGGATCAGTGCATCTCGGTGGACAACAAAAATGGCACCGATTGGTCAAGTGGTGGCGCTATAAACAAGGAAATTCATTTTTCACAATTTTCTCAATAACTCAAAAACCATAAGACCTACATTCAAAATTCTTTTTTTGATGGATTCCTTGGGTCAATACCAACAACTTTCCAATTTGGACCATGCACTTCCGTCTATATAGATTTTTTGCTAATTTGCATAATATGCAAAACCTACTTTTGCAAACTAGTCCTAGGAATTTTGACCAATCCTGGCATGTTTGGTATCAAAACACTCGTGAGAGCATGCGCTTCAATATTCATTAAGAAAAAGTTGAAATATGTAAACAATATGGCCGCCATATGCAAATTAGTCCTTCCGGATATATGCCCCATTCACTTCAAGAGGTAAATTTGGAGCACTGTTTCTCAGCAACCGTGCAACCTAGCAAGTTGAAACTTTGCATGCAGAATCAATCATACAGCCTCTAAAGGATGTTCAAAGGGCAACTTAATCAATCAACATGGCTGAACACCATCAGCCAATCAGCATTCAGCAGACATTTTGGCAGGCTGAATGTTGCCCAATCTGGATGATATTTGGCAGTTATGTTCAGGTGGAGATACTGTAGTGACCTGCAAAGTGCTGAAACAATCCGCCCACTGGGGGGCGCTGTTCCAAAAAAACGAGTATATGTCAATCATGCTGTACTATTTTGACATCTAATTGTTTTTGCCGTATTTAGTACAGTGGCTCTGACAAATTTCTCAATACAACTATGTTTAAAAAGTGCTTTGTTCATTCATAGTTGCTAATTGTTTGAAAATAGCTATATTGAAACTACTCTCTGGATATTTGGCCTATCACCTCCATTTCAGTCTTGCTGCACACTGTAGAGTCTGTAGGTAAATGTTCATTAAAAACATTTGTGAAAATTTCACATACAATACTCTCCAGGCATCAAGCAATCTGTGCGTCCTTGGAATTTCTAACCTAAATTGCTGTAACTCTGCAGTATTTGCTGTAATCTCACAATGTTAAAGACCTCTGTACAATATCACTCTGATGAAGCGCCATTTAATACAGAACTAGATTAAGAATAACTTGACATTACATGTCATATCAGAACATTCACTCCTTTGTGCCTCTTCTCAACATTAATAACAGGTGAAAGACTTTTGATCATTTCTAAATGTGACAGAATGTCTCCAATTGTGTTAGACCTTCTTACACATCACCATCCTATGCTCTAGTAGGCACCATTGTGCTAGTTGGTGCTTGATGAAGCGCCATTTAATTCAGAACTAGATTTATAATAACTTCGTAATTACATGTCATATCAGAACATTCACTCCTTTGTGTTAATTTAAACTTGTTTGGTCAAACATTTCAGCTTGTTCTGCAAAGGTTCAAAGGTCAATCTGAATATCACTTTGTGAACATTCTGGTTGAAGCCACCTGATCAATACCAATAACATGTAGACACCTTTTGACTAGTTCTAACTCACTTAATGAATATCCTACAAAGTTCACTAGATTTACATGTGAATTTAAGCACTGATCATGTTGAAAGGCCTCTGCTCAACATTAATAACAAGTGAAAAACTTGATAATTTCTAAATGTGACAGGGCGTCTCCAATCATATTAGACCTTCTTACACATCACCATTCAATGCTCCAGTAGGCACCATTGTGCAAGTTGGTGCTTGAACCCGATGATTGCCGCTTGCGGCTATATTACAAATTATGTTTGTAAGCCACTGTATGTGCAGGATAATGCTTGCCCACACAAAGTTTCATTTCAGTTCAACAACTATTTAGTGGGAGAGAAAGAGTAAGAGATGAGGTGATTTGTGGGTAAAACACTGAGACAGGAGCCTCATTCCACATTTCCTGGCAGGCGGATGGTAAGTTAGATTTTCTGATTTACTGGTCGGGTCTGTTTTAAGAATTACAGATGATTTTAGCAGCTCTGCCCACAGATTAATGTTAGAAGAAAGAAATTAAACAGCCTCTCCATTAGACTCTGTGATCTGCTTTTGGAACGTTTTTTTTCTTTTTTTATAGTTTAAAGTACAGAGATTAAGTATTATGTGCTTCCAAGGTCTGCCTGAGAACGGAGAACAGAAAGCTGTGTTGGAGAGGATGAATGCAGACTCCAGAATTCATGGGAAAAACAGTGTTCAGATCATCTGAAGAAAACTTATTACATGAGCTTTAATACAAGGTTCATTGAAAAATCACATTCACACAGTTTCCTTTTACCCCAAATGTAGTTGATCCAAGAACCACTGTTAATGGGGTATGATTATAGAACAATATGAATGGAGATGGAAGTTACAAAAAAATTATTAGTTTTAGGAACATTGTGAATGGGCAAGGGAGCAGATCCCCATAAGATCTCTCTAAGTTTTGAACATTTTTATTATTTTTATTCTTAATTAATGTTCTCAGAATTTAATGGTAGATATGATATCATCTAATCTGGATGTTCTTCTATATCTTAAGTGGGGCTACATGATTGACAGTCTTTGTTGCAAAAGATCATTCATGTGCATTAGATTGAGTAAGCAGGACTGTTTTTTTTGGTGTGTGTGTGTGTGGGTGTGGGTGTGTGTGTGTGTGGGTGTGTGTGGGTGTGTGTGGGTGTGTGTGTGTGTGTGTGTGTGTGTGTGGGTGTGGGTGTGTGTGTGTGTGGGTGTGTGTGGGTGTGTGTGGGTGTGTGTGGGTGTGTGTGTGTGTGTGTGGGTGTGTGTGGGTGTGTGTGGGTGTGTGTGGGTGTGTGTGGGTGTGTGTGGGTGTGTGTGGGTGGGTGTGGGTGGGTGTGTGTGGGTGTGTGTGGGTGTGTGTGGGTGTGTGTGGGTGTGTGTGGGTGTGTGTGGGTGGGTGTGGGTGGGTGTGGGTGGGTGTGGGTGGGTGTGTGTGGGTGTGTTGGTTGCATTAGTCCTGTGGTGTCTACAGAAATGTACACTTTCTATAATGGTTTCTATTAATAATTTTGTAATGACTGCACAGAAATCTGCTTTAAACACTTTTTAAAACCTGTAGAATATACCCTTTTAATTGCATCTAACAATGAGATGGCGTGTGATTAGAGCCCAAGTTACAAGCCTGTGAATAAGTGCTCTGCCTCTTGTTCATTTTTAATTGGTGGATTCAGTTCTATGTTTTATGAAAAATGGCCAGTAGAAATACAAGAAACAACTTTGAACATGTCCACAAAGCCAGATAGCTGTCAATCAATTCATCATGGAGAGACATGGATAAACAGTTTGTGCAGTGGATTTGGATAAATGTTCTGTTTGGCATCCAACAATGGTCGGGTTTAAGAATGGATGCTTGTGATGAGAGCTTTAATCCTGCCTTTCCTTAGGAGTGACACACTGTCCCAACTGCTGATGTAATGATCTGGGAGCTATAGCACAGTCAGTCACCCCTAGTAGTGATTCAGGAGGCATTTAATAGCTCAGTGATCCATGCAGGGTAATGCTTACCCACACACAGCTTACAGGGTTAACACTCTCTATAAAGTTTTACACTTATGTTAGTGTAAAATTTCCAATTATTTAATTGTTAGTCATCCTGCTAGTGTTACCGTAGTAAGATGTGCTGATGGGCTTTTTGTACTTGGGAATGGAACCGAGGGGTCTATGTTTATATTCAGTCATTAGTGAATACAAACCCACGCAAACACAGGAAGTCACCCAAATCATGTTACATATACTGTTAAATCCAGGATTACATCTGCAACAGACGGACTATAAGCCTCTCCCCGCCTTCCATTAGCTTCTCACAGCTTATATAATATTTTTAACATGAGTAGTGTAGAGAATTGTCTTGCGATATATTGAGTAATGCACAATCACACTATTGTGCTAAAATTATTATTATGAGATGTGAGGTTTCTGTCAAATTTTCCCACGATTAAATACAAAACTCACACACAATATATTTTTCCTGGAAGATGCTGGTAAGCCGTTTCGATAAACTTTATTTTCGATTTCCTGTTTAAGTAGCGCTGTGAACAGGCACAGCACGCGGTCAGGCAGAACGCTGAACTGCATGCTCAGCCAAGTACCACACGCCACATGCCCCCTTCCCCACCCTCCCACCCCCGAGTCCCTTACTCTGAACCACACTCAGCTGAACCAAACAGCGGCATCATTTATAGCAGTGGTCACCGAGCTTTTTAGGTACAAGAAAGATCCCCTCAAAAGATCCCCTCAAAAGATCCCCTCAAAAGATCCCCTCAAAAGATCCCCTCAAAAGATCCCCTCAAAAGATCCCCTCAAAGATCCCCTCAAAGATCCCCTCAAACATCCCCTCAAACATCCCCTCAAAGATCCCCTCAAAGATCCCCTCAAAGATCCCCTCAAAGATCCCCTCAAACATCCCCTCAAAGATCCCCTCAAAGATCCCCTCAAAGATCAAATCAAAGATCAAATCAAAGATCAAATCAAAGATCAAATCAAAGATCAAATCAAAGATCTACCAGTATAAATTACAAAATATAACAGTTCACTTACTGATGCTTAATGATAATCCGGGGGATAGTTTGAAGCAGCCAGTCTAACACAGTCGGTCAGGTGAGCATAAATTAAGCGAGTGCGATACTTGTACTTTTCATTTGTGAAAATGACACAAAAAATCTCACAAAAATACGTAGATCCAAAGAAGGCCTTCGCATGCCGAAAGAGATGGGTATCTCTTACGACTCACAAGTCCCCAAAAGTCCTTGTCTCTTGACCTGGCTTTCATCTCAATGCCATTTTGTAGGTCAATTACTTCCATGTCAACTCCATTTGGCAATTCAAATACCTGTTGGAATTTTGCAGACAGCTTGTCAAGTAATGACTTAAACAAGCGATGCTGAAGGGCTTTGGCACAAATTGAGTTTACAATTTTAACCACAACTGTCATTACGTGTGAGAAATCCACTACTTTGCTGGCTAGCGCTTGTTGATGGATCACACAATGGTAGCTGACAAATGCTGGGGGGAAAAATGTCTTTTCTACAAAGTGCAATAAATCCAGCATGTATTCCACGCATCGCTGGTGCCATGTGTCTGTTTTTATTGACACAAGTTTCTGAAGTGGCAGGTCATTCTCAGTTGCATACGTTCTGAATGCACGATATATAGCCTAACCTCTTGTTTTCTCGCTCAAAGGCAAAAACGTGAGAAAATCCTCCGTGACCCTGGCATCGCCAGACGTCATGTGAACGAACATGACAAGCTGAGCCGTGTCAGTTATGTCCACAGATTCATCAAATTGCAGAGAAAAGTATTCACATTTTTATATGTCTTCTGACAATAACTCCACTCTTCTGACTACAGTTGCAGGTCCAAGCGACATATTACTGATGGCTGTTCGGATTTCATCTTTATTTTTAAAATCCCTGAATAATGAATCCGACGCGAACAGCATCGCTTCTTTGAACAACTCTTCGTCCGTAAATGTTTTTTTGTGCTTTGCTAGCAAGTGGCTAACGCGAAAAGAAGCCTCTGTGTTGGTTTTTCCCTTTTCCAATGGTCTGGTAAATAAAGACTGCTGAGCTTTCAGCAAAGCTTTCATCTCCTCAACCTTTTTGGAGCGAACTGAGCTACTTGGTGGATAGGTGTCCTTAAACTTCGGGTGCATTGTGGAGTGATGGCGTTCCAAGTTACCTCTTTTGGGCAATGCTACACAACGGTTTTGTCCATAACCGTGGTGAATAAAAACACATTCTTCCACTCCTGGTGAAAATTGTACGTCTTTGCTTTCTTCCTCGGCGGCCCTTGTTCAGCCATTTTCAAAGCCGTTTTTCAGAGAGTCAAAATTGAGGGGAAAAACATTCTGTAGCTGAGATATGAACTTTACTGCACCAATGCACCATGCTAAATGATAACTAGCCAGCAACACACAGCGGATGCACAATGACGCAGCTAATTACAACAACGCGATAACTAAAGCATGTCGCGATCCACTTATGTTCTTGGAGATCTACCTGTCGATCGCGATCGACTGGTTGGTGACCACTGATTTATAGGATAACTTCAGCTGCGCTACCATGGAAAACTCAACTCTAAATATGTGGCATGCATCTCGTCTTCAAGATATTTAGAGAGGTGACCTTGTTCAGATTTCTGAAGGCAGGTAACGGTGCTCCATTATCTCGTTTGCTAGTTAGGTTAGCTTGTCTGATACGTCTCCGGTTCAGAGTTGGCGATGTTTAAGGTGTAAAATGGATCTGTGCAATCTGTCATCATTAGCTAAGGTGTTTCAGACACAAACATAATGTGTGGATGTATAATGACTTTTTAGAAGTTGTCTAAGCACCTTGTACCCACCTGGCAAGATGTGAACATCCTAGTGTCTGTCCACAAGGCTCTGAGCGTGCTAGTGATTTTGCCCATAACTCCCTTATTCTGTCACTTATGAGTAAAAAGAAACCTGTAAGTGTAACAGAAAGTGATTTTATTTATATTGTGATACATATCGATATCGACTGATATGGAAAACTATATCGTGATAAGATTTTTTTTCCATATCGCCCAGCCCTAGTTTTTACAATAATTCAATTAATAAACCGGTTCAGTGCATCACGAAGGCTTATTTTACTACAATTCAATGTGTATAAGGATTCACTCAGATTTAAGATCTGGCCTCAAGTCAGACTTCAATAAAACTGGATTTAGAAAATGTTTCAGTTCAGCAGTAAATGAAAAATGTCACAATACTAATCTATAAAAAATGATTCCCCAAATTCATTGAATTTAAGGTTTACTGTGATTCTATGTAAAAAAAAAAAGTATTCTAATTTGGAAAATAATGATTTTGCGTTTTGTATGGTCAATGTAGAACACACTTGTAATCTCAATTTTTACAATAGTTGAGTTGTGGAATTGGTTCATAATCACAAAAATAATAAAACGACATGGTTCATTACATCATGATCTATATGCTTCAGTTAGATTATTTTGTTGCAGTTGAGAATTTTAAAGTGATCCAAGAACACAAATATAGCCACACACGATAGAAACTGAGTACATAGTCATGAAATATAAATAATAAAAAGAAATGTTTGGTAAGGGATAGCCTAAATGGGTTGGGATAAGTTGTTCTTAAGCCGCTAATTCTCTTTATAGAGTTTCCATTCAGCTGCAGGTTTGCTGTACATTCCTCTGCAGATTCTCTTCTTTATGGCTGCGGGAGTGAATGGGTGTAATTGTGCTGGTGGTGCTGGGTAATGGGGGGTTGTAGCAGGGTCTGTAAGCTTCCCCACCATAATCTGCACTGCAGTGTACCAGTGGGAATGACATTTGGCCCCCAGACCGGCTTGAGAGGGGATAAAAACATTCCGTGGGACGGCTCTCCTGAAACAACAAGGGGTGCAGGGAAAAACAATCCTCCCTATCCCTCCCAGTCCTCACTGTTGCCCCTGTCGTTCTGGTCCTCCTGCGTCCGTTGCTAATGAGGCGGGCACGCGGGTTCATAACCCACTTTCCTTTATCTCGTACTGAGAGACAGAAAGGCAGTAGGGTAGAGAATGAAGGCTAAATGGGGCAGAAGGACAGTAGGGTGGTAGGGGTAGACTGTCATTCCCAATACACATTCCTGAGTTGGCCTGTTATTTAAACAGCTTTCTGTAAATTATATGAATTCAACCAGTTACTTTCAGGGCTCTGAATGTTGTTGGATATTTTTCTCCAAAAAAAAGAGTCTCCAAAACTACGTTCACACAGCAGCTCAAAGTGGTTTAAATCCAATGTTTTTCAACACATGGTAGGACTGAACGATAAATTGTCAGTGTCGTGATATGGTGTTTAGGTTCAATAACAACAAACTCAAGGTGTGTTTTGCAGGATGCTCTCCTTGCATGGCTGGAATCCCATCAAGACGATAACCATAGTGTAGCTTGTAGGTTAGTGCAATGTAATCTAATGCTTTTTGATTTGTGAGAATGATCGATTAAGGTATTTAACAACGCAAGGAACCCAATTTACCTTTGCTAGTTCTGTGCTGGACCCCTTTTGCCTTCAGAACTGCCTCAGTCCTTAATGGAATAGATTCAACAAGGTACTGGAAACATTGCTCAGAGAGTCTGGTCCATATTGACATGATTGCATTACGCAGTTGCTGCAAATGTATGTGTTGCACATCTATGATGTGTATCTCCTGTTTCACCACATCCCAAAGCTGCTCTATTGGTAACTATGGAGGCCATTCGAGTACAGTGAACTCATTGTCGTGTTCAAGAAACCAGTCTGAGATGATTGGTGCCTTATGACATGGAGCATTATCCTTCTGGAAGTAGCTTCAGAATATGGTACACTTTGGTCATAAAGAGATGGACATGTCAGCAACAATACTTAGATAGGACACAGGTGACTGTGGCGTTGACACCAGTGTAAATTTTGACAACAAATTTTGATGTAGTTTTAGTCATACTCTTGTGACGAAAATGGCATTTCGTTTTAGTCATAAATTAGTAATCTGAAATGTTTTTAGTTTTAGTCTGGTTTTAGTCAACTAATTATCATAGGAATATAGTCGACTAAAACTACAATTTAGTCGACTAAAATGTAAAGGATGTAAATTTAAATGCTTTTTCATCAGTTCCCTTGAATTATTAACTAGGGTAAGTGTACCCATTAAGCTCACCAATATCACTCCCCAATATAAGTTTTACAATTTATTCTAGATATTGACATAATTTGTTTAAGGGCAAGATTTAACTCTCATTTGAATAGTTATTAATTAGTTGATGTACATTTCAAAATCCATAATTAAAAATGTTTAGGAAAAACGTCAAAAGTCTGTCAAGGGCTTAATTGGTACCATAGTAAGCCCATGACTTCATTCATTGATCAAATAAACTTGTTTAATGATTTGTTTTTAAAGTAAACAGTAGGGGTGTAACGAGACACTAATTTCACGAGACGAGACACGATACTGGGTTAACGAGAACGAGACGAGATTTAAAAATAAAAATTTAAAGAGAATGTCAAATGAAAAATGGCTTAAAAACAAAAGTTTTATTTGACAATCATATAACACACACTTAACAGACTGGTTTCTCTCACACATTGATTTTATAAGAAATATAAATAAGAATAAGTAAAAATAAACAATTTAAATAAAACTTATCTGGGTCTTATATATTGCAAACAATGAGTGCAAACCACAACCAGTCATATTAAGTCTATGGTTTGTGTGTTTTCTCCTAAATCTCTTGTAATTTAACTATGCATATCCATAACCAGTCATATTAAGACTATGCTTGAAGTGCAAACAGAGACAGAACATGTTTTTAATACAGTACAGAGTTAAGGGATTAGTACAACTACCTATGGAACAGTCACGTGTAGGATATACTTACAGTATTTACATATGGTTTGTGTGTTGTTGGTCACTCCGTTACTCTCTGTTACTCTGTTGAATTTCAACAGGCCAAGGTCCGGACCGATTGTTAACTTGTGTTATAATTAAGTGCTGTATCCTGTAAGGTTATTTGAACTGAATGATGAAAAAATATATAATAATAAAAATAATAATAATAATAATAAATGGCTTTCTGGTCAGATTTTCTTTACATTCCTCATCTGTCTCTCTCTCTGTCGCGCTTGGCGTGACTTTAGTTTCCGCCCGTTCTCGTTTTTCCGCCTGTTCTCGGGCTCCCTATCTCCGTATAAAGACTGTTTTTCATGGCCGCATCCCAATTCCGCAAAGCACGTATACAATTAAATCCTTCTCAGTAGGTTTGGGTCCGCATTGGACAATGTTTGGGTCCGGACACGGACCGTGGTCCGCCCATTAGTGACCTCTGTTCTATGCAAATGCCCGAATTTTCCTCTTTTCTGCGGAGAGCTGCTCTCACTGCTTAGCCACCACACTCGCTGTATCGCTACTGTGTTGCCAGATCCCTCTTAAAATGTCTACACTTAACTGTTTTTTCTTCCCGCAAGACAGGTTTAAGCCTGACGAGAGATCTCGTCAAACCCCTAGTAAACAGCAATATATTTAATCAATAACAGTGAAAAATTTATTTTTTTAAAATCCCTTTTGAACAAGATCATCATCTAAACAAATAACATTGAACATGAAAAACAGTGTAGTACATAGCATGGAACAATGAATCGTTTAATTTAGTTTTATTTTAGGCAGTTAAATTAAAAATAAACAACAATATATGATTAGATAAAAGTGAATGTTTTTTTTTCTCTTTGTAATAAAGATCATCTGAACAAATGACAGTACACAACAACACAGAACAATAAATCATTTTATTTTGTTTCTGTTTTAGTCTAATAAAAAAAGGTTGTATATGAAAACCAGTTTAGAAGCAGAATTGTCTGAAAATCTCCAATATAGCCTTATTAAAATTCTGCCCCTTTTACTGTATTTTTATCCATTTTATCTGAGCTTGTTTCATGCAATTCACTGAGTAGATTGGATCATTTTAAGTTTTTGTTTGTATGCAGTCTCCACCTCAATGTGGTTACTCAGGTAGAACGGGCCAGCTCCCTCCAGGTTTGCCCTGCAAAGAATGAGCTTCCGTTCAACATCTTCAACCTTATCCCTTGAAGGGAGATGGTAGGTGTTATTTGGGCCACGGTCAAGAAACTTCATAACATATGAAGTCTCACCTTTTGGTGGAGTGGTCTCGTTTAGGACACATGCTATATAGTATGCCGCACGCTTAGTAAACATCACAGCGTAGTAAATGTACATTAATTGGCCTCTTTCACATAATGGAGATCAGAGTTCTCGTCAGTTTTACCGTCTTCCTTGTTGTGGTTGGCTCCTTTTATTCTTTTCCTGTATTTGTTTGTTCAATTTCTTTCTTTCAGCCTCATTTAATCTTTCTAAAGCCTGTTCTGAGGTAAGAGACTCTCCATACTTTAGGTTTGAGATTCTCTTTTTTTTTCAGAAAATAGTCCTTTATTCCAGTGTTTGAGGTGGGAGAAGCATTTGAGGACGTGCTTGGGTTAGAGGATGACGGAGTCTGGTGGTTAGACACTTCGATGTTGGTGATATTCAATATGTTACAGCCCGGTATCCTTTCGACACTTAGGATGATCTGAGAGGCTGACTCAAGTGTGGTATGTGTGATGGTAGCAGGTTCTTTAGTTGTGTTGGAAGTATGTTCTGCTGCGAATGGTGTGTTGGTCTCCACCCCCTCGAGTGCGCGCCTTGGGTTAAATGGATAAATCCCTGTACTTTCGAACCCGCTGATGATGTTTTCATACTTTATGCCAGCATCCAGTGCATCTTTCAGTTTTTGAAGAAAATCCTCGTTCCTAATTTTGTCCCTGCTGACTCTTGCATGGCAACGAACCCCAGTCACAGAGGACCTGCAGAGATTGTAAAAAGTTAGAAACAGTAGTGTAAGGCACTTTAAATCACATCGTCTATTTTGTCCTTTCATATTACACCTAACCTGGTCTCCCATCCCTGATGAGCCTCAACTCTGACCTTGGCCTTCACTCTTTCCCTCAAAGATTTTCTGTCCACGCCACAACATCTAGTAGATAAGTAATTTAAAGTCACACATTGAACTGTTACTTTTAAACAGAAAAATGTATTAAACTTGTGTTACAGGAAATTCCTTAAGGTGGGCTTAAATGGAGCATACTGAGCTTAAATGGTTCCACAGAGAAGAACGCTGAAAAGACAATGATTTCCTTTCAAAATGTAAGATATGCTCACAAACCCATGCATGAAGCTTAAAAACGGACTCCAACATGGCGGCGCGAGTAGATGCAGCAGCTCTGTGCTCTTTGACTCAGTTTGTTTTTCACATCCAGCTCTGCTAAAAACACCTATAACTGTCAGGATCTATTAACCATCGGCCAAGCGATTGGTAGAAATCTGTCATACGTGTTTCTCCGTGTTCACAACATTCCAGATGACTTCGCCTGGACACCGGGATCTCCCTGGATTACTATCCAAGCAGCAAGGACCCGGCGACGGCTTAGAGAACGTAAACAAAAGAGGGTGTGCCGGAGTGGAGTGCTAGCAAAGCTAATGACTCAGCCATACAAACCATCGCTACCAAGCATCTTCCTCTCCAACGTGAGGTCGACCGGTCAGAGGGCTCCGGTAAGAAAAGGGGAGGTGGGTTATGCATCTATGTAAACACCAGCTGGTGCACAAAATTTATTGTAGTTGTGAGATGCTGCTCTCCGGATGTGGAGTTTATCACCATTAAATGCAGACCCCTCACCCTTCCCGTGATATAAACGCCATTCTACTCACTTCTGTTTACATAGCAGCAGATGCTAACGCTAGCACGGCCCTGGGGCTTCTGCATGACATCATCAGCAACAACCAAAATAAGTGTCCAGAGGCTGCTCACATCGTTTCTGGGGACTTTAATCATGCTGATCTGAAAGCAGTCCTTCCCAAGTTCCATCAGCGCGTGAAGTGTACAACCAGGGAAGACAAAACACTGCACAAGTTGTACACAAATTTCAGACATGCCTACAAGGCTAAGACTGTGTAGCACACCTTGGAAATTGTGATCACTTGTCCCTGCATCTGATCCCTGCTTACATCCTCATCCGGAAACGGGTCCCTGTTACAACCCGGACCATTACTACATTGCCGGAGGATGCCTCCCACCAACTACAGGACTGCTTACAGAGAACTGACTGGGACATTTTTGGACACCAGGACCTGGAGATCCATACTACTTCAGCAGTCTTGGATTACATCAGGTTCTGCATGGACAATGTCACCAGAAGCAGACGTGTAAGGTTTTACCCAAATAGGAAGCCCTGGATGACCAAAGAGGTTCAGGGCCTGGAATCTTTACAAGGATTTTTTTTTTTATCATTGTTTTATTTATTGGTTTAAGGAATACAGACATACATACACTCTCACAAACAGGGTAGATGAACATACATTAGGACTAAGTATGAGGAAGAGAGAGAAAATACAAATGAACACAAAACAAAAACACATCATACACAATGGTTAACAGTGTCTTAATTGCACATACTAATAAACACAAAGAGGAATGGGCAGGAGGCAACAATCCAGGACATATTTAAAACTAGTCACGTTAATTATAATTAGTTGGAGTCTGGAGGCTCTTCATCATGGAGTTCTACAGCATCTAGATGTTTTAAAAAGGGCCCCCAAGCTTTATAATAATTTGCAATAGATCCTTTTAGTGTATGGCTCATTTTTTCCAGTTTCATGAAATACAGTGCATCTTTTACCCAGTGTGTATGGGAGGGAGGATAATTTTTTTTCCAGTGTAACAGAATAAGTCTCCTCGCTAAGAGAGTCAGAAACGCTACCAAATTTGATTTACGTTTAGATACGGTGAAAGTAGCTGGAAGGACACCAAACATTGCAATGAGAGGAGAGGGAACAGGTACTTGCAAAATGCCTGAAAGTGAGCTAAATATTGAGTCCCAATATGTTTGTAGTGAAGGACAAGTCCAGAACATATGATATAAACTGGCAGGGGCTTGGTGGCATCTGTCACAGTTGGGGTCTACATTGTCATAAATTCTAGACAATCTGGTCTTGGTCCAATATACCCTATGCACTAGTTTACATTGCATTGCCCCGTGCTTAGCACTTCCAGAGGATGTATGAACGCGTACCAATATTGCCTGCCAGGTCTCTTCCCGTATATCTTCCCCAAGATCTTGAGCCCACAAGGTTTTAATTGTATGGTTAGAAGGCTGGAGGGCAAAAATCCTGGTATAGAATGTTGATACAACTCCCTTCAGAATAGTAGGGAAAGATAAAGAGTGTGTCTATGGGTGACTGAGGTGGTAGATTTGGGAAGTTGCCAAATTTTTTCTTAACAAAATCACGGACTTATAGATAACGATCTAATAGCAGATAACGAAAGAAGTGAGAATGAGGAAGTTTATATGCATCAGAAAGTTGTTGGAAAGAGCCAAAAACTCCTTCTATATATAGATCAGTAACTGATTTTAGACCACGGTCTTGCCAGATCTTAAAGGCTCGGTCTTGTAGTGAGGGAGGAAACAATGGGTTTGCATACAATGGTGTAAATAGTGGGAGTGATTGTATGCCAAAATGACGTTTGAACTGTATCCAAATCTTAACTGTAGACCTGACAATAATATTGTTGCAGCTTGATTTAGGTGGCTGTACTGAGGACAATAGAAGAGAAGCTAATGAAGTGGGAGCTAAGGAAGCTGATTCAAGAGATACCCAGGCAGGCACAGAGGCTAGGTCATCAAAACATAGCCAGTATACAATAGGTTGAAAATTAGCTGCCCAATAATAATAAAGAAAGTTGGGCAGTGCCATACCCCCTAAGTGTTTGGGTTTTTGTAGAGCTGACTTACGAAGTCTTGGGACCTTCTTGTTCCATACAAATTCGGAAATTATACAGTCAAGGTTGATAAAGATTTAGTAATGAAAATTGGAATGCATTGAAAAAGATATAGAAATCTAGGGAGTATATTCATTTTTATTACATTGATGCGCCCTGCTAATGATAGGGGTAATAGTGTCCAACGTTGGAGGTCTTGTTTTGTACGTGAAAAAAGTGTGAAGAAGTTGTATTTAAACAGTTTGTCAAACCTATTTGTGATAAATACCCCTAGATAGGTGAAGCCACGGTGGGAAATCCTGAAGGGCAGCCCAGATAAGTTGAGGTGACGAGGTGTAGGAGTTAATGGGAAAAGTTCACTTTTGTCCAAGTTCAGTTTGTAACCTGATATTTTCCTAAAGCCATCCAGGATTGCCAAGACAGAAGGCAGAGACTGAGTGGGATTGGACATATATAACAACATGTCATCTGCAAAAAGTGAAACCTTATGCACTTCTAGAGATGCCCATAAACTGTTTGTCCATTCGTAGTGCAACTGCAAGTGGTTCAATTGCAATTACAAATAGTTGTGGGGAGAGGGGGCACCCTTGTCTGGTACCTCTATAAAGGCGGAAGTAGTCTGAATAATTATTATTTGTACGAACGGATGCCAATGGTGACGAATACAACAGGTCAATCCAAGATAAAAAATTCTTGCCAAAACCAAACCTACGTAAAGCTTCAAAAAGGTAGCTCCACTCAACCCTGTCAAAAGCCTTTTCTGCATCCAATGAGATCACTACTTCAGAAAGAGGTGGAGATGGGGGGTTATATATGATATTAAAAAGCCTTCTTACATTAGAAAAGGCTTGTCTATTTTTAACAAAACCCGCTTGGTCAGGGCAAATTATGGAAGGAAGAATGGAGTCTAACCTCAATGCTGATACTTTGGCTAACAGTTTGACATCAGTATTAAGCAAAGATATGGGGCAATATGAACTACAGGACATAGGGTCCTTATTTTTTTTAAGGATAAGACTTATGGTGGCCTGGCGTAAACTGTACGGCAACTGACCTAAGGTCAGGGATGTATTAAGCATTTTAAGAAGAAGAGGTATAATCTTGCTGGCAAATTTCCTGTAAAATTCTATTGGAAATCCGTCAGGCCCAGGGCATTTACCACTCTGCATGGCAGTCATAGCTGTAATGAGTTCTTAATCTGTGAGTGGGCATTCCAGTAGCTCTTGTTGTTCCGAGGTAAGAGTGGGTATATTTAACATATCAAAAAATTAGTTTAACTGAGCTGAATCAGTGACTGCACCAGATTTGTATAATGTTAAGTAAAACTTTTTAAATTCTTCATTAATCTTGGATGGGTCAGTTGTGACACCTTCCGCTGTTTTAATTTGTGGAATGAAATGAGTTGTCACTGATTGTCGCAGCTGAAAAGCTAATATTTTATTTGCCTTGTCCCCAATATCATAGTAACGGCATCTAGATTTTAATAGTGCTTCCTCAGCCTGTGATGTCGACAAAGTGTTGAACTCGGATCTCAGAACAAGTAGTTGTTTAATTTAAATGTTGATTAATTTCTTATCTATAATAAAGTAGTCGATACGTGAATAAGACTGATGCACGGGTGAGAAAAAGGAGTATTCCCTTTCAGTGGGATTTAGAAGGCGCCATGGGTCTGATAATGCGTACTGCTCAATAAATGTTTTAATAATTTTGCCAGACTTAGATAATGGAATTGCAGTTGGAGAGGAACGATCGAGTAATGGGTCCAAACAGCAATTAAAATCGCCACCTTAGATGAGATGATGCGAGTCTAAATCTGGCAGTGAGAACAGAAACTTGCGGAAAAAAGTATCGTTATCCCAATTGGGACCATAGACATTAGCAAGGATTAATGAGGTACTATGAATTTGCCCCGTAACAATGACATAGCGGCCATAGGGGTCAGAAATAGTTTTGGGTGCTGAGAATGGCACTGATTTGTGAATAAGAATGGCTGCCCCCTTGGATTTCCCACCAAAGCTTGAGTGGTACATTTGACCCACCCATCCTTTACAGAGTTTACGATGATCCGTGACAGTGAGATGTGTTTCTTGGAGAAAAGATATCTTGCTGTCCAACTGTTTTAAATGGCTGAGAACTTTGTTTAATTTAACTGATGCATTTAAGCCTTTAACATTCCAACTTGTAAATGTTAGTGAACCTCCAGAATCATGTGACTGACTATTACTAGCCATGATCACTTTTAAGCGACAATATTACATTAATAAAACATGTGTTGCCTCCTATATAGCTGACACAAACATTGTAATCCACTAAGCAATACAAACAATGAAAATAACAAAAACAACAGACACAAAGAGTTTTAACCCCAAAAGCACTTCCCAAAACTAAGTGCATAACACCCTGTGTTACAACTAACTTCCAACAAACACTTGTGACCTATCACTCGGGGTCAACTGACACTGACATATAGCATATAAAAGCATACCAAATGCGAAACGCACTTCAAGAAAGCAAAACAAAAAACAAAAAAACAATCCTGCAATTGCCATATGAACTTAGTAACTTTGACATTAAAGGAAATGTAAATAGTGAACAGTCATACATGACACAGTAGCTTGTACATCAAAAAAAAATATATATATATATATCAATTAGGAACTGATGTGCAAGTTAACTGAACTATAACTAAATTAAGGCAGCAACCTAGTATTGTGCTATACACTGGTGAAAGAGCTTAGTGTAACCTACCAACTGGTGTAAAGCAGGGCAGTCCAAGTATATTCTCATAGTTTACCAATCTAACATGAAGTTGTAGATTAGAGACATGGAAACAAGCCCAGGTTTAGTCCTTACTCAGAGGGAGAAAGATAACGTTTAACAAACGCTGCAGCATCGTCTGGGTTATCAAATGAGTGCCTTTTCCCGTCGGGGAGCGTTACTCGCAGCTGCGCGGGATAAAACATACCATACTTTACTCCGGGGATGTTTCGGAACAGCCGCTTTACTCCCGTGAATGCAGCGCGCTTCTTTGAGACGGCCGCAGTGAAATCGGGGAACACGGACACCCGCTTTTCCCGGTAAAGTAGCGGCCCAAGGCGAGCAGCTTGCTGTAGAATGCGCTCTTTCACCTGAAAATAGTGAAGTCTAACCACGAAGGGGCGAGGGGGTTCGTCGTCCTTGGGTTTAGCCCGTAAGGTGAGCTCGGTCGATCAGGGGCGTTTCGTCGAGCTGGAGCAGGTCTCTGAGCAGCTCGGAGATGAACTCGGTCGGTTACCTTCCAGGCCCTCTGGTATATTGACCAGTCGTATGTTGTTCCTCCGCGACCTGGATTCCAAGTCCTCGCATTTATCCTGCAGGTTAGAGACTAAATCTGTCAGCCGGTTGACTTTGACTTGCAGCTCTGTTAGAATATCACCGTTAAATCCGGCCGCTTTCTCCAGCTCCGCCAGCTGAGCGCCATGTTTGTCTGAGACTGTTTGCAACGAGGCGATGCTAGTCCTCATTTCTTCACGAACAGCAGAAATTTCCGCTTTCAAATTTGTCGCCACTGTGTCGATTTTTGTACAAATGTCCTCTTTGAGGGTAGTAATGGCGTTCGTGAAGGCAGCAAGGCTCAGCTGCTCGGAGTCTGTGCTAGCTGTTGTTTCAGGGTTAGCGGCCATCTCGGACGGAGATTTCCCTCTTCTGGTTCGAGCAGTAGACATTTTCGTTCGAAAAAAGTGAGCTTTAGACAAAGTAGTAGCTGCTTAGAAGTTGCAAAAGATTACCATACAGTCCGTTTTGGAAAAAGTACAGTAAAGAAATAATGTCACGACCACCTGGAGCTACACGCAAACGCAGCTATCGCGCTCCATATCCAACCGGAAGTCCTTTACAAGGATTTTTAACCAGTCCTTGTCCCAGGCTACTGTCCCTCCCTGCTTAAAGTCCTCTACCATTGTGCCGCTGCCCAAAAAAAAAACATCAACACCCTGAATGACTACCGACCAGTGGCACTTACTCCTGTCATCTTGAAGTGCTTTGAGAAACTGGTGCGGAGTCATATCCTGGCCTGCCTGCGTGCTGAATTGGACCCTCTCCAATTTGCCTATAAAGTAAAAAGGTCAACGGAGGATGCTATCATCACAGCACTTCACGCCTCCCTGACCCACTTGGAGCAGAGACAGAGTTACGTCAGAGTGCTCTTTGTGGACTTGAGCTCTGTATTTAATACCATCCTACCCCAACGTCTGGTGTCCAGAGGGTTAGACTGGGCACCCACACCTCCACTGTTCTTGGCCTGAGCACCGGCAACAAGACCAAGTTTGCAGATGATACGACTGTGGTAGGTCTTATCACAGGCGGAAAAGGGGAGCTGGAGTACAGGGATGAGGTAGAACGGCTGTTGGGGTGGTGCACAGTCAATAACTTGCTGCTCAACACCACTAAAACAAAGGAGCTGGTGATTGATTTCAAGAGGAACAAAATGGAAATCCAGCCGTTCACCATCAGGGGGACCCATGTGGGGAGGGTACCAGTGTTCAGGTTTCTTGGCATGGAATTGGGATTTGTATGCAATAAAAATGTTATTGGATAAAGTAATGGATGCGAAAATATATGTTTTCATTTGTTTGTAAATTGACATCAAAGTTAAAAGTGGGCTTAAAGGGTGCATGGGCTTAATGGGTACACTTACAATTTATGCTTATACGAAATAAAACATTTATTGACCAGTTGTGTAATATTATTAATGTTTGAATATTAAATATATTGTTTATATATGATTTAATGTTTATTATAGTTGTAGATATGTGACTAAGTATTTTAAGTAAAAAAAAAAAAAAAAGTCAGGTCATAAGTAGATGTATGGAATGTAAAAAAAACCCTTAAAGCATTTGAATGGTTGAATAGTTTGAACAAAGCTGTAGATGTAAAACACAGCTTTTAAAGGAGCTAGTTTTATCTCCACTAACCCAGCTAACCTCGCTACATTCTATAAATGAGGTCAAAAACACACACTCACACAGTCCTGTAGAGATGCTCTCAGGACGTTCTTAAAAACTTAATGTTCTTAAAGTGAGAAACTTATGAGAAAGTGCTGTAAGGAACTTTACACAGACTTTTGGTTAATAAATTATCTTATTTTATTGTTATACGTTTATCTTTTTTTACTGTTGATATTTCTGACCTATCCCTGCTGTCAACACTAGCTATTTGTTTCCCACTATGGGATTAAACACATGATCTGATCTTAATGAGTGAGTTAATTTGTATCAGTAACATAAACTTTAACAACATTAACAGCAGTGGTGTATTTTAGTACACAGCCGAGTTAACACACATGCTCATGAAATAACATTATCATTAAAAACGCTGTTCTCTGCATGGAGATCTATGTGACTTGTCTTCAGAAGCCTGAAAGATTTGTGGTGTTTTTACCGGAGATGGAGTCGCTCTACGCAGTTTACACATTGTCTTGATTTTCGCGAAACGAGAAATATATGATCTCTCCTCTTTCCTTCTGCCGCCAACACTGTCGAGTTAACTTCCAGTCGAGCCCCATAAGTAACGATATTTCACAGGCGAGTCTTTCCTCCCGGGTTTTGTATCTGACCGCGGCTGCGCTGCTGCAGAAGAGACGGGTACTGACTACCCCGCTTGTCCCGCCTCTCCCCCTTCACTAAAGTAGTAGTGATTGGATCTCTTCCTAACTGGTCCCTACCTTTACGAAACTAAATCAGTTCTGACTGGATTTTATTAGTTACCGAAAATGTCAAGTAAATTCGTCATCATTTTTATTATTTTTTTGCTGTTTTTATTTAGTTATCGTCACGTTTTCATCTTAAAAAAAGGTTTATTGACGAGAACTATGACACATTATTCGTCAACTAAATTAACATTGGTTGAAACAATGCTCAATTGGTACTGATGGGGCCAAAGTGTGTCAGGAAAATATTCCCCACATCATTACACCACCAGCACCAGCCTAAACAGTTGATACATGGCAGGATGGTCCATGCATTCATGTAGTTGACAACGCAGAGCACGGACTTTAGTGTGAACTTTTAATGTGAAGCAGCATGCTTAGCGTTACGTCACCCATGCACAGGAAGCAGGTGGAGGAGGCGGAGGTTTTTGGAGTGACGAGCAGGTTAATTTAACTTATAACAAATCAATGAGATTAACATTTAAATTTACCTTAATAACAGAATAACAGACTGTCTAATGTGTGTGGTTAGTTTTTAACAATGGAGACAAGTTCTAGACTTAATAAAGGCTTTATGTTAACAGTAAAAACAGCGCTGTGGAGTTTATAAACAAATACATGCTAAAATTAGCTGAGCTTAAGTTAATCTGGCCGAAATACACGGCCATGAACGTGTATTGACTGTATTATGTAATTTAGTCTTAGTTATGTTAATTAAATTGATTTTGATTTAAAAAATTGATTTTGATTAAATTGATAAGTAGTGTAAAACGTAAACAAAAAACCCACATTTCTAATACTTTTGTATTATTCCACAGGTCTTGATGTATTTCTGAAAGCGTCCTCTATGCTGTAAACATGAAGCCAATGTTTATGCCTTTATTATTGATTAATATCCCATATTTAATACTTACAAGAAATCCTTAGTTGAAATAATTTAACTTAATTTATTAAATTATTAATTATTAAATTATTACTAGTGGTATTTATGTCTATTTTGAGTTTTATTTATTTCTATTTGTGTTTGCAATGTGGGAATTTATGTTTTGAATTTAAAAATTAAACTAAATGGTCATAAGTGAAATTTCTTGTTTTCTCCACTGTATTTTTAATTGCTTTTTAGGCAAGCAAATATGTTTTATCTGATTACTCAATTAATCAAATCTATTTTTAAGTATTCTATTACTAAGATAATCGATAGCTACAGCCCTAAATAAAAGTCTCCAGAAAGAGAAGAACGCAGATGGTACAGTCTTTATGTCCCATTTACTAAATCCTTTCTACCAGGTATGTTTCATAAGCCTGTACTATCATGACGTAAGGGAGATTTCTACTCCAAAGGGTATGGACCTTTTAAGATAGTATCAGTAAGTTCACGGGGCAAACCTTCGATGAGTGGGCTCCATGTTTTCATAAAAATAAATCATTATCCTTGAGCGATGCAACTAGCCGTTTATGAGGAAGTACCCTAAATATTACTCTATATCACTGGGTGACACTGGATCACAAAAAATGATTAATAATGCACTTTCTAGCCAAGAGTGTGTTTTCCGTTCAAAGATAGGGGCTAATTTTAGATATTTTTTGCTATTGACATTAATGTGAAGCATGAAAGCCAGAAATTGATTCCCAAGTATGTTAGGCACAAAAACCCTGGAGCCCTGGACAAGTTAACTCAATTAAACACTGTTAGTTGTGGATATTTTCCACAGTTTCTTGAATTAGTGAACTTTGAGATTTATAATTTGAAGCTCAGTGTTAATCAATAGTTTCCCCCACTAATCTAAGCAGTTTACTATCTGTATGCAGCTAATGATTTTCGGGACCCCTGGCATGCCTCTGTCCTCTCCACAAACGGTCTGACTCCACATTTTAATTGAGCAGTGAACAAGTGCCACGTTTTTGGCTGGTGGGGGGTAATCTCTTAAAGCCGGAGCTTCCTATACTCTCCCCAGGTCTCGTATCTCTGGGATATCCAGGGATTTACGAGTCATTGTCGGAGCAGCTGTGGCCCTATCACACAGGGTATCTGATTTAGTGTCCAGCGAGTCTGGTGTAGAGGGAGGCTTGATGTGTGTGTGTGTGTTTGTGTGTGTTTGTGTGTGTGAGGTAGAGGGAGGCTTGTTGTGTGTGTGTGTGTGTGAGAGAGGTAGAGGGAGGCTTGATGTGTGGGTGCGAGGTAGAGGGAGGCTTGATGTGTGTGTGTGTGTGTGTGTGTGTGTGTGTGTGTTTGTGTGTGTGAGGTAGAGGGAGGCTTGGTGTGTGTGGCTTGGTGTGTGTGTGTGTGTGTGAGAGGTAGAAGGAGGCTTGATGTGTGTGTGTGTGTGTGTGTGTTTGTGTGTGTGAGGTGCAGGGAGGCTTTATGTGTGTGTGAGAGGTAGAGGGAGGCTTGATGTGTGTGTGTGTGTGTGAGAGGTAGAGGGAGGCTTGGTGTGTGGGTGCGAGGTAGAGGGAGGCTTGATTGTATGTGTGAGGTAGAGGGAGGCTTGGTGTGTGTGTGTGTGTGTGAGGTACAGGGAGGCTTGATGTGTGTGTGTGAGAGGTAGAGGGAGGCTTGATGTGTGTGTGTGAGAGGTAGAGGGAGGCTTGATGTGTGTGTGTGTGTGTGTGTGTGTGTTTGTGTGTGTGAGGTAGAGGGAGGCTTGGTGTGTGTGTGTGTGTGTGAGAGGTAGAGGGAGGCTTGATGTGTGGGTGCGAGGTAGAAGGAGGCTTGGTGTGTGTGTGTGTGTGTGAGAGGTAGAGGGAGGCTTGATGTGTGGGTGCGAGGTAGAGGGAGGCTTGATTGTATGTGTGAGGTAGAGGGAGGCTTGATGTGTGTGTGTGTGGTGGGGGGGGTTAGGTAAAGGGAGGCTTTATGTGGGTGTGTGTGTATGGGGGGATTAGGTAGAGGCAGGCTTGATGTGGGTGTGTGGGGGGGGTTAGGTAGAGGGAGGCTTGATGTGTGTGTATGTGTGTGTGGGGGGGGTAGGTAGAGGGAGGCTTGATGTGGGTGTGTGTGTGTGGGGAGGGTTAGGTAGAGGGAGGCTTGATCTGTGGGTGTGAGGTAGAGGGAGGCTTGATTGTGTGTGTGTGGGTGTGAGGTAGAGGGAGGCTTGGTGTGTGTGTGTGTGAGGTAAATGGAGGCTTGATGTGTGTGTGTGAGGTAGAGGAAGGCTTGGTTTGTGTGTGTGAGGTAGAGGGAGGCTTGATGTGTGTGTGTGTGGCGGGGGTTAGGTAGAGGGAGGCTTGATGTGAGTGAGTGTGTGTGGCGGGGGTTAGGTAGAGGGAGGCTTGATGTGGGTGAGTGTGTGGGGGGGTTAGGTAGAGGGAGGCTTGATGTGAGTGTGTGTGGCGGGGGTTAGGTAGAGGGAGGCTTGATGTGGGTGAGTGTGTGGGGAGGGTTAGGTAGAGGGAGGCTTGATCTGTGGGTGTGAGGTAGAGGGAGGCTTGATTGTGTGTGTGTGGGTGTGAGGTAGAGGGAGGCTTGGTGTGTGTGTGTGTGAGGTAAATGGAGGCTTGATGTGTGTGTGTGAGGTAGAGGAAGGCTTGGTTTGTGTGTGTGAGGTAGAGGGAGGCTTGATGTGTGTGTGTGTGGCGGGGGTTAGGTAGAGGGAGGCTTGATGTGGGTGAGTGTGTGGGGGGGTTAGGTAGAGGGAGGCTTGATGTGAGTGTGTGTGGCGGGGGTTAGGTAGAGGGAGGCTTGATGTGGGTGAGTGTGTGGGGGGGTTAGGTAGAGGGAGGCTTGATGTGGGTGAGTGTGTGTGGGGGGGTTAGGTAGAGGGAGGCTTGATGTGGGTGTGTGGCGGGGGTTAGGTAGAGGGAGGTTTGATGTGGGTGAGTGTGTGTGGGGGGGGTTATGTAGAGGGAGGCTTGATGTGGGTGAATGTGTGTGGGGGGTTAGGTAGAGGGAGGCTTGATGTGGGTGAGTGTGTGTGGGGGGGTTATGTAGAGGGAGGCTTGATGTGTGTGTGTGTGTGTGTGTGGCGGGGGTTAGGTAGAGGGAGGCTTGATGTGGGTGTTTGTGTGTGGCGGGGGTTAGGTAGAGGGAGGCTTGATGTGGGTGAGTGTGTGTGGGGGGGTTAGGTAGAGGGAGGCTTGATGTGGGTGTGTGGCGGGGGTTAGGTAGAGGGAGGTTTGATGTGGGTGAGTGTGTGTGGGGGGGTTAGGTAGAGGGAGGCTTGATGTGGGTGAGTGTGTGTGTGGCGGTTATGTAGAGGGAGGCTTGATGTGGGTGAGTTTGTGTGGGGGGGTTAGGAAGAGGGAGGCTTGATGTGGGTGAGTGTGTGTTGGGGGGTTATGTAGAGGGAGGCTTGATGTGGGTGAGTGTGTGTGGCGGGGGTTAGGTAGAGGGAGGCTTGATGTGGGTGAGTGTGTGTGTGGCGGGGGTTAGGTAGAGGGAGGCTTGATGTGGGTGAGTGTGTGTGTGGCGGGGGTTAGGTAGAGGGAGGCTTGATGTGGGTGAGTGTGTGTGGGGGGGGTTAGGTAGAGGGAGGCTTGATGTGGGTGAGTTTATGTGGGGGGGTTAGGTAGAGGGAGGTTTGATGTGGGTGAGTGTGTGGAGGGGTTGGGTAGAGGGAGGCTTGATGTGGGTTTGTGGCGGGGGTTAGCTAGAGGGAGGCTTGATGTCGGTGAGTGTGTGTGGGGGGGGTTAGGTAGAGGGAGGCTTGATGTGGGTGTGTGTGTGTGGCGGGGGTTAGGTAGAGGGAGGCTTGATGTGGGTGTGTGTGTGTGGCGGGGGTTAGGTAGAGGGAGGCTTGATGTGGGTGAGTGTGTGTGGGGGGGTTAGGTAGAGGGAGGCTTGATGTGGGTGTGTGGCGGGGGTTAGGTAGAGGGAGGTTTGATGTGGGTGAGTGTGTGTGGGGGGGTTAGGTAGAGGGAGGCTTGATGTGGGTGAGTGTGTGTGTGGCGGTTATGTAGAGGGAGGCTTGATGTGGGTGAGTTTGTGTGGGGGGGTTAGGAAGAGGGAGGCTTGATGTGGGTGAGTGTGTGTTGGGGGGTTATGTAGAGGGAGGCTTGATGTGGGTGAGTGTGTGTGGCGGGGGTTAGGTAGAGGGAGGCTTGATGTGGGTGAGTGTGTGTGTGGCGGGGGTTAGGTAGAGGGAGGCTTGATGTGGGTGAGTGTGTGTGTGGCGGGGGTTAGGTAGAGGGAGGCTTGATGTGGGTGAGTGTGTGTGGCGGGGGTTAGGTAGAGGGAGGCTTGATGTGGGTGAGTGTGTGTGGGGGGGTTAGGTAGAGGGAGGCTTGATGTGGGTGAGTGTGTGTGGCGGGGGTTAGGTAGAGGGAGGCTTGATGTGGGTCAGTGTGTGTGGCGGGGGTTAGGTAGAGGGAGGTTTGATGTGGGTGAGTGTGTGTGGCGGGGGTTAGGTAGAGGGAGGCTTGATGTGGGTGAGTGTGTGTGGGGGGGGTTAGGTAGAGGGAGGCTTGATGTGGGTGAGTTTATGTGGGTGGGTTAGGTAGAGGGAGGCTTGATGTGGGTGAGTGTGTGGAGGGGTTGGGTAGAGGGAGGCTTGATGTGGGTTTGTGGCGGGGGTTAGGTAGAGGGAGGTTTGATGTGGGTTTGTGGCGGGGGTTAGGTAGAGGGAGGTTTGATGTGGGTGAGTGTGTGTGGGGAGGGTTAGCTAGAGGGAGGCTTGATGTGGGTGAGTGTGTGTGGCGGGGGTTAGGTACAGGGAGGCTTGATGTGGGTGAGTGTGTGTGGCGGGGGTTAGGTAGAGGGAGGCTTGATGTGGGTGTGTGTGTGTGGCGGGGGTTAGGTAGAGGGAGGCTTGATGTGGGTGTGTGTGTGTGGCGGGGGTTAGGTAGAGGGAGGCTTGATGTGGGTGTGTGTGTGTGGCGGGGGTTAGGTAGAGGGAGGCTTGATGTGGGTGTGTGTGTGTGGCGGGGGTTAGGTAGAGGGAGGCTTGATGTGGGTGAGTGTGTGTGGGGGGGGTTAGGTAGAGGGAGGCTTGATGTGGGTGAGTGTGTGTGGCGGGGGTTAGGTAGAGGGAGGCTTGATGTGGGTGTGTGTGTGTGGCGGGGGTTAGGTAGAGGGAGGCTTGATGTGGGTGAGTGTGTGTGGGGGGGTTAGGAAGAGGGAGGCTTGATGTGGGTGAGTGTGTGTTGGGGGGTTATGTAGAGGGAGGCTTGATGTGGGTGAGTTTGTGTGGGGGGGTTAGGAAGAGGGAGGCTTGATGTGGGTGAGTGTGTGTTGGGGGGTTATGTAGAGGGAGGCTTGATGTGGGTGAGTGTGTGTGGCGGGGGTTAGGTAGAGGGAGGCTTGATGTGGGTGAGTGTGTGTGTTGCGGGGGTTAGGTAGAGGGAGGCTTGATGTGGGTGAGTGTGTGTGGCGGGGGTTAGGTAGAGGGAGGCTTGATGTGGGTGAGTGTGTGTGGGGGGGTTAGGTAGAGGGAGGCTTGATGTGGGTGAGTGTGTGTGGCGGGGGTTAGGTAGAGGGAGGCTTGATGTGGGTGAGTGTGTGTGGCGGGGGTTAGGTAGAGGGAGGCTTGATGTGGGTGAGTGTGTGTGGGGGGGGTTAGGTAGAGGGAGGCTTGATGTGGGTGAGTTTATGTGGGGGGGTTAGGTAGAGGGAGGTTTGATGTGGGTGAGTGTGTGGAGGGGTTGGGTAGAGGGAGGCTTGATGTGGGTTTGTGGCGGGGGTTAGCTAGAGGGAGGCTTGATGTCGGTGAGTGTGTGTGGGGGGGGTTAGGTAGAGGGAGGCTTGATGTGGGTGTGTGTGTGTGGCGGGGGTTAGGTAGAGGGAGGCTTGATGTGGGTGTGTGTGTGTGGCGGGGGTTAGGTAGAGGGAGGCTTGATGTGGTTGAGTGTGTGTGGGGGGGTTAGGTAGAGGGAGGCTTGATGTGGGTGAGTGTGTGTGGCGGGGGTTAGGTAGAGGGAGGCTTGATGTGGGTGAGTGTGTGTGGCGTGGGTTAGGTAGAGGGAGGCTTGATGTGGGTGTGTGTGTGTGGCGTGGGTTAGGTAGAGGGAGGCTTTATGTGGGTGTGTGTGTGTGGCGGGGGTTAGGTAGAGGGAGGCTTGATGTGGGTGGGTGTGTGTGTGGCGGGGGTTAGGTAGAGGGAGGCTTGATGTGGGTGGGTGTGTGTGGCGGGGGTTAGGTAGAGGGAGGCTTGATGTGGGTGTGTGTGTATGTCGGGGGTTAGGTACAGGGAGGCTTGATGTGCGTGAGTGTGTGTGGCGGGGGTTAGGTAGAGGGAGGCTTAATGTGGGTGAGTGTGTGTTTGGGGGTTAAGTAGAGGGAGGCTTGATGTGGGTCAGTGTGTGTGGGGGGTTTAGGTAGAGGGAGGCTTGATGTGGGTGTGTGTGTGTGGGGGGTTAGGTAGAGGGAGGCTTGATGTGGGTGAGTGTGTGCGGGGGGGGGTTAGGTAGAGGGAGGCTTGATGTGGGTGAGTGTGTGCGGCGGGGGTTAGGTAGAGGGAGGCTTGATGTGGGTGAGTGTGTGTGGGGGGGTTAGGTAGAGGGAGGCTTGATGTGTGTGTGTGTGTGCGGGGTTAGGTAGAGGGAGGCTTGATGTGGGTGTGTGTGTGCGGCGGGGGTTAGGTATAGGGAGGCTTGATGTGGGTGAGTGTGTGTGGCGGGGGTTAGGTAGAGGGAGGCTTGATGTGGGTGAGTGTGTGTGGGGGGGTTAGGTAGAGGGAGGCTTGATGTGGGTGAGTGTGTGTGGTGGGGGTTAGGTAGAGGGAGGCTTGATGTGGGTGAGTGTGTGTGGGGGGGTTAGGTAGAGGGAGGCTTGATGTGGGTGTGTGTGTGTGTCGGGGGTTAGGTAGAGGGAGGCTTGATGTGGGTGTGTGTGTGTGGCGGGGGTTAGGTAGAGGGAGGCTTGATGTGGGTCAGTGTGTGTGGCGGGGGTTAGGTAGAGGGAGGATTGATGTGGGTTTGTGGCGGGGGTTAGGTAGAGGGAGGCTTAATGTGGGTGGGTGTGTGTGGCGGGGGTTAGGTAGAGGGAGGCTTGATGTGGGTGAGTGTGTGTTGGGGGGTTAGGTAGAGGGAGGCTTGATGTATGTGTGTGTGTGGCGGGGGTTAGGTAGAGGGAGGCTTGATGTGGGTGAGTGTGTGTGGCGGGGGTTAGGTAGAGGGAGGCTTGATGTGGGTGAGTGTGTGTGGCAGGGGTCAGGTAGAGGGAGGCTTGATGTGGGTGAGTGTATGTGGGGGGGGTTAGGTAGAGGGAGGCTTGATGTGGGTGAGTTTATGTGGGGGGGTTAGGTAGAGGGAGGCTTGATGTGGGTGAGTGTGTATGGACGGGTTAGGTAGAGCAGTGGTTCCCAACCTATGGGTCGCGACCCAACCTATGGGTCGCCAAAGATCCACGATGGGTCGCGAAGCCCTCTTGATTTTAAGGGGTTTAATTTTAATACTATATATAGTCTAGGGTAAGCAAAATTCGCCGCGCTGCGCTGCGCTCTCTCTGTCTCTCTCTCTGGCGCGCGCGCGGGCGCTCTCTCCGGCAGCGCGGAGCTAAATTCAGCGCGAGGCTGAATATAATAATATAATAATATAAAACTCAGTTTAGTTAAATAAATGAAAATGAGTGAGGGCCTGTAAAGTTAATCAATTATTGTCCAATATTTGGACAGGTTGAGGTTTTGGTGAGCTGTTTTACTGATTTGAAACTGAAACTGATATTATTCTTTTTTTTTGTTTGTTTGTTTTTATTTTATATAAATTATTTTTTATTCATTTTAAATAGTTGTATTATTTTATTGATCTAATTATTTTTTTCTTCATAAGATAAAAATTCCTTATGTTTTATGTATCAATTCTTCCTTTTTTACGTGTTTATTTTATTCATCAATAGTAAATGTCAGTTTTTATTTGTCATTTCTAACCCCCCCCCCCCCCCCCCCCAAACCAATTATACACTTACATCTTTTACATTTGGGGTGGGGTGGGGGGGGGGTGGGTTATGTTGGGTCACCAAAGCTTACAATGGTAAAAATATGGGTCCCTGAAGAAAAAGGTTGGGAACCACTGAGGTAGAGGGAGGCTTGGGGTGAATCCCATTTCTCCCCTTGGCCCTACCCCTTACCCCTACCCCTTCTTTTCGAGTGTAATCCTTCCCCTTGGAACGGAGTTACAAGGGGAAGGGGTAAAATCCTACCCCTAGGAATTGGGACAACCCTTCAAGCACCCGGTGAAAGGTGAATCTTATTGAAAATAGCCTCCATAATATACTAGAAATTGTATATCACACTGGTTCCCAACACTGGTCCTGGAGCAGGTAATGTGTTACAAAAACAATATAATGTTCAAGAATATGGGTCCTCAGTGACAGAGGAATCACTGGTATATCACAATGACGTTTGTCAATGAACAATAAATACATAAATAAATAGCACTGATTTATGACCAGGCTACTAGCGGTGGTGTGTAGGTGACCCTGCTGGGCTGATGTGATGATAGCAGTGGAGCGCTAAAGTTCAGTAGCCTAGCTGCTGGTTAACTAGTTAACTTTAGGGCATTGTATGTGTACAGAAAGGGGGCAGGAGGTGCAGAAATTAATTAATATTGTCCATTCCTTAATTCCTCTGTGATGGGGAGCTGAAATTAGCTCTGATTATTTTTTATTTGATTTATTTTTTCCGTTCCGCCTTAAATGCGGTAGCGCCTGCCGTCTGTTGCACCATTTAAGGTGGAACGGGAAAGTTAGCTAGCTAGCTAGCTACCGAAATGAACTACTAGCGAACTTTTTATGCTTGTTACGAAGAATTCAGCCATAAAACATCAAAACTACACAATAAACTAAGGTAATCAAATCAAATCAAATCAAATTTATTTGTATAGCGCTTTTTACAACAGGTGTTGGCACAAAGCAGCTTTACAGAAACATGATTACAGGACAAAGAATCAGGCAAAACATTACACATAGAAAATACAGAATACAGAACCCCCAGTGAGCGCGGAGGCAAGGAAAAACTCCCTCAGAGCTGCAGGAGGAGGAAGAAACCTTGGGAGGACCAAGACTCACATTAAAGGGGGGACCATCCTACCACTGGTCAAACGGCTTTTAAATAGAAATTTAAAAAGTCTTTTATACATCTATATAGGTTTTATGTACTCAGGAGTGTAATAGCGCCACTAATGGCTTGGATGTAATCTGTAGTGGAGAGTAAGATGGTCGATGAGCAGCTGATCTGTGGTGGTGGTGGAGAATAGCTGACTTCAGAAACTTCCATCAGTCTGGCCGGACAGGAGACGCGAGAGCCTGAGGGTCCAACATCGGTATCGGGTCAGACAGGTGGGCAGTCAGTAACTCGGAGGAAGGCAGAGAGATGGAATTAGTTTTGACTGGATTTATGCAAAACTGAGAATATTAAAACATTATCAGAGTGTGGCAAATGACTCCGGCAGAACTGAATAAAACAGCCTAACTAAAGGCAGAGAGCCAGAAGGTAACATAGACATGGAGGCACCCTGAAACACCAGCATCCACCCACTCCACCGTCCACAAACCTGAGTGACCGTGTGCAGTGGGAGAACAACAGCACCAGCATCTCAGTTTACCACAATTTCCTCTGTCCATGAACCCCTGAATCTGCAGCCTTATCTAAAGGGAAAAACATTAATTACCAAAAGCTAAACTAAACAAGTAAGTTTTCAGTCTAGACTTAAAGATTGAGACTGTGTCTGAGTCCCGAACATATTCGGGGAGATTATTCCAGAGTTGAGGCGCTTTATAAGAGAAAGCTCTTCCTCCTGCAGAGCTCCTCTGAATTTTAGGCACTACTAATAAACCAGCACCCTGAGATCTGAGTAATCGCGGTGGTTCATAACAGGAGATGAGGTCTTGTAAATACTCAGGAGCGAGTCCGTGTAGGGCTTTATACGTTAACAGGAGAATTTTATAGTCTATGCGGAATTTGACTGGAAGCCAGTGCAGTGCTGATAGTACTGGACTAATATGCTCAAATTTTCTAGTTTTAGTAAGGACCCTGGCTGCAGCATTTTGAACTAGCTGAAGTTTATTTAAGTTACTGCCGGAACATCCAGACAGTAGCGCAATACAATAATCTAGCCTTGAGGTAATAAAGGCATGTACTAATTTTTCTGCGTCATGCAGTGATAGGGCATTTCTTAGCTTGGCGATGTTACGGAGGTGTAGAAAAGCTGTTCTAGTAACATTAGATATGTGTTTATCGAATGCTAGATCTGAATCTATGATAACTCCAAGGTTTTTAGCTGCTGAACCAGGGGTGGCTGAGAAGTCAGCCAGATTTAGCATTAAGTCTGATAATTTATTTCTAGCAGCTTTGGGGCCTAATAGGAGAACTTCTGTTTTATCACTATTTAATAGGAGGAAGTTGTGCGACATCCATGATTTTACATCTTCTACACAATCCTCGATTTTCTTTAATCTCACTCTGTCATCAGGTTTGGCTGATATGAAGAGCTGCGTGTCATCCGCATAACAATGAAAATTCACATTGTGTTTTCTAATAACTTTGCCCAGTGGGAGCATATATAATGTAAATAATAACGGTCCTAATATAGAGCCTTGTGGAATTCCATATCTTACCTTGGTATAACTGGAAGACATATCATTTATCCTCACAAACTGATAGCGATCGGTTAAGTACGATTTAAACCATGCTAAGGCAGTTCCGGTTACACCGACCATGTTCTCTAGTCTTTCTAAAAGGATAGTATGATCTATTGTATCAAAGGTAATACAGTGCTAATCGTAATTTTTAACATGGAAAATACTTTCTTTGGTCGCTTGTTCCGCCATCTTGCCAGTCATTCTCATACCCCTCGGTACGAAGTGTGGGTCTGGAAAATCTCCGTTTGAAGGGCTAACTAGCCCTACCCCTTACCCCTACCACTTCATCCTAACAGGAATCGGGACACCCCTACCCCTTGACGTGCACGTTCAAAACAGAGGGGTAGGGGTAAGGGGTAGGGCCAAGGGGAGAAATGGGATTCACCCTTGATGTGGGTTTGTGGCGGGGGTTAGGTAGAGGGAGGTTTGATGTGGGTGAGTGTGTGTGGGGGGGGTTAGCTAGAGGGAGGCTTGATGTGGGTGAGTGTGTGTGGCGTGGGTTAGGTAGAGGGAGGCTTGATGTGGGTGTGTGTGTGTGGCGGGGGTTAGGTAGAGGGAGGCTTGATGTGGGTGAGTGTGTGTGGCGGGGGTTAGGTAGAGGGAGGCTTGATGTGGGTGTGTGTGTGTGGCGGGGGTTAGGTAGAGGGAGGCTTGATGTGGGTGAGTGTGTGTGGCGGGGGTTAGGTAGAGGGAGGCTTGATGTGGGTTTGTGGCGGGGGTTAGGTAGAGGGAGGTTTGATGTGGGTGTGTGTGTGTGGCGGGGGTTAGGTAGAGGGAGGCTTGATGTGGGTGTGTGTGTGTGGCGGGGGTTAGGTAGAGGGAGGCTTGATGTGGGGGTGTGTGTGTGGCGGGGGTTAGGTAGAGGGAGGCTTGATGTGGGTGTGTGTGTGTGGCGGGGGTTAGGTAGAGGGAGGCTTGATGTGGGTGAGTGTGTGTGTGGCGGGGGTTAGGTAGAGGGAGGCTTGATGTGGGTGAGTGTGTGTGTGGCGGGGGTTAGGTAGAGGGAGGCTTGATGTGGGTGAGTGTGTGTGGCGGGGGTTAGGTAGAGGGAGGCTTGATGTGGGTGAGTGTTTTTACAATTAATATGTTGCTTTGCACAAATGATAGCAGAATTACATTAATCCTATTAATTATAATATATCAAATCAAATCAAATTTATTTGTATAGCGCTTTTTACAACAGGTGTTGGCACAAAGCAGCTTTACAGAAACATGATTACAGGACAAAGAATCAGGCAAAACATTAAACATAGAATATACAGAATACAGAACCCCCAGTGAGCGCGGAGGCAAGGAAAAACTCCCTCAGAGCTGCAGGAGGAGGAAGAAACCTTGGGAGGACCAAGACTCACATTAAAGGGGGGACCATCCTACCACTGGTCAAACGGCTTTTAAATTAAAATTTAAAAAGTCTTTTATACATCCATATAGGTTTTATGTACTCAGGAGTGTAATAGCGCCACTAATGGCTTGGATGTAATCTGTAGTGGAGAGTAAGATGGTCGATGAGCAGCTGATCTGTGGTGGTGGTGGAGAAGAGCTGACTTCAGAAACTTCCATCAGTCTGGCCGGACAGGAGACGCGAGAGCCTGAGGGTCCAACATCGGTATCGGGTCAGACAGGTGGGCAGTCAGTAACTCGGAGGAAAGCAGAGAGATGGAATTAGTTTTTACTGGATTTATGCAAAACTGAGAATATTAAAACATTATCAGAGTGTGGCTAATGACTCCGGCAGAACTGAATAAAACAGCCTAACTAAAGGCAGAGAGCCAGAAGGTAACATAGACATGGAGGCACCCTGAATATATACACTACTACTGTCAATTGAAAACAAAACTCTTAGAAAAACCTGAAGGACTGTTGCTTTAATCACATAATACTAAGTCGTTTTCAAGTATGTAGTATGTAGATAGATAGTGTTCAGAGTTAAGTATACTCAATTATCCATGATGCCATATTCCACCATATTCAGGTCTGCTGGTGTAAAGAGGATCCTGTAGAGGTTGTTTTTCATGCTGAAGTTCGGTTTCTCGGAAACTGATGAGTAGAATGTTCAGCATTTCCATACCGATACTCCATCTCTCCTCAGGTCTAACATCAGAGGTTTGATTGACAGGTGATGCTCTTGTTGGTGCTGATTATTACGCTCATCTGCTGCCTTGAGCCAAGAATGCATTCTTTAGCATTCTGTTCCCACGTTCTGCCTTCACCCCACCATGATGGAGCTTGTTTTTATATCTCCGGCTGATCTCGACAGCACCTGCTTTAAAAAATAATGCTTCTGGTCATTGACATCAGTGTGTAGAACAAATGGGCTGTGATGTCACGAGTCACGAGCCTCCGCAAATGAGACTGAGTTTCACCACCATACTCACCTGAAGCAGTTGATCCAGCACTGAGAGTAAAAATGTGGACTGACTGGACTAACTGGTGAGGTCTAAAGCAGGAGATTTAGTAACCTTGTCTTCACTCAAATCAACCAAATGGTTTCTGAGGTTGTTACGTTTGTAGCACTATTTGTGAAAATTCAGCTTCTATTTTTTTAACTCAATGAATGCAGTCTAAGGGGCGGGTCCACTAATTGTGTATGGGACTTCTGTTGCAAATTGAACAGTATGACTAACTTAATCTAGAAGAAAACTGAGCACTTCTGCTGAACAGTAATTGGTAATTTAAACACTGTTATTGGTTGAAAGATGATGGAAAGTTATATTTTAAGTTACTTTTTCAATATTTTTGTGTTTTTTGTGCAGGCACCATGCACGTGTCTCTGGCGGAGGCTCTGGAGGTGCGGGGCGGACCGCTGCAGGAGGAGGAGGTGTGGGCGGTGCTGAGTCAGAGCGCTGACAGTCTACATGAACTGATGCGCACAGGTAGAGCTGCTAGACTTCACCATACTACTGTTAAAGATGAGCACAATTTACAAACGCCAGTTACTCTGTCTGCGATTCCTCTGTTTACTTCTTTTTTTTGTCCTGAATTTATTTATTTCTTGTCTTTGCCTTTATATTGCCTTTGTTTTTCTGTTTTCACTGTGACTACCGTCTTTCTTCCGCTGTCTGTAAATGTATGTCTTGTTCTCTCGTCTCTTTGGAATTTCTTTCTCAGTCCTGTTGACCTGGTTCCTCTGGTCTGGCCAGGCAGTCGTCAGCTCTGTTCAGCACTTCTTTATTTCAGTCTGTGATTAATGTCTTAATGTCTTTTTTTAAACAATCAAACATTTTATTTTAGATTATATTTTTGCCATATAGATTTATAAATAAGGTTTCTTGGTAGAAGTGGTCATCTACAGTAGAGTGTTAATCAACACAAAAGTTATTTGTATTGATTAGAATGATTGGGATTTTCATATGTTCTTCATAACATTTAGTTATAACTCTCAAGTGTATCAATATTTTTTGCCTACTGCTGTGGTGATGGAAATGTTGATACTCATTTTCTTCTCTGACTCCTCTGATGCCTTTTACTAGCAGTAAAACTGGTCTTTTCAGTTTAGATTGTCCCTCCTTTCATTTATTGTGCAATAAATTCTGTGTGTGTGTTTGTGTATGTCTGTGTCTGTGTGTGTGTGTGTGTGTGTGTGTGTTTGTTTGTTTTATTCCCTGACCTCGGCTGCTGTTTAATGTGTGTTTTTATGATGTTTTTGGCTCGTATTTTTTTTAATAATCTGATGAGATGAATAAACATACCCTGATGACCTGCTGCTCTGTAATTAAATGGTTTTAAGTGTCTTGCTTTCTCATTCAGACTGCAGGCATGTGGCTGCATAGCCTTATAAATAATGTGGAAAAACATTAGCATGCCAAATATTTTATGGCTTCCATATAGCAGAGCTCTGAGATAATCTAATGTTTTTCACTGTAGTCTGTGTCTCTGAACCCTGAATCTCAGTGCTAGGCTTGTAAAGGCCTGATTTGATTGATTGATCAGTCTGTCCTTCATTATGCTGAGCAGTGTGTTGGTTCTGCAACCCTTTTGAGATTGCTGGTGTAGTCTTGTACAAAAATAGTGTCCATTGAGGAGCAAGAGAAAAATGGTTTGCCAGACATGAAAATTATTTCCAAAGAATTGTGTCCCATGACTTTTGCCTTTTTAAACTAAAGAGCGCTCCACTCACCTGCAGTATATTAAATGTGGATGTGATTTCTGCCATGCGTGTCTGTTCACACAGACCGATCACAATCATTACCACCCACCACCCCAATATTGTTATGTTTCATGTATTCCCAATACACACTGTGGATTCAGGAATGTTAAGTGCAGTGCCTGCACAGTTTCAGAAATAGAATGTTGAATCCACATTGCCCGCCCTCTCGGGCCTTTTAATTGCCGAAAAAGCTTAGTTACGGAGACTGTATTGATCCATTTATTTTAGCACTTTGCATGATAATTGGCTGGGATAGATATAGATAGATAGATATTATAGAAGTGAAATGAAGTTTACAGATTTACAGAAAGTGTGCAATAATTCTTTGAACAAAATTAGGCAGGTGCATAAATTTGGGCACTCTTGTGGTTTTATTGATGTGAATACCTTTAGCACTAATTATTAAAACTCAATTAGTTTGTAAAGCTCACAGATGAATCCAATTATGGGAAAGGGTTAAAATTTGCAGGTTGTTCTCCTATCTCCACTCTTAAATGACCTGAAAGCAAAGATTGTTCAACATCATGGTTTTAGGGAAGGATACAAAAAGCTCTCTTAGAGATTTTAGCTGTCAGTTTCCACTGTGAGGAACATAGTGAGGAAATGGAAGAACCACAGGCACAGTTTTAGTTAAGACCTGAAGTAGCAGAAAAAGTAAAATATAAGCAGAGGAGAAGGATGGTGAGAAAAGTCATAGTGAACCGACAGATCAGCTACAAACACCTACATAATCATCTTGCTGCAGATGGTTTTACTCTGCATCTTTCAACTATTCAGAGCACTATAAGAGGCTGTATGGGAGAGTAATGCAGAAAAAGCTTTTTCTATGCACATGACACAAACACTCTGTTAAGTTATTTGGAGGGAGCTATGCATGGCAGAAAAAGAACACAGCATTCCAAGACAAACACTTGATACCTACAGTAAAATTTGTTGGTGGTTCCATCATGCTGTGGGGTTGTGTGATCAGTGCAGGTACTGAAATCTTGTTAAAGTTGAGGGTCACATGGATTCCAGTCAATATCAGCAGATACTGGAGAACAGCGCCGGTTGTGCTGGGGCTAAATACTTCAACAAGACAACGACCAAAACACTGATCAAAATCTACTAAAGCATTCATACAGAGGAACAAGTACAACATTCTGGAATGATCATTTCAGACCCCAGACCTGAATATTACTATTAAAATTTAAAGTGTTATTTCAATTTCCAGAAGATACATAGTGAGTATGTTATCTGTTGTGTTTGGGCGGTTTCAGGGAGACAGTCTGTTTTTTTAGTATTCATTGTTACATTGTCTAATGGTTGCAGTTCTGGTTGATGTATTGATAAGGATAAAGACTGATATGAATGGAGATGGTAATAGATGGAGATAGAGAAGGGGTTTGGATGAAGTTGAATTATGGGAGGGAGGGATGTGAATTAAGGTTGATTTGAGTGTATGAGGATATGACGAGGATAGATGGAGTTGGTGATGGATGGCCCCATGATTAGGTTGGGGAAAAAAAATGTTTTGGTCAGATGTTTGAGCATTGTAGCTCATCTGATTAATGCATTGATGCTTATCGTAAGTGAGGAAGTGAGATACAACATTCGCTTCTTTCAAATAAACAATGCAGACTGTATTAAGATTTACAAGATTGTTTTCCCTCATTTTATATTTAGTTCACATTTTGGAATTCTTTTGCATCTGTCTTTCCCCGTAGCCCTGTTTAATGTTTGACCTTGATGTCAGAACAGCCCAGTAAATCACTGATGGTGGATTGTTTTGGGGGGAATGCTGCTGCTTGTTGAGCTCAGGGTCTATCCTCGCTCCTCTGATAAGGAATAGTGGAGTTGGCTGTGGTGGCATATTGCCCCAGCATACAAAAGGTCTTTTATCAGGCTGAGCAGCGGCCCCTGGAGAAAAGAAGGGGCCCGCTGGGTCGTTAGCAGGCTTTGAGCTGCTGCCAGCCCTTCTTGACCACAGACTGCTCATCTATCTGAAGAGCCGGTCTCTCTTTTCAGAGTCGTCTGCTTGCTGGTAGGCTTCAGGGCCTTTCTCACAGCCAAAGAGGTCAGCGGACAATCAAGCCCTCAGCAAGTCTACATTGAGTCTGCATAAAGAAAGCATCTCTCCAGCGTCTGAAAAAAAAATTATGGTCTGGAGTAGGAGTGCCCCTGACTGTTAGACACAACCTCTAAAGTTTACAATTTATTGATGTTGTGTTGAATTATGTTGAATTCCTTTATATAAAAAAGAATCTGCCTAGTGATTATTAACAAATTTTGGCCAAAACTAAAAGGAAACAAAATAAAAATGTTTGCCTAAAGGCCAAATGCAGACGACAGCTTGTGGTGTTTTGTAAGTTTACATTTATTTTACCCTTTTTCACCATTGCATAAATTTAAAGGCACACAATTCAACCCTTGGTTGATTTTCTTACGAGGCTCCCATACAGGCCGGGAGTAAATGTACACTGGCATAAAGACTCGCTGCTGTTTCTCCTATTCCTCCGTTTAGCCATGCATGATTGTTTTGAGCAAATCCAATAAACATAATTTCACCTCTCAAATATCAGTGTGTTCATCTGCTATATGATATATTTAACTGAAATTGCTAATGCGAACAACTAATGATTTGTAAAGGAAAATACTGAAAATGATCAGGCGTCCAAACTTTTCATACCACTGTATGTAATGCTGCCGGTCTCGACTATACTGGAGTGGTTTAGACATGAGACATCCTGTGTGAAATGTACTTGGGGTGTAGTGAATCGTGATAACAAGTAAAACATTTTTGTCCAATATTTTTCCAATAGCGCAACTCCGTTTGCCACCAGCATTCTGAAATACAGCACTTTTAGCCATTGCTCCCAACAGGCTTACAATGCTAATAATTGAGGCATAGCGTTACCCATGCAAAGAAATCTCTTTGCCATTAACAAGCCCAAAGTAGCTCAACACTTCACTGGTAGAATTCTGAGGGTGTAAAAATAAACATTAATATTGTTTAAATAGAGATTTCTTTGCATGGGCAACGCTATGCTGCTAGCATTGTAAGCCTGTTTGGAGCATTGGCTAAAATCTCTGTATTTCAGAATGCGGGGGTATGAAGAGGTCGGTTATTCAAACAAAATCTGTGCTCTTTATCATCTTTTACTACACCCCAAGTCAATTGCACATCCAAATTCCTTCTTTAAAATATATAAGTCTGCTGGTCTCTGCTGGCCTGAAGAGGTTTAGCTGGGATGCTAGCTTGCCCTCCAGTCTCCTTTTAGCACACTCTTTTTGCTAACTCTAATGTTTTATGATACAGTTTTTGATACTGTCTTGGAATCCTGGAAACTGTTAATACTAATAATAAAGAGAAAGCTTTGTTTGGTAATAAAGTGCTGTTTTCAGTTGTCAGGTATGCTGAGCATAGGGCTGGGCGATATGGAAATCTTACCACGATATAGTTTTCCATATCAGTCGATATTGATACGTATCACAATATACAGTCATTCAGACATGAAAAAGTTTGGGCACCCCTATTAATCTAAATCATTTTTAGTTGTAAATATTTGGGTGTTTGCAACAGCCATTTCAGTTTGATATATCTAATAACTGATGGACACAGTAATATTTCAGGATTGAAATGAGGTTTATTGGACTAACAGAAAATGTGCAATATGCATTAAACCAAAATTTGACAGGTTTTTACTGACTTACTGAAGCAGAAAATTGGTTTGGTAACCTCATTGAGCTTTGAACTTCATAACCAGGTGTATCCAATCATGAGAAAAGGTATTTAAGGCGGCCAATTGCAAGTTGTTCTCCTATTTGAATCTCCTCTGAAGAGTGGCATCATGGGCTCATCAAAACAACTCTCAAATGATCTTAAAACAAAGATTGTTCAACATAGTTGTTCAGGGGAAGGATACAAAAAGTTGTCTCAGAGATTTAACCTGTCAGTTTCCACTGTGAGGAACATAGTAAAGAAATGGAAGACCACAGGGACAGTTCTTGTTAAGCCCAAGAAAAATATCAGAAAGGCAGAGAAGAAGAATGGTGAGAACAGTCAAGGACAATCCACAGACCACCTCCAAAGAGCTGCAGCATCATCTTGCTGCAGATGGTGTCACTGTGCATCGGTCAACAATACAGCGCACTTTGAACAAGGAGAAGCTGTATGGGAGAGTGATGCGAAAGAAGCCATTTCTGCAAGCACGCCACAAACAGAGTCGCCTGAGGTGTGCTTGTTCTCACCATTCTTCTTCTCTGCCTTTCTGATATTTTTCTTGGCCTGCCACTTCTGGGCTTAACAAGAACTGTCCCTGTGCTCTTCCATTTCCTTACTATGTTCCTCACAGTGGAAACTGACAGGTTCAGCAACGTGCTGCAGTGCGCAGCACTTCATGGTCCGTGGAATTACTTATTTTTACAGCGCTGGAGCTAGCCGCGAAATAACGAGGGAGACAAAAGTATGTGTTTTTGAGTCCATTTGAGAAGCAGCTGTAACTTTACCTGTGAGTAACTCATACACCAGAACACCCCGCGTGGCAGAATAAACTAATAAATCTGATAATTTCGGTGAAAATTAGTGAAGCTTGTAGAGTTTGAGTTTTTGCTGTATGATCTCCTCAGTGAGAATCCCTAACCCATAACCAATCAGTGAGCTCCAACTGCTTACCCCTCCCACTGCTTTCATTGTGGATGCGCAGAATGTCTCAAATGTCCTGTTTTTCAAAGTACAGATTTGGCACGTCACGTCACATGATTTAATATATCGTCACCATTTTACAATACTGTCACCATATTTAAATTCCGTGGTATACCGAAATACCGTCATACCGCCCAACCCTAGCTCAGACAGCTTTTAAATTAAAGTCATTATACATTCACACAGGTCCGGAACCCCCCCCCCCACATGTTTGGCCCTTAAAACAAGTACAAGGGGACAAATATATAAACTCTTTACATTATTTTTCTGCAATTGCAATAGCACTAGAAAATAGAAAATACACTAGAAATAGAAAATAAAGTTTATCGAATATTGCCCCGGCTTATCATAGTCATAGAGGAAAAATATATTGGGATAAAAATCAATATCGTTTTATCTCTATCGCACTAGCTAAGCATAATGGCAGAGCAATTGGCTAGCTCTAGTTAGTCCTGGATAAGCATCAGTAGCCAGTTGTACTTGCTAAATGCAGAGCACACTTGGTGACAACAGCAAGCCAAAATGAACCAGAGCCTTAAATGAATTTTAACATATAATGTAATCTGTGCCCCAAAAATGTAAGAATTTAAGAATGTAAGAATTACTGAATCAGTATTAGTGTAGTAGTCCTAATCCAGTGCCATCACTCCCTCTCTCCTTATTCTCCTTGGTCCTCTGCCAGAAGGGCATGGTGGGTAATTAATCCTTTACCCTGAGGGTAATTGTGGTGATGATGTTAGCTGGTTTGGCATGTGTTCTGATGAAGGAGAGGAGATGCCCTTGCCTCACAGAAGCTCTTTATCTGGTTTGAATTCCTGTGGCTGCCCTCTCACTGCTTAGTCCTTTTTGATGTGCAAAGTTGGCAGAAATTTCCCATATGAAATATGCCAGGCTTGCATTTCCCAGATGAGCTAGAGTAATTAGCTGGAGCTTCTCATGATAGACGTATAGAATGTTTTTGATCCAGAAAAAAATGCATAAATAATAAGTAAAAAAAAAATAACTAGAGTTTATTTAGGAGTGACTCATCGGACTTGATAAAGAACTTGCACAGCTTTTTAAACTTAGATAATGGAACTCAAGTCAAGACCATGTACACTATACTTCCCCTTAAACCCATCTGTGCAGTAAACATGCACACTAGGATCGGTTCACATGTCGGCTTAAACCCCACGGTTCTGTACATTTTTGGTACGGTTGGTGGAAAAGATAAAGAGGCTGGGCATTCTGTATAGCCTCACCTTTATTAACTTCATAATAACAATGGATCTTCATTATAATCATGTTTTGTTTTTTCCTAAGAGGCTCCATCTTTTGGATCTTGTTGGAACAAACAAACAGTGAGCGGCACTTTATTAAGAACAAAAACAACACAATTACTTCAACTGCTTAAACTACAAATATTTTTTCCTAGTGAGAGTGAGAAAGAGACAGAGAGAAACTGTACGAGTTCCTGAACCTGTGTTTAGTTTAAATGATCTGTGTTTCTGTGGCGTCTCTGCTTGTGTTCTCTAACTTCAGTCAGAGCTAAACTTCTCAGCGCAGGCTAGGTCAGTAGCGAGTTGTTAATAGCAGCACTGCTGCAGCTAAACTTTCCAGGTTTCATTTATCTTATAGACTGCCTGTGTACCGTGTATTCTGCCTGCGTTTACACTTACCGAACTGTGACCCCCGTACCGCGACGGTTCATAAAGAATACACGTACCGTAACAACACTACTAATGAGTACATTTAAAAGGCACACACATGAGCCCGGATGCGACGTCCCATTTTTTTTTTGTCTCCCTCACTCTCTGTCTGTCTGTCTGTCTCTCTCTCGCCCTCTCTCACTCTTTGTCTTTGTAAGATGTATGGTCAGTGGGCTGAACAGGAAGTGTGTGTTTACTTGTTGAATTCCAGAACATTAAAGTATTGCATCCTCTATTTGTCACTCTCTTTCTGCTCTGTGTTAACAGATGTTTTAGTTTGTAAGTTGTAATATCTCCCAGTTTTTGTATTTTCAGTATTTTTACAGTCCATTGTGAGAAGAAGATGTCAATCTGATGGTTCTTGATACCCCTCTAACCCAACCTGGCATTACCAAACAAAAAAAAAATACAAAATGATTTCTCTTGATTTCTCTTATTTGCTAGTTTTGTGGGCGGTTAATTTGATGGTCTACAGTTCTACCAATGAATTTCTGACTAATGGGATAGCTGCTTCAGTTGAGTCTGCATTGAGTTATTTCAAAGGACAGTGAATCTATACTGATATACAAGTTTTACACTGACAACTCTCTTCTATCCACATTAAATTTCTGTAGTGTTCACAACTCTGTTGTATCCACATTAAATTTCTGAGGGGTGTACTGTAAAAATTCCCAGTAGATCTAAAAGGCTAAAGCCTGAGGGTTCTCCACAATGAGCAATAGAAATAATGCTTCATCCTGTCCTGATCCTGTATCTGATGGTATTAGCTGACCTCTTCCTCCAACTGTTTATTCCTGTTTGTTTATTATCCTCCTGCAGACCCTGCGGCCCTGGGTTTTATCATCTCCCCATGGTCACTGCTGCTCATGCCCTCCGGAAACATCTCCTTCACTGATGAGAATGTGACTCAGCAGGACCTGAGAGCGTTTACCTCCCCGGAAATCCTTGAGGGCCTCAACCTCTCCTCTGTGGCCGACATTGAGAAGGTACAGCACTGTGAAATGAATGAAAATGACTTTTAATTGTTATTATCAGATCAATTGTCTCACTCTGCTCCTTTGGTCCGTTCTGTCTCGTGGCCCCTTTCACACCTACTTATTTGGTTCAGACCCAAAGTAAAAAATACCCAGCCTAAGTGAACACCATTCCCACCTTTTTAATTGACATACAAAATCTAATGAATCTAATCAAAATATTAATGCAGTATACAATTCTCTTTAGATTCCTTTTATTTTTGTTCATAAAAAAGTTACAGTAAAAAAATAAATTCCTAGTCTAAGCGTTTGTGTTCATACTGCTATGTGATGCTCCTGCACAGCAAAGGTCAGATTTTGGCACAACACCAGTTCTTTTTTCCTCTGGTTAGTTTAACAACTGACTCAGCTTCCCTTAATTGGTCTGAAAATGTAAACTGTGCTCTTATTAAGGGGTGAGAAGCTGTTTAGAATTAGCTTAGTTAGCATGATGGCTAACATTCAGTTCAATACACCTTCAAGTCTGGCTGACTGAAAAACCACTTATAAATGTTTAAATGAGGACAATTCTGAATAAGTGACAGCTGTTGAATGGACAGAAAGCTAAAGTGAGTTGATTTACAAAAAAATGCATCTAAGCAGGGGAAGTGAATTGACTGGTGTTGGAGTGACAGAAAAGCAAACTGTAACCAGTTCTACTAGTTTTGGACTGTGTAAGAAAAGCTAGCTAAGTTAGCCAAGAGTATAAATGTTACAGCCCACACCATGTTCCAGGTAACTAATGCTCACATTTCTTAAACATGAGAGCACACAGTTGATTGATTGGTCTTAGGGGTGTTTTCTGTTTTTCCCCCAGACCTGTTCTTAGAGCTTGACATCACAACCAGTGAGCTTCCACAACACCCCATCCTATATACTTGAGTGTATACTATATACATGTGTGTGTGTACACGTACAAATCTGGTGTGTTTGTCTGATGTACATGCACATATGTACACACACACACACACACACACACAGGAGGATAGACTGAATTATATAGCAGCACTATGCCTCTTTGTTGTGTGGTAAATGTGGCTAATCCCTCCAGTAACTTCACAGCAATCCCTCTTAAACGTACATACTCCTCTCATGCATGTCTGTGTCTGCATACTTGACTGAGTCAAGTTTAATCTTACTAAGTCTTTAGTTTAGGTACATTCAGATTAGGTACATTCAGACAGATTTTCTGCTCTTACAGACCCAGAGACAGCGCTGGAGGAAATAGTAACTCTAGTAATATATATTACTACAGTAATATATATACAATACACTACATTCATTAGCTGTTTTGAACTTTTATTTTACATCAGAAATTTTTTGAGTTATATTGTCTTCCTTGCCATTTTAAATTTGTGCATACAAATGTAAAAGAAAATGCTCATATGACAAAGAGTTGGATGATATCCACTTTTTCCATATCATCATACTGTCTCAAAACATTATGCATTATACAGTATTGCAGTGGATTTGCCTTACCTTTGATTATGTGGCTACCACTCCATCTATTTCTGAAATATTTTAAACAAGGCTATATTAGGGGTGTGCCATTTTGTATCGTACGCAATAATATTGCCAACATTTTTTAACATTGTGAACGATATTATACCCTGAAATATCGTGCCATATTACCCACTTCTAATTATCTGTTTTTAGCAAACATGCTGTTTTTAGCAAACATGCTGTTTTTAGCAAAATAAAAATTCACACTGTTCTCATTTCTCATTATATATCTGCTAGAGACAGATTATATCTGTACAGTACCATTTATATTACTTTAATCCTGGATATATGGAGATATATAAAGTGCACTATTAGTGTTATGATATTCTGGATCATTGACTTCTGTTACAAATCTGAAAAAAATCTGAAAATGTAGTGTTATGTGGTTTTTATGTTTGTGCGGTAAACAAAATGAAAGTTTTTTTTATTGACAGTTTTGCTGCTGCGCTGCAGTTCTGTATGTCACTTTAAACTCAAGACAGGAATTAGTTAAAGAGAACTGCAGCCGTCCAACAGTCCTTTGTGTTTACTAACAGAGAGAGTAGTATCATACACACTGTACCGCTCAGTAAAGCTGTTGTTATCCTTAAGGCTCTGTTACTGGAACACTAAAACCCTCTGGAACGCTGGAGTGAATCCTGATTGGGCCTTTAAGTGATGCCAGGTGGGGAACCTGCCAGCTAACACTGGTAATTGTGAATGTAGTCCTGGAATTATGAAGAAAATAAACAGAAAATAGACCTTTAGTGAAAAGTCAAGATGGAGTTCTAACGCAGATTAAAGAATTCCACATGTTTACACATTTTTTTGAAACATGCACACCTCAGTCCCATAAGAAGATAAGGCAGACTTAAATATATAGTTTTTTATAATTTGTTTAAGCATATTTATGATGTGCTGTCAAAATACTGTAAAATGGCCCTCTGAGTGGTCTAAGGACTAAGGAACTTTAAATCCCAGATCATGATACTTGCTATCAGCAGCCAGAGTCTGAAAGAGCACAATTGGCCTTATCTCTGGGTGGGAAGATGCTGCTCTCTCCTCACTTGTTGTTGATCCATTGTTGGTCAGCCCAGATTTCTGGAACACAGGTGGAACTGTGTTGGGGACTATGAGGTAGGGCAGTGATCATCTTGTAGCTGAATGCAATCAAATCCTCAGCGAGCAGTGCTCCTAAATATAGTAGAAAATGTTAATGGAAATTAGAGACTTAAGGTGAGAAGAAACCAGGAATAGGCAGGTGTCCCAATTCCTTTGTCCATATAGTGTAGTGGTGGTGTATGACTGTCTTCAGGTTCCACAGTTCTAAAACGTGGAGGGAGTCCCCCTTTCAGCTATACTATATGAACAAAATTATTGGGACACTTACAGGAGCTTTAATGTAGTGTCCACTTGTCGATGTTGCTGTGTGGTTGCTGTAGTGTTCCTTGTAGTGGCCAGGATGTTGCTGGAGTCTGTGATTCCTGCAAGGTTTTAGGCAGATGTTATGCTGGTGTTTACTAGTTGCTAGACTTTTGCAAGGTGGTTGTTAGGCAGTTGCCGGGGTTTCTGTGATGTTGCTAACTGGTTGCTCTGCATTTAGTAGTTTTTGTGGGATCGAAGGCTGTTGCTCTGAAGCTGCTAGTGAGTGCTCACAATGTTATTTATGGTGCTGATGGTGTTTAACTGGCTGCTATGTTGTCTCAGGCGGTTAAGTTGCTGTGATTTTTATTAATTTTTTTTTCTCTGCAGATGCATGTGTACTCCCTCGGAATGACTCTTTTTTGGGGGGCCGACTATAAGATTCCTCAAAGCCAGGTAAGAGTCAACTAAAATATTGCTTGTTGCACGCTTTTTTTTTTTTAGCATGTCTTCAAAATCTCAATTTATTTTCATTTTGCTTGTTGTGTTTTTATTGTCACTTTGCTTGTTGGAATTTTTTAGGGGTCCGAGCACACAGTGTATTGAGCCTAACTGGCCTTCAGTGGCCTCTTTGCCTGTACTGCTCGGAGCCCGTAAATCGTCGCTTGCTACTATATTTAGGGGTCCGAGCATGCAGTGCTAGGAGCCCTATTGTAATTGTTTCGATTATTATTATTAGGGGTCCGAGCACCTAAATGGACAGAAGACAGGAACCTTTGACCCTATCAACACAGAAATCTACAGATATATATATATATACTAATAATATGATCTTGATTCCCAATTTTGAGCCAAATCGGATATTTTTTCCTCTACAATATCCAAAAAACTACAGTGATTCTAATAGCTTGTGGCCTTTGTTGTCGCTTTTTTCTACCCTAAATGGACAAGAACCTTTGACCCTATCAACACACAAACCTAAGAACATATATATTGTCGGGTTTTATTTTGCCGGTGTCCTCAACAGTGTGGTTTCTCTTGTCGTTCTTTATCAACCAATTCAAATACTTCTGAGTTCAGGTTCAGAGAAAAGCAGGTTTATTTCGGTTCGATCATCCTCGGCCGGCTGTCAGAGTCGAACTCCCTGGCCAACTCTGGATCAGCCTCTTATACAGCACAGATGACAAACACACATAGGCAACAAATGGTTTCACACACACATACAGGTAACAACAGTTCGGTCGTTAGGTCGTAACTAGTCTTCGTCCTCAGGATGTGCCGCTCGTTAGGTCGTAAATAGTTTTCTTCCACCCGGGATGTTCCTGCTATTTACTGAGGCCTCAAATTCAGTCCTGTCTTCCATTTTCTACTAGATATTTTATATGGATAAAACTAATACAAAAATCGGACATTTCTTTTCTCTGCAACCATTCAAAATCTACTGTCTTATAACTACCTCTAACTACCTCTACCTCTAACTACCCTGATAGACTGATACATTCTCAGCAGGTTATATGTTGTCTGTTGCTGCGCTATGGTGGTCATTTAGTGAAACAGCTACAGGTTAATTATTTTAAATTAAAGCTTTGCTGAACTCTATAGTTCATTTGATCTTACAGATTGAACATCGTTATTCTTCTTGATCATGCTGGTCAGCCACCTTGGTCATTCTTGATCATACTCCACCCACATATGTTTTTTGCAAATTTGCATACTATGCAAAACCTACTTTTGAGAACTTGTCCTTGGCTAGCTGATCAAGCATGACATGTTTGGTGTCAAACAGCTCAGCAGAGCATAAGCCTCAATAATTATTTAACACTTATGACTTTTGAATGCTTAACCTGACATTAATACCACTTCAGTCCTTTGATCATTACATGATTCTCAGATACCCTCTCAGTTTATGTAGACATACACCCCCAGGGGGCGGGGCCAATGTTACATAGCTGTTTCTCTAGAACCATGCTAGCTATCAAGCTCAGCCTTGGCAATTATCATCTATTGTCCATGCACTAATGGTACACCAAAGGAAAACTTGATATGTACAGGTGCTGGTCAACAAATTAGAATAATTTGAAATAGTGCAATCATGAAATTCTTTGAATGCATTTTTGTGCAGAAAGCAAATCAGGTGTTCACCGCACCTGTCCTACTCGTTAGACTAATCACAGAACTCGTTACCTGGAAAAAAATTTGCTCAGCTGAGCTTTCCAAAAGGCCCATTTAGGCCATTTAACTGTGACACTGTTGTTTTATTGAATTAGAATAATTGAGAAACCGTTTCATTGAATTAGAATAATTTTTATTATAATTACAATCATCACTTTCTCAGTATTTTGTGGCTGCCCCCTTGGCTTGTATGACTGCCTGAAGTCTCCGCGGCATCGATTTGACCAGCTTGTCGCAAGTTTCCGCACTCACAGCTTCCAATGCACTGGCGATGTTCTGCTTCAGTTGGTCCAGCGTAGTAGGCTTTCTGTCGAGAATTTTCCGCTTGACGATGGCCCAAAGGTTTTCAATGACATTGAGGTCAGGCGAGTTGGCCGGCCATGCCAAAACTTCAAGCTGTTTTTTAGTGAACCAATCTTTGGTCGACTTTGCCGCATGAGCCGGTGCAAGATCCTGTTGAAATATGAAGTCTTCTTCGCCGAACCTCGAGCGGACATGCATCCCCAGACCATAACACTCTGGGGAAACTTGACGGATCTTTTCACGCACTCGTGGTTGTAGGTTTCGCCACCACGACGCCAGACACGAGGACCTTGGTCACCGAAGGAGATGCAGAAGCGTGATTAGTCACTGAAGACCACTTTCTGCCAGTCTTCAGCAGTCCACTCGCCGTGTTCTTTGGCCCACTTCAGCCGTTTCTCCATTTGTTTCTTGTTCAGCATCGGTTTTACTGCTGGAACGCGAGATTTGAAGCCGAGTTCGCGCAGACGACGGTAAGTGGTTGATCTGGAGACGTCAGCGCCGGTCTGCTTGTTCCACAAGTCGGTGAGCTCGGAAGTGGACTTGAACCGGTTGCTGACTGCGATCTTTCTCAGCTGCTTGTTGTCGCGAGCAGAAGTTTTTCGGACGCCGGAACAGTTGGTGCGCTTGCTGCAGTTTTTCTTGAGAGCTTTGCAGACGGAAGACTGGCTGATGCCGAGCTGCTCAGCAATTTTAGTTTGGGTCAAGCCTTGTTGGCGAAGGGCTTGAATTTGAGCCACTATTCCGGTTGAGAGGTCGCGCTGCTTACCCATGATTGATTTTACAACTTAGAAATTCTACTCAACCCTGACTTTATACTGCACAGTGAACACTCTTCACAGAAAACAAAAATTCGAGCATTTATTCTAATTCAATGAAACGGTTTCTCCATTATTCTAATTCAATAAAACAACAGTGTCACAGTTAAATGGCCTAAATGGGCCTTTTGGAAAGCTCAGCTGAGCAAATTTTTTTTCAGGTAACGAGTTCTGTGATTAGTCTAACGAGTAGGACAGGTGCGGTGAACACCTGATTTGCTTTCTGCACAAAAAATGCATTCAAAGAATTTCATGATTGCACTATTTCAAATTATTCTAATTCGTTGACCAGCACCTGTACACTTTTGTGGTCACTATTAGCCAATCACCTTCAAGTAAGCTTTTTACAGGTTTATTCTCAAACTTATTCTCTATACGTGGGCTATTTATATGTGGCCTTTTTATGCCTCACTGCTGGGTTCTCAGCAGGATTATTGTGACTTGTATATTTCAATATAAGAATTGGAGTTGTTTCACTAAATGACCACAAGAGTGCAGCAATACCTGAGACTGTTTCTCCGGAACCATACAAGCTATCAAGCTCAACCTTGGAAATTATCATATATGGCCCATGTAATAATGTTACACCAAAGGAAATTTTGATATGTAAAATTTTTTTAGCCAGTATTGTTTTTGTTTTTTTATTAAGAACCTGGAGTTGTTTCACCAAATGACCACTAAAATGCAGCAAGACATCACATTAAACCTGCCTAAATACCCCTAAATTATTGGATATTGCCATTTATTAAGGCTAATAAGCTGTCCTTATGCCAGTAGCATGGAGCATCCAAAAGAGGGCGCCATTGACTGTGTCCGTAGTGGTAAAAGAAGGGTGTTCTTTTGTTTTTCTCTTCTTTTTTTAATATAATAGCCCCGTGTCTCATGCTGCAGCAGCTGAATGATTCCCAGTACAAACATATTCAAGAATACCCCTAAATTATTGGTTAATGATGTATATTAAGACTAATAAGCTGTTCTTATATCAGTAATACAGCTGTAACCCTGAAGAGAAGCAGTTTCCAGTGAGTATTTGAAGTATTTAAAGAGAGTTGGGAAATTCCTGTGATTGCGAGTCAAACACATTTAGATCCATATGTTCTAAAGCATAAGGCCTATTCTCAATTCTCTTTTTTTTGCTAAGCTATGTGGCCGTGCTTGGACCGTCAATTGCTGCTTGCGGCTATATTTATATTATTACATCTGAACAAGTGGGTCTGGGTACATTTTACACTTTTATTCGCAAATAAATAAGAAATTTATGAAGCATGTTATGTTTTTGTTTTATGTAACTATAATGTCAGTATATATGTCCATATAGCGTTGTTAAAAAAAAAAACAATGGCTTCCAAAGCCTCATTATTGTTCTGGAACCACGTTATGTTTTACCCACACTTAAACAGTAAAGTGGTCATTCCAAACCTGTGTAGAGATTTGAAGCACGGTGTCGCAATTAACTAAGCTACATTAAATTATATTAAAACACGAATGTAACTATTGTGTTAAGTCTATACAATTTTAAACACTAATATTTTAATAATGGAAGTGTAAGTGTTCCTTGTATAATTACACACATTTCATATTCAAACTACAATTTTTATTGTAATTGAAATTTCCCTAAGTGAATCGATTTTGAATCTAATTTGGACCTTGTGAATTAGGATCAAATCAAATTGGCAAATCAGTGACGATACCCACCCCTATTTGGTCTCATCTGACCACAGAACTTTCTCCCATGACTCCTCTGGATCATCCAAATGGTCATGGGCAAACTTAAGAGGGGCTGGACGTGTGCTGATTTAAGCAGGGGAACCTTCCGTCCCATGCAGGACTTTACACTATGAAGTCTTAGTGTTTTACCCACAGTAGCCTTGGAAACAGTGCTGCCAGCTCTCTTCATGGAGCCCCAGTCCTAGGGAGATTGACAGTCATGTTTAAGCTCATTCCATTTTCTAACAATTGCTCCAACAGCTGATCTTTTTTCACCAAGCCCTTTCCCGCCTTGTGGAGATCTACTGTTTTGTCTTTGGTGTCTTTGGGCAGCTCTTTGGTCTTAGCCATGTTAGTAGTTGGAGTCTTACGGATTGTGTGGGGTGGACAGATGTTTTTATGCAGCTAGCAACCTCAAACAGGTGCTTCTAATTTAGAATCACAAGTGGAGTGAAGGAGGCCTTTTTCAGAGGTGGACTAGCAGGTCTTTTAGGGGCTCTTTTAGAATTTTTTGCTGATTGGCAGGTGTTCAAATACTTATTTGCAGCAGTTCAGACCCCTCCATGATTTCTAAGTGAGAAAGCTTGCAAAGTGGCAAGGTGTTCAAGTACTTATTTGTCTCACTGTAGGTCTATAGTTAGACAGTACACTAGGATAAAGATTTGGTTTCTTGATCAGAGGTTTAATTACTGTTATTTTAAAGGCTTTTGGGTACATGCCCCAGGGTGAGCGGTGAGTTTACTATCATTAACAGCAGGGGCGCAACTACATACTTGTTGGGGTGTATGCAAACATAGTATCTGTGCCCCACGTTTTAAAATCTTCATATAGGGGTGGGGTTGTTGAGATGCGTTTTAAAATCGTCAGCCGGTGGGTGGGGGGGGTGATGCGTTTTAAAATCGTCAGTGGGTGGGGGGGCTGATACGTTTTAAAATCGACAGCGTCCTGTCATTACTTTCCCACTGCGCCCTGCAAATTTTTTTGGGGCTTTGCTTTGGCGCCCCCTCTAGTCAGCGCCAAAGCAAAGCCTCAAATAAATTTGCTGATGCTGACGTCGCATAGGCTGCTAACCCTCTTTTTGCACCACTGATTAACAGCGGTTTAATTATATCTGGTAGTATCTGTTTTAGTAATTTTATGGGAACTGCATCAAGTGTGCAGGTTGTGCTGTTTGAAGAGGAATAATTTTCTCTAGTTCTATCTGTGGAAGTGGGTTAAAGACTTCCAACCTAACTTCAGTAACAGGGTTTTGTTCTAGATCAGCCAGACCAGATGACAGAGAGGATGTAATATTTATCTGTTTAATTTTATCCTGAATGTTTTCAATTTTGTTATTAAAGAAGTTCATAAAAGCGTTGCTGGTGTGAATGGCTGGAATCTGAGGTTCAGTACCTGCCTGGTCACTAAAGAGAGCTCTAGGATTATTTTTATTAATCTCAGTCTGTGAGGTCAGATATGGTAAGTAGGCTTTATTAAGTTCTTTTCTATATTTGAAAAACTGTCCTTCCACGCAGATTGAAACATTTCCAGTTTAGTTGATCGTTATTTACGCTCTAAATTTCGTACTAACTGCTTTAAGATACAAGTTCGATCACTGTACCACGGTGCGAGCTTTTTCTGTCTCTCTATTTTAGAAGAGAATACCTGTCTCCCAAAGGCTGCACTTCTTGACTGCTACACTATAGAAGGCTGTTTCAAAGTGAAGAATCCTTCATATTCAGCCTTGACGGCACTTGATTACTCATGATTCGCTGCATGCTGTCCTGTTTCCACAGCTGTATAAAATCAAGCTCCTAGTTATGCTGTATGCCTTTAGAGACAATAGTGAAAGAAAAGTGGTCACTTAATGGGACTTCATAAAAGCTTCTGTAGGTGTCCTAATACTTTTATCCATATAGTATAGCTGCAAAGGGCATTTTAGAACTGTGGAACCTGAAGACATTAATAAAGTGTAACATTGATAATTAATTCTTCTAAAATTAAGAGCATTAAAAAGAGTCTATAATGTTCAGGTAAAATTTCCACTATAGTTAGAAGATTGAGCTTTGAGCGTTTGATTGCATTAAGTGAAAAGATGACCTCCACCCTACCTCATCATCCTCAACACAGTTTCACATTTCCACTGCTTGATGCTGGTGGGCTTTTTACCCCTCCTCCCACAACTGGCGTCAGGCATGGGGCCAGTAGTTTTATGTTAGTCTGTCTCCTTCCGAGAGTTCTATTCTATTGGCAGTATTTCTTTTATACAGGGATTAGACAAGCTGTGTGTGTATTTGCACACTCGTGTGTGTGTTTTAAAGAAATTATTAAACTGTTTATTTAAAAACAATACTATGTTTTTTGAGAATTTATACATCCAGTATGTATCCCAATAATTTTGTCTACGAAGAGTATGTATTTTAATTATGTTTTTGACAGCAGCCATTGTCACTAAAGCAGTTTTTTTAATCATAGTTTAAGAATAAAAAAGCTACATAAATCAGCTGTTTCTTTAAAGAATGGTGAGATTTAAGACCCAGGCGGACAGTTTTATTTAATTAGTTAGTTTTGATAAAAGACTGATGGAACTGTAATACGAAATTGGACAATAAATTGTTTCAAGAGAGAGACACATTAATAGTATGGTATTGTTGTGAAACTGTGTCTGTAAAGCATGACATGTTTGTCTGTCTAACTGTCTTTCTGTTGGTGTTTTTGTCTGCCTCTGTGTATGTTAGCCCATGACGCTGAGTGAGCACCTGAACAGTGTTCTGCTGAAGATGTGTGAGGACTCAACGCTGTCCCGGCTATCCGTGCGCTCCATCCTGAACACCTGCAGCACACACATCCGAAACTCCACCTGCGACCCCGCCTTCTCCTATATCCGCAAGTTGGTGCGCCTGGTGCTCGGCAGCCTCTCTCAGGTACGTCCTCCTCATGTTTTATAAAACATGAACATTACTCTTTTTAGCTGACCTCAGTATTAGCTATTATGTTTTTTATAATGATTAGACTAATGTTTTTATTTATTTGTTTGTTTATTTAACCGTGTGATTTTGAGTTATTGATTTTGTGTTTAAGTTGTGAAATAGAATGGACTGTTTTGCACAGTGACACAAACAGCATTTACAGCCAGTATGAACTTATTATATACTAATCATAAAAAAAAAACAGTTGCACCCAGAAGAAAGTGCAGGATTGTAATTCTGTTTGGATGGAAGATAAAAGTTTACCAGAAACAACAAATCATTAACAATGTAGACTCCCTCTCCTTCTCCCTCTACCTCCCTCTACCTCCCTCTAACTCCCTCTAACTCGCTCTCCCTCCCTCTCCCTCCCTCTCCCTCCCTCTGCCTCCCTCTCCCTCCCTCTACCTCCCTCTACCTCCCTCTAACTCCCTCTCCCTCCCTCTCCCTCCCTCTCCCTCCCTCTCCCTCCCTCTGCCTCCCTCTCCCTCCCTCTACCTCCCTCTACCTCCCTCTAACTCCCTCTACCTCCCTCTACCTCCCTCTAACTCCCTCTAACTCCCTCTAACTCGCTCTCCCTCCCTCTCCCTCCCTCTACCTCCCTCTAACTCCCTCTCCCTCCCTCTCCCTCCCTCTACCTCCCTCTAACTCCCTCTCCCTCCCTCTACCTCCCTCTCCCTCCCTCTCCCTCCCTCTACCTCCCTCTAACTCGCTCTCCCTCCCTCTAACTCGCTCTCCCTCTCCCTCCCTCTCCCTCCCTCTCCCTCTACCTCCCTCTACCTCCCTCTCCCTCCCTCTCCCTCCCTCTACCTCCCTCTCCCTCCCTCTCCCTCCCTCTACCTCCCTCTACCTCCCTCTAACTCCCTCTAACTCGCTCTCCCTCCCTCTAACTCGCTCTCCCTCCCTCTCCCTCCCTCTACCTCCCTCTACCTCCCTCTAACTCCCTCTAACTCCCTCTAACTCGCTCTCCCTCCCTCTCCCTCCCTCTACCTCCCTCTAACTCCCTCTCCCTCCCTCTCCCTCCCTCTACCTCCCTCTAACTCGCTCTCCCTCCCTCTCCCTCCCTCTAACTCGCTCTCCCTCCCTCTCCCTCCCTCTACCTCCCTCTACCTCCCTCTAACTCCCTCTAACTCGCTCTCCCTCCCTCTAACTCGCTCTCCCTCCCTCTCCCTCCCTCTAACTCCCTCTAACTCGCTCTCCCTCCCTCTCCCTCCCTCTCCCTCCCTCTACCTCCCTCTAACTCCCTCTAACTCGCTCTCCCTCCCTCCCTCTCCCTCCCTCTCCCTCCCTCTCCCTCCCTCTACCTCCCTCTAACTCGCTCTCCCTCCCTCTAACTCGCTCTCCCTCCCTCTCCCTCCATCTACCTCCCTCTAACTCCCTCTAACTCGCTCTCCCTCCCTCCCTCTCCCTCCCTCTACCTCCCTCTAACTCGCTCTCCCTCCCTCTACCTCCCTCTAACTCGCTCTCCATCCCTCTAACTCGCTCCCCCTCCCTCTACCTCCCTCTCCCTCCCTCTAACTCGCTCTCTCTCCCTCTAACTCGCTCTCCCTCCCTCTAACTCGCTCTCCCTCCCTCTAACTCGCTCTCCCTCTCTCTCCCTCCCTCTCCCTCTCTCTCCATTCCTCTCCCTCGCTCCCCCTCGCTCTCCCTCGCTCCCCCTCGCTCTCCCTCCCTCTAACTCGCTCTCCCTCCCTCTCCCTCCCTCTCCCTGCCTCTCCCTCCCTCTACCTTTCTCTCCCTTCCTCTAACTCGCTCTCCCTCCCTCTCCCTCGCTCTCCCTCCCTCTAACTCGCTCTCCCTCCCTCTAACTTGCTCTCCCTCCCTCTCCCTCCCTCTAACTCGCTCTCCCTCCCTCTAACTCGCTTTCCCTCCCTTTCCCTCCCTCTACCTCCTTCTACCTCCCTCTCCCTCCCTCTAACTCGCTCTCCCTCACTCTAACTCGCTCTCCCTCCCTCTACCTCCCTCTACCTCCTTCTCCCTCGCTCCCCCTCCCTCCCCCTCCTTCTCTCTCCCCCTCCTTCCCTCTCCCTTCCTCTCCCTCTCCCTCACTCTAGTTGCTATACCGCGTACCTCTTTCACTACTATAAAGACTGTTTTCAGTACTATATAAAACAGACTGTTCTCAGTGGTAAAACAGGATGATCCGCGGAGAGATCCAAACTTCAAAATTTATACTGATTTATATCCTTTTTTTTTTTTCTTTAGCTTTCTTAAAGTAAGTTTGAACTAGCCTTTAATGTGAATTGTTCCACGTTCTGTCGCAGTTCTGACCAACATCCTCCTTAAAGTATCTTCTACTCTGTCACTGTTTATCTCAATATTATTCGCTCTGTAGTTGGATGGTTTGCTGTCCCAGACGGAGAAGGAGTCTCTTCCTGAGAGGAGTAAAGAGATTCGGGACAGGCTGCGTGGAAAGGGTCTGCCTGCAGGTAAACATCCCCCATATAGAGCTTAGTGTTGCAACATTTAGTCAGCATAATCCACAACATTGACTATAAAAAACTGTCGACATGGAATTTTATTGTTGACATTAATGTGTGATGTAGCACGAAAGAGAGAGCGGACGTGAAAGAAAAAAAAGGTGAAAGAGAGAGAAAGACAATTCCTGAGCATTCTGATTGTCCCCTCCTTGTGCTTAGTTGGCCAATGAGGTTTTAGTTTGGGTGGGATTTGCAGTGCAGGGGGGAGCAAGAGAGAGAGCGGGAGAGGTGTGTTTACAGTGTAATAGCAGCATTGGTTCTATTAAACACAAACAAACACATTTTACTTCACAATACTCTACAGTCTGTCTTTACTAGTTCTGTACAGTTTAAACACTGATTTCTATATTACCCGTGGTGAGTTAAATTACTGTATGTAATTATTAGTTACATACTTTTTGTCGCCATGTAAGGTAAATCTGTCTCAGGGGCACTACACATGGAGACATAATCAGGTACTTAGATCTCTTGCAGGTCCACTTGATGAGAAGCGGTTAGAAGTTACTAACATGCCAGTGGTTGGTTGCAGTAGGGTAATCAAGTTTGTGTGTGAGGCGCAGCGTAGTGGAGAAACAGCACAGTGCTTGAAAACTGCCGATAAATGGGCTGATGCACGAGATTGGAAGTTCCCGGAATGCATTGTGGTTACAACCTTGAGGCCGGATGTAGTATTGTACTCTGAAAGTAAGCGGATAGTGTATTTTATAGAGCTGACTGTTTGAAGATGGAGCTTATGAAAGAAAAAGGCTGAAGTACGCTGACTTGGTTGCTGAGGTAAGAGAACGTGGGTGGCAGACATTCATTAGACCGGTAGAAGTAGGTGCTAGGGGTTTTGTAGCAAAGTTTGCAGCAAGATTGCTGTCTGAATTCGGAATTAGAGGTCGTGTGCTGAGGACTGTAGTGAAGAAGTTGTCAGATGTATCTGAAAGATCTAGTCAGTGGTTGTGGTTCAGAAGGGATGAGGTTAGGTGGGGAAGGGAATGAGTTTGAAGGTGCTTCAACAGCAAGCTTGGAAGGGGGTGGGTCTGGGTGCCAGACTTTGCTGTTAAGGTGTTGTGGGCATAGTTTAGCGAAACACTGACGAAGGGAGGTTCCTACCTGATGACACCTGTGAAGAGCTTGCAATAAAGATTGTTTAAGAATATGGTGAAGGAATGTGCTACGTACGAGCGGCACAGTGGGTAGCACTTCTGCCTTTCAGCAAGACGGCTTGGGTTTGATTCTCGGGTCCTGGGTCTTTCTGTGTGGAGTTTGCACATTCTCCCCGTGTCTGCGCGGGTTTCTGCCAGTTGGTCTGGTTTCCTCCCACAGTCCAAAGACGGCATGTTCAGGCTAATTGGAAC